>NC_047659.1:112962955-113331288 GCF_011762505.2 Arvicanthis niloticus | reverse complement strand
AGGAGATACTTTCACATTAGTGCTTATTGTAACACCACTCACAATGGCTAAATATGGAACAAACTAATATACCCAACAAGAAACGTTAAAAGACAATTGTGTCTGTGTGTGTGTGTGTGTGTGTTTGATTTTCAACTATAAAGAAGAACAAAGTTATTTCATGGGTTAAAAATAAAGATGTAAATGTAGATCATAGTAAGTGAATTAAGACTCTTAAAAAGAAAAATGCATGTTTCCTCTAATTTGTGGGTTCTGTGTTTTACATACATCATGAATATGATACAAATGTAGAAGTGATGGGGTTATGTGAAGTGGGAGGAGAGGAAAGAGAGGAAGACTGGGTATGGGAAAAGATGGTCAAAGTACATTATATATTAGAAGGAAATAGCATTTTTGTCACCCAGTGCAATGCAATTTAAACAAGAAAATTTAATTAATTTTAAAATATTGTCTTCACTTGCTTTGAAGTGCCATATTGAAGTAATGGCCTGGTCTTCATCAACAGATTGTGTTCAACTGGAGGGAAAGCTAGACTGTCTTGAGAGATCCTCCATTTATTTAACCATTTGATTTTTAATGAGAAATAAGAGTAAACTCTCAGTGTTTTGTCTTTGAAGAGTGTTAGTTGTTGGTGAGGATGACCTTCCAGAGGATCATATGACAACTACAAATAGTAATTCTGCCTTCAGAACTGAATAGAAAGAAGTTTCCAGGGTGAATTTGGGGTAACTGACATTCCGGTTTTGAAGTGCTGTTTTTATTTGGATTACAGAGAATAGCCTACAGCTAGACACTATTATTAAATTACTTGAAGGTCATCCATGCTTAATGATTCTCTAACTGACATCTCAGTGCAAATTCTACTGCATTTCAAATCTATGGTGAAGAGACTTTGCTGGACTTGGAGAGATAAGCTTTTTGCACAACACATCCAGCTTGTTCATATTTTGTATTTATAATAATCATGATAAAAGGAACAGGTCTGTTGAGGCCAATTTATGACTGAAAGAGACAGGATGGGAGAAAAGTCTGTTTTGGTTTTGATGAATTTGTTTTGCTTGTTCATTCAGTGCATGCTTAGATGACATCTGCTGTGTGTCAGTTAGAAGACTTTGTCTTGGGATCTGCAGGTAAGTGGTGAAGATCCCAGAGCAATTAGGTTGAACCCTGGGCCTTAGGTATTGGGAAAGGTCAACTAAGGCTGCCCTTTGTCAGGTCCTGGTCTGCTGACTGAACACTGTATTCCTTTGTGTACATTTTTATCCATGTCCTTATTTGAACTAGGCAGTGACCAGAAGGCACAGGTCTCCTTACCAACTTTCCACTATGGCAAAACTGAGAGTCACATTTCTCTTTACCAAGAATGGTTCTAGTTACCTCTGGGTCAACCAAATTGTTTGTTGTTATCTCAGCTGTGGTAATACATACAAAAGATTTGGTTTTCTGGCTAATTAATAACTCTTTATTCTTAACACCATGTAAAGCTATATTCAGTAATTATGAAAAGTTGCCAGGATTTGAACAGACACAATGCTCTCTTAGTAGAGGGTGAGTGATTGTTTCTGTGCTTATTTGTGTCTTCTCAAACTTTATTCAAGGCGGATTTCTAATTATTAGCATTAGATCTTTAAAATTTTTGTCACATAAAAGTGGAAAATAATAAGTGCTGATTCTCAGAGTTCTTTCACTACTTGTTTTTCAGTTCAAGGTGGCACTGTGGAGCACTGAGGGGCGGCACTGTGGAGCACTGAGGCTCCATTTTCTTCTCATAAGAGCTGCATCACATACCACCGTTCAAATCTTCATTGTAAGAGTGACCTATGGTTTCTGTATAGGTGGGTTTTGTTCACAAAATCTGTCATTGATATTTGAACACAGCATTCTAAATTTCTAGACATAAAATAAAACAAATAAAATCTAAAAAAAATATTTTCTATTGAATTTTTTCATACAATAAATTTTAATCGTGGTCCCCTTCCCCACCTCCTCCCTGATCCTCCCAACCACCCACCAAACTCTACTTTTTTCTTTCTTTTTTTTCTCTTTAGAAAACAATCCAGTAGACAAATAAATAAAACAAAACAGAATATTTTTAAAAGAAGAAGAAACATGCTACACACAATTTTTCCTTCCTTTGTTAATTTAATAATAAACTTTTTCACAAGAGAAAAATATTTTTTCCATAACATGCTAGGGATATGCACTTGTTATTAGTTTATATACTTATAAAAATAGAAATAAACAAAAATCCAAAAAATAAAAAACCAAAACAAGAACAAAAAACCCAAATCAAACCAAACAAAATCACAACAGAGAAGTAACACAGAATTCTTAGAAGTGACTAAATCCAGTGCATCATCTACACAACGCCCAGACAAGAGTTAGTCTGAAACCTTCACACACACTGCAGAGTTCTTTGTCATAACTACACAAGGCCACTTGACTAAAGACTGCACTGAATAAAGGTGAATTTTAAAATGAGAAAGCATCAGGTAGCACCAACCTAGTACCAATTGAATTGTAAATTAGTAAAATTGGAACATGCCCAGATGTTGCTCTGGAATTCAATGTAAGGTCTTTCTTGATAGAAAAAGTTCATACGGACAATAAAACCATGTGCAAACAGTTCCTAGTTTTTATGGTGTTTCTAGGCTGTCATTATTCCACAATGATGATCAGACTGTGATTATTACCAGTGTTTGAAATCTCCTTTGAGTCTTTTAATCTCACATACACAGAAAGAGGGAAGGATTATCTGCCAGGAACTGCTCTTCCACTTCCTCCACAGACAGCCGTGACATCTGTCCCCAACCCTTGCTTCTTTAGTCTGTGTCTAGAAGCTCACTGTCTTCTGTGGAAGCTTTCTGTGCTTCAGAAAAATCCTAAGCTTGTGGGGTTTTTGTTTGTTTGTTTTGTTTTTATTAAGTTAATAAGAAGTGCGCTTTCCATTTGCCCTAGTCCTGACTTCAGAAAGAGAGGGGAAGTGTAATGTTCTCTTTGTGGGACAGTTCTTGATATACCTGAAGGGCAATACAGTGTTCTCCCCAAGGCTTCTCTTTTCTTTCCATTATGGGACCATTTTTCCCCCAGAGGAAAAGATTGTTGAAAATCTTTTTACCCATGAACCATAGAAAGATATTTTTCATCACAAAGATATTACTAGTGGTATCCCATTTCAAGTATTTTGTTTGCTTGTTTGTTTGTTTGTTTGACTGAACCCGATCCACATACAGCTAGAAATCTTACCTAGAATATACAGAATAGGGGTGAGTATGCTCCTTCTGCTGTATGTGTGCCATACGTGGGGTGGCAGAAATTGTTCTCAGAAACAATGCACAGTCCTGACTGTTGCAGGATATTTGGTCACACTGTGAATCCCGAGACTGTGTTTTTTACTGAAAAAAAAAATTCTATTTTTGGTGTGGCTCATTCCTTAGCATACACCTTTAATCTCTCTGGCTGGAATACAGACACATGTAATCTAGCTTCTTAGTACACACCTTCAATCCCAAACAATGAAGGTAAGGTTAGTTTGTAGAAGGAAGCACCAAGTTTGAAAGTGATGTCTAATTGAGTGGCAGATGAATCAGAGAAAAATTTGACAGAGTAGGATATGCCCATCGAGGAGAGAGGGGAAAGAGGAGCTACTTAAGAGAGAAGTGCAGAGAGAGAGAGAGAGAGAGAGAGAGAGAGAGAGAGAGAGAGAGAGAGAAAAGAAGCAGGCAGTTTTACCTGGATACTTGTACAGAAACAGGTTGCAGAGAAAGAACAAGGTAGACACAGGTGAAGAAGAATGAGTGAATGATAAGGAGCCAGAAGATTAGAATAGATTGCCAATGTTAGTATGAGGCCAAGCAGAGCAATTCAAGAGAGAGTAGCTAGACTGAATCAGTTAACGCAGAGAGGAGTTTTAAGCCAGAACAGCTGAGTTGAACCAGCCAGCCAGAGCTCAGAAAGAACTAGAAAGGATGAGCTCATTCAACTGTAAGTCTCAGAGGCTGAAAACATTCTAGACCTAGATAAGATTGGACAGAGGCTAGAAGCTTCCAGGATTAGGTCTAAGTTAGTAGACATCAGGAAAATAAAAGATACTTTTACACCTGACTATGGTTTTAAATTGTGCATTTGAACATGCATGAATGTATGTGTGTGTATGTGTGTGCATACATGCATGTGTGTGTAGCGTGTAAGTGCATGTGTGTCTGTGTGTGCACATGTGTCCAATTATATATAGAGATAGAGACAGAGATAGAGATTGAGACAGAGATAGAGATTGAGACAGAGACAGAGACAGAGACAGAGATAGAGATAGAGATAGAGTAATAGAGATAATTTAGGACTTTATCTGCTGAACTGATACTTCACTAGGCTAGTTTGGTTATTGTTCCATCTTTCAACGTAACATAATTTAGCTGTAGAATTTTCTTGTATGTGTGGTGTATTTACATGTTTATGTGATCAGTCTGCATGTGTGTGCCAGAAATGATATTGAGTACTTTCCTCAGTGACACTCCACCTTATTTTTTTGAGGCAGGGTCTCTCTTAAGCCCAGAGCTTACTGATTTGCACTGACTGGCAAATCCTTCTGTCTCTACCTTCCCAGGTTACAGTGACATCGTCTGACTTCCGAGGTCAGCTCCTAAGAAGCATTGCAGTATCCACCCTTGTCATGAGTGTGTCCTCTGGGAGGAACAGCCAATTAAAAAGCCATATTTCCCGTAACCAGCATGCTGAGAAGTCTATGGTGATCACACAGAGAGGCTCCATAAAGACAGATGACCATCCAGCCTCTAACTGTTCCATTGAGATGCCAGATATGGGAAGGAAAAACCTCGCCACTGGAAATCTTGCTAGTGAACCTGCAGCTAATCCAGCTTCAGTGGCCATCTGACAACAAACACAGGAGCACTCTTATGTGATGACTGCCCAGAGGAGCCCAGGCAACCCACACAACCATGAAAGAAGAGAATAAGTTCTCATTTTAGACCACTATCTTTGAAGTGCTTTGTTACACAACAATAGTTACCCACAGCACATAGCAGTGCCAACGTGCCATTGAAATTTCTAAACATATTCAGTTTTTGTACTTCAGTGGCTTTGACTTCTACTTTGAAGGAAGGTCAGCTTAGGTGTGCTGCCAGAATTCAAACAGGACTTTGAGGAGAAGAGAACATCCCTTTCTTTGACAGAGCTTGCTTTGCTAAGAGCGTCTCCATACTGAGTATAGCTTTTTCTAAAAACAAGCAGAATCATCAGGGGGTATACTCTGTACTGTCAAAGGGGCTTCAATCCTTCACTTTCTCAAGTTTTTCTGTAAGACTTGTTACTTAGGCAAGGACTTCAGAACAGATCTGGCCCATCTCCGTCTCTTTTAAAGTAGCTTAAGTGTCTAAGAAGGATTAATTTAAACCTAGATAAGTGTCTTGGAATTCTGATTAGGAAAATTGTGCCTAGAAGATGACTCTAGAAAGCCCCAAGACAGGTTTAGAGCTTAAAGGATGGGTCTATACCTCCTCCAATGAGTTTTAACATTTACTACTAAGACCACCTCCTAAGACTTCCCCAAGGCCTGGGGTTAACTTTATCCCGAGTGAATAGATTTACAGATCTCTAAACCTGAATTTATCTGCTTAGCAGTAAGTCCCCATTGATGCTCCCCATTCCATTGCTTCTCAGACCTGCAGGTTATAATCTTTCACTGGTCTCCAGCTAAGTTATTGACCAACTGTCCATAATAATCAAAGTAAAGATATTCTTCATTGTATGGCCTTGTGTGATTAATTAAATTCAATTACTTTGCAACTTTTTATAGAGAAATAAAATACCTTACTCCTCTGTTTGGGGAGAGCATAGTAAGTTGGAGAATACAATAGTACTTTGTAAAATAGCTAGAACATAGCAGAAACATGGCATTAGTATCTTCTATTGGTTTTAGTAGGACTATTAAGGGGTATAGTTTGGGAACTTTATTTTGCAAACAGGAATCCCACTTCTGTCCTAAGCCTTGCTGTAAGTCTAGTATGGAACTAGACTAATCTGATATTGTGCTTTCACCCTTTGAGATGTGGATTCATTCTGGATCCACAAGGACAGTACTGACAACTCTATTCTTTGTGTGTGGTACAGGAGATTAAATATAGCGTCTTTCACATGTCATCAGATGTTCTATCACTGAGCTCTCTTCACAGTCTCCCCATTTCCTCTTTATGGCCTACTCTAATTACGTGCTCAAGGACTTGAGTTTGTTTCTATCCATTTAGTGTTGATAAAGCCATAATAAATATTTCACTAGGAGTTGGTGGTGCCATTTTAAAACACTAATCAGGGAGCTCCTTACTGTAAGGAGAGGGACACAACTTAATTTATGGCTCTACAGTCAGAAAGGGAGCCTTTTCTTTCAATGCAAAGCATACTCAAACAGGCGTCACAGCAAAAATCAGTGGACCTGTACCAAGCTTTCACTTATCACATTTGAATGCCTATTGAGTTTCACAGTGTTGCTGGCAACTGTAGGCTGTCAGTCCATCACTTCATTTCTCCTCTAATGATGTGGCCAATCTTCGATACGTATCATTATCACACACCCAACAGTTTAGACAAAAGAGCAGATTAAGATCACTAGCGATTCTATTATAGCACTGTTTTATCATAGAGCTTTTGAATATTTATTCTCAACCCATGCACCTTTCAAAACCTCACTGTACTATGAGAATGCACCACTAGGTAATTCAATAGCCCAGGTGGTATTCTTTCACCCCTCCCCCACTTCCATCTCTCATGCTTTCAAATGATTTTACCGAGCTAAATGAGACAATCTGGTTTATTCACTCTAGTGAATTCCTGAAGTAGAAAGAAAAACCTGTTTGTCAGAATTAAGTCTCCATCAGCTTTCTCCAGTGGGTGGAGCTGTTTTTAGACTTGCGTGAGCACCTGTGAAATACTATATTTGACTCAAGATTGTGTGATCAACTACTGGGAATATATAAATTGGCACATTTCTGAACAGTAATGAGACCATGGATAGCAAAAGCCTTCAAGTGTCAACTCCTAAGCTGGCAGGCATACTTTCAGCATTATATGCTAAGGACCAAAGATAGAAGCCAGAACTTATTTCAACTTGGTACTTTCAGTGGCTGTCTTGGTAGAGAACAGTAGGTGAACACTAGGGCCAAAGAATAAGTAAATAATAGGTGTGCTTTGTCATATCACTTTAACATCAAAACAGGAGAATTTATAGAATTTTCATGACAGGGCAATAATAAGTAATAATATTAAGTAATAATAATAAGTAATATGGTATGTTATGATTCATATATTAATATCAAATATATATTAAGATATTCATATTAATTCGGAATTAATAGTGTGAAAAAACACCTATCTGAAAAATGATTATTATGCTTTCTAATGAAGGATCACAAATCAAAGCATATGTGAGAATATCACAAAGTTGAAGTGACAGATATTGATTCTCATCTTCCTTTCATAAAGCTTTCATCAGAAAAAAAGAACAAAACACATTTTCTAGGAAATAGCAAGAGCTTCCCTCCTTGTTATGAATAAAAGACATTTCTCCAGGAGAAGCTGCTTGATCTTATCTTGTTTTTCGAGACAGGGTTTCTGTAGCCCTAGCTGTCCTGGAACTCACTCTGTAGACCAGGCTGGTCTTGAACTCAGAAATCCTCCTGCCTCTGCTTGATCTTATCTTAATCCTCAGGTTTCCTTCTCCATGGCCGGGGTATCTAAGAACACAACCCAGATGGTCTATAGCAGTGGTTCTCAACCTTGCTAATACTGTGACCCTTATTACAGTTCCTCATGTTGTGATGTCCCTCAAGCGAAAAATTATTTTGTTGCTACTTCACAACCATAATTTTGATAGTTATGAATCATAGTGCAAATTTCTGGTATGCAGGACATCTGATATACAACCCCTAAAGGGGTTGAGACTCACAGGTTGAGAACCGCTGGTCTACACTGAGTATAATCAAGTCCTTGTGGAATAATGCCAGTTTACACTGAGCCACTTTTCTAAATAAAGTGTTTTAAGCACTTTATCTCCACCTTATGATCATGCTTATAATCTCCACCATTACCATTCTCCTTTCAGTTTATGAAGAGCAAGTCACTTGCCCAGTCAGTTAGCATACAGAAAACATGAATTCAGATCACCCACCTTTGAATACTGCATGCACTCTGTGAGCTCATGTAAGTCATCTCTACACAGATCCCAGGTTCATTTCTTCAGTATCTTCAGTGTCTCCACCTCCTATTGTGAAACCCTCTCAAACTCCTGCCTTGGCTTTCCCCTAGGGAGCTTTCTAGCACACACCCATCATTACCCCTAACTTCTCAGTAACCACAGAATTTATTATTGGAATATCATTGTCCTAAGAAGAAAAGCCATAATTGGGTCAGAAAGAAGTTGTATTTGCTTGGTTTCATGTGAATGTGTAGACCTTTACTTCCATTGTTTGAACTCAACAGTGAATCCTTTGTCTCAAACAGTATGAGTGGTCTTTCTGATTCCTCTTCCTTCCCACCCATTGCCTATAGATCTATGACTCCATAATAAAATATGTTCCACTATTCCTAAGCTCAAATTAACATAGCAATTTTAGGTTGCATTTTGATTGTAGGGTTGGGGACTGAGCACAAGGTATCACCCCATGCCAAGCAAGTACTTCAGTCTGAGTTACACACTCCTAGTTTTATGCTTAACTTAATCAAATGTCCTACCTTTTTAAAAATTTTATTTACATTTCAGATACCAGCCCCTTTCCCCATTTCCCCTCCCTAGAAAGCCCTATCCCATTCCCCCGTTTCCTTTTTGCTTTTATACATTTTTTTCAAACATTAATCAAAGGCTTTATAAGTTTGGTAATGCTCAATCAGAAGTGTAACCCAATACCCAACCTAGATATATAAACTCTTTGACTGGTGGAGACACCTGAACATCTGCCTCCATGCCCCCCCCTTTCTCTCTCTCTCTTTCTCTCTCTCATCACCTAGCTTCACCCTTCCTGTTAAAATAAAACTTTTCTCTCAAATGCAATTAGAGCATAATTATTCCTAATTGTACCAGTGAGGTACAAGATAGTCCTAATACCCAGTCCATCATTTTGTTGACTAACCAGAACCTCTGTCATCCCTCCTAACTAAAACACTTAGTTTTGAACCTGGCTTTTTTTCTTGGTTTTAGAATGAATGTCAGCTGAAAACCATCCACTCAGATCTTTTCTCTCAAAATAAATAGCCAGGATTGGCTATGAGACTATATGTCTTCAATCCTGTCAGAAATCCAGAATGACTGAGTTAACTGAAATTATGGGAAACACTAAGCATAGCTTCTAAAACTTAGCCAATTTATAGAGACCACTGAACACCTGGAAAGCCCCTATGCTACCGAACATTAGAGCATCAAATCTTCAGCCTTCTGGCCCAGAATCATCTGACAGACCTTAGTGATGCAGAATTATTAAGGGTTGATTACTCTGTCTAGGCAGATATAATCAGTCGACTATTCTGCAAGTGTGTCCTTTTCTGGACAGTAATTTGTCTGTAGATGGAAAGAGGCAATTCTTGCCTAGTGGCTGTCACCACACAACTGGAGTAACTCCAAGGATGCTCAGTTTCTTCTTAGAATCCAAGACAGGAAGTTGTCAGGAGCAGACAGGTCTCTAATCAAAATGAACATTAATATAGAAATGTTTGTAACGTCAATTCTATGGACTTCTGACGTTTTGAAAACCAACTATCCATATAAGGTAACCTGGACTGTTGTCTGTTAACTCCTCTCAGCCATTTCTAAATAAAATATGGAAAACACCCTAACAATAAACTCAAAGCCATGAATTTGCTATAGTCCCTTAACTCATAGGCTAACCGTCCCAAATCAGTTAAAAATTTAAAGAAGGACTGGGTCTAAGCCTTGTATTCCTAAATGTGTTATACAGGCACAATGCCCATGAGAGTATCAATATTCATCTCACTTTTATATCATTAAGAAGCTCATACTAATGAAAACCTTAAATTTGAAATCGAAGTAAATTTTGTACCATTTAAGAAATTATAACTTCATCTTGATATTAATTATACAGATTTCTACCAATAGGTTATGGCTATGCAATAAATCCTAGCTAATCCTCCCTGTTCCAACAAAACCACTACTTTTCCCTAGAAAGACAGCCCAATATTAACCACCTTAGTCCCCAAGCTCAGGGAATAGGGGCGCTGACTCTTCTTTAACTTCTTCATGCTGATTAAGGGCGTTGAGATTTTAGAAGAGTGGTTGGGGGGAAGAGTAAGTTGATAAGCCTCTAATGCTGTGTCTTCACTGCATCCAGATGGAATTCCAGGACATTGGAGGTTTGGGCAGGCCTGATCAGTATGCTTGATGAGTAGATACACCAAGGCTGTGTATTCTGCAATATACAATTCTCAGAACAAGTTTTAGTATCAAGAAAAAAAATTTTTTTTTCCTAGAGGGCTGAGGGCTGACTTTTTTTTTTTTTTTCGAGACAGGGTTTCTCTGTGTAGCCCTGGCTGTCCTGGAACTCACTCTGTAGACCAGACTGGCCTCGAACTCAGAAATCCACCTGACTCTGCCTCCCAAGTGCTGGAATTAAAGGCCTGTGCCACCACTGCCCGGCGGGCTGACATTATTTTAAAGATGTTGGTTCTAACAACTTTTCGTTTTTTTCCCTTTTTAAAATTGGTTGTAATATTTACATTTCAAATTTTATCTCCTTATCCCATTCCCCACCACCACCCAGGAACCCCTTGTCCCATTCCCCCTCCTTGTGCTTCTATGAGGGTGTGATTTTCCAGTTTCTATGATGCTGTTTCCATTAACATAAACTGCTTCCTAAATTTCTAAATCCTTCCCTTTGTGTTATTAAATCTCCTATTTTTCTTTCATTTTTTCTTCCTTTCCCCCTTTTTTTCATCTCTCTTTGTTTTAAAATTGGGTATTATATTTACCTTTCAGATTTTATCCCCTTACCCCACTTCCTCCCACCACCCAGAAACCTCCTATCCCATCCCCCCTCCTCATGCTTCTATGAGGCAGTGCCCACACCTACCCGCCCACTACCCCTCCCCACCCTCACATTCCCCCCCACTCTGTGTTCATTTTTTATGGGACCAAGAAACTCCTCTCCCACCTATGCCCAACAAGGCCATCCTCCCTTACATATACTGCTGGAGTCATGGGTCCCTCCCTATGTGCTCCCAGGCTGGTGGTTTAGATTCTGGGGGGCTCTGGTTGTTTTGTATTGTTGCTTTCCTCCTGGGGTCACAAACCCTTTCTGCTCTTTCAGTCTTCTCTTTAAGTTCTCCATTGGGAAACCCTTGATCATATCAGTGGTTAACTGTGAGCATCGTCCTCTGAATGTGTTAGCCTTTGGCAGACCTCTAAGGAGACAGCTATATCATGTTCCTCACATTATGCACTTCCAGCCATCCACAACAGTGTTTAGCTTAGGTGACTGTACATAGGATGAATACTCAGGTGGAATGGTCTCCTGATGGCCCCTCCTTCAGTTTCTGTCCCATGTTTAGTTTCTATATTTGCTCCCTTGAGTATTTTTGTTACTCATTCTAAGTAGAACTGAGGCATCTCCTCTTGGTCTTCCTTCTTCATGAGCTTGCAGGTGGTCTGCAGGTTGAGTCTTTGCTATTCCAAGCTTTTGGGCTAACGTCCACTTAACAGTGAGTAAATACCATGTGTGTTCCTTTGTGATTAGGTTAACTTACTCAGGATAATAATTTCTAGATCCATCCATTTACCTAAAAATTTCTCGAATTCATTATTTTTTATAGCTGAGTAATACTCAATTGTGCAGAGGTACCACATTTTTTGTATCCATTCCTTTGTTGAGGGACATCTTGGTTCTTTCCAGCTTCTGGCTATTATAAATAAGGCTGCTATGAACATAGTGAAGCATATGTCCTTGTTATATGTTGGAGCATCTTCTGGGTATATGCACAGGAGTGGTATAGCTGGATCCTCGGGTAATGCTATGTCCAATTTTCAGAGGAACCGCCAGACTGATTTCCAGAGTGGTTGTACCAGCTTGCAATCCTACCAACAATGGAGGAGTGTTCCTCTTTCTCTGCATCCTTGCCAGCATCTACTATCACCTGAGTTTTTGATCTTAGCCATTCTGACTGGTGTGAGGTGGTATCTCAGGGTTGCTTTGATTTGCATTTCCCTGATGACTAAGGATGTTGAGCATTTCTTAAGGTGCTTCTCAGCCATTCGAATTTCCTCTGTTGAGAATTCTTTGTTTAGCTCTGTACCCCATTTTTAATAGGGTTATATGGTTGTCTGGAGTATAATTTCTTGAGTTCTTTATATATCTTGGATATTAGCCCTCTATCGGATGTAGGATTGGTTAAGATCTTTTCCCAATCTGTTGGTTGCTGTTTTGTCTTATTGACAACGTCCTTTGCCTTACAGAAGCTTTGCAATTTGATGAGGTTCCATTTGTCAATTCTTGATCTTAGAGCATAAGTCATTGGTGTTCTGTTCAGGAACACCCCCACCCACCCCCCCCCCCCGTGCCTAGGTATTCGAGGGTCTTTCCCACCTTCTCTTCTATTAGTTTCAGTGTATCTAGTTTTAAGTGAAGGTCTTTTATCCACTTGGGTTTGAGCTTTGTACAAGGAGATATGAATGGATTGATTTGCATCCTTCTACATGTTGACCTCCAGTTGAACCAGAACCATTTGCTGAAAATGCTGTCCTTTTTCCACTGGATGGTTTTAGCTCCTTTGTCAAAGATCAAGTGACCATAGGTATGTGGGCTCATTTCTGGATCTTCAATTCTATTCCATTGATCTTCCTGCCTGTCTCTGTCCCAATACCATGCAGTTTTTATTACTATTGCCCTGTAGTATAGTTTGAGGTCAGGGACAGTGATTCCCACAGAAGTTCTTTTGTTGTTGAGAATAGTTCTCACTATCCTGGGTTTTTTGTTTTTCCAAATAAATTTGCAAATTGCTCTTTTTATCTTTATGAAGAATTGAGTTGGAATTTTGATGGGGATTGCATTGAATTTGTAGATTGCTTTCAGCATGATGACCATTTTTACTATATTAATCCTGCCAACCCATGAGCATAGGGGATCTTTCCATCTTCTGAAATCTTCTTCAGAGACTTGAAGTTCTTGTCATACAAATCTTTTGCTTGCTTGGTTAGATTCACTCCAAGATATTTTATATTATTTGTGACTCTTGTGAAGGGTGTCATTTTCCTAATTTCTTTCTCAGCCTCCTTATCTTTTCAGTAGAGGAAGGCTACTTATTTGTTTGAATTGATTTTCTAAGCAGCCACTTTGCTGAAGTTGTTTATCAGGTTTAGGAGTTCTCTGGTGGAAGTTTTGGGGTCACTTAAGTATACTATCATATCATCTGCAAGTAGTTATATTTTGACTTCTTCCTTTCCTATTTGTATCTCTTTGACTTCCTTTTGTTGTCTAATTGTTCTGGCTAGGACTTCGAGTACTATATTGAATAGGTAGGGACAGAGTGGGCAGCCTTGTCTAGTCCCTGATCTTAATGGGATTCCTTCAAGTTTCTCTCCATTTAGTTTGATGTTGGCTACTGGTTTGCTGTATATTGCTTTTACTATGTTTAGGTATGGGCCTTCAATTCCTAACCTTTCCAATACTTTTAACATGAAGGGATGTTGAATTTTGTCAAATAGTTTCTCAGCATCTAGTGAGATGAACATGTGGTTTTTTTTTTCTTTGAGTTTATTTATGTAGTTGATTACATTGATGGATTTCAAAATATTGAACCATCCCTGCATTCCTGGGATAAAGCCTACTTGATCATGATGGATGATTGCTTTGATGTGTTCTTGGATTCAGTTTGCGAGAATTTTATTGAGTATGTTTGCATCAATATTCATAAGAGAGATTGGTCTGTAGTTCTCTTTCTTTGTTGGGTCTTTGTGAGGCTTAGGTATGAGCATAATTGTAACTTCATAGAACGAATTGGGTATTGTTCCTTCTGTTTCTATTCTGTGGAATAGTTTGAAGAGAATTGGTATTAGGTCTTCCTGGAAGGTCTGATAGAATTCTGCACTAAAACCATCTGGTCTCGGACTCATTTTGGTGGGGAGATTTTTAATGACTGCTTCTATTTTTTTAGGGGTTATGTGACTGTTTAGATAGTTTATCTGCTCCTCGTTTAACTTTGGTACCTGGTATCTATCTAGAAAATTGTCCATTTCATCCAGATTTTCCAATTTTGTTGAATATAAGCCTTTGTAGTAGATCTGATGATTTTTTTTTAATTTCCTCTGTTTCAGTTGTTATGTTTCCCTTTTCAGTTCTGATTTTATTAATTTGAGTACTGTCTCTGCGCCCTTTGGTTAGTCTGGCTAAGGGTTTGTCTATCTTGTTGATTTTCTCAAAGAACCAGCTCCTGGTTTTGTTGATATTTTGTATAGTTCTTTCTGTTTCAACTTGGTTGATTTCAGCCCTGAGTTTGATTATTTCCTGCTGTCTACTCCTCTTTGGTATATTAGCTTCTTTTTGTTCTAAGGCTTTCAGGTGTGCTGTCAAGTTATTAATGTATGCTCTTTCCATTTTCTTTTTGTGGGCACTTAGAGCTATGATTTTCCTCTTAGTACTGATTTCATGGAGTCCCACAAATTTTGATATGATGTGTCCTCATTTTCATTTAATTCTAAAAAGTCTTTAATTTCTTTCTTTATTTCTTCCTTGACCAAGTTATTATTGAGTAAAGCATTGTTCAGTTTCTACGTGTATGTGGGCTTTCCGTTGTTTTTTTGTCCATATCAAAGATGAGTCTTAGTCAATGGTGGTCTGATAGGGTACAAGGGATTATTTCAATCTTTTTGTATCTGTTGAGGCCTGTTTTGTGACCAATTATATGGTCTATTTTGGAGAAGGTACCATGAGGTGCTGAGAAAAGGTATATTCTTTTGTTTTAGGATGAAATGTTCTATAGATGTCAGTTAAGTCTAATTGGTTCATAACTTCTGCTAGTTTCATTGTGTCTTAGTTTAGTTTCTGTTTCCACAATCTGTCTATAGCTGAGAGTGGGGTGTTGAAATCTCCCACTATCATTGTGTGAGGTGCAATGAATGTATGCTTTAAGTTTTAGTAAAGTTTCTTTTATGTATGTGGGTGCCCTTGCATTTGGAGCATAGATATTCAGAATTGCAAGTTCCTCTTGGTACATTTTTCCTTTGATGAATATGAAGTGTCCTTCTTTATCTTTTTTGATTACTTTTGGTTGAAAAACGATTTTATTTGATATTAGAATCATTACTCCAGCTTGTTTCTTGGGGCCATTTGCTTGGAAGATTGTTTTCCAACCTTTTCCTCTGAGGTAGTGTCTGTCTTTTTCACAAAGGTGCATTTCCTGTATGCAGCAAAATGTTGGGTCCTGTTTATGTATCCAATCTGATAGTCTATGTCTTTTTATTGGAGAATGGTGTTCATTGATATTAAGAGATATTAAGGAAAAATGAATGTTGTTTCCTGTTATTTTTGTTATTGGCAGTGGAGTTATGTTTTTATAGCTACCTTCTTTTAGGGTTGTTGGAAGATTACTTTCTTGCTTTTTCTAGGTTGTAGTTTCCCTCCTTGTGTTGGAGTTTTCCACCAATTATCCTTTGAAGTGCTGAATTTGTGGTAAGATATTGTATAAATTTGGATTTGTCATGGAATATTTTGGTTTCTCCATCAATATTGATTGAGAGTTTTGCTGGGTATAGTAGTCTGGGCTGGCATTTGTGTTCTCTTAGGGCCTGTATGATATCAGTCTAGGATCTTCTGGCTTTTATAGTCTCTGGTGAGACTTTTGTAATACAACTAATTTTGCATTGGGTCATGACTACCAAATTCCATGAAAAGTAAATTGTTGCTATATTCCTGGAATAATTCATACTTTTTTTTTATTTGAGGAATGTGTGTCTTGGGTTTTATTTTATTTTATTTCTTCTTCTTTTTTTAATTGGGTATTATATTTACATTTCAGATTTTATCCCCTTACCCCATTTCCCCATACTACCCAGAAACCTGCTATCCCATCTCCCCTCTTCATGCTTCTATGAGGCTGTGCCCCCACCTACCCCACCCCCACTGCTCCCTCCCCACCCTCATATTCCCCCCCCCCACTCTGTGTTCATCCTTCATGGGACCAAGAATCTCCTCTGCCACCTATGCCCGAAAGGGCTATCCTCCCCTACATATACAGCTGGAGTCATGGGTCCCTCCCTATGTGCTCCCAGGCTGGTGGTTTAGACCCTGGAGAGCTCTGGTTGGTTGGTATTGTTGCTCTCCTCATGGGGTCTGCTCGTTCACTTAATTCATACTTTAAAACTTTCCCTCAAATTTAACAAATGATATTTTTAAAAAAGTAAACCTTTTGTTTTAAAATGAGATGTTTCTTTTTATTTAAAAAACTGATATATCTGGCTAATTTATTAAAAAAATAGTATGCCTGATACTTCTTTTTGTAACTCTTTATAATAAAGTTTTAATTACAAATCTCAGCCTGTAAATTGTAGTAAAAGAAGCCAATTAAAGTGGTAAATGTGAAAGCCTGAGATTCATCTTTTTCTATACAAACCCATGCATAAACTGACATGTGCTGAAGCAGTGGCCTCTGCTTATGGGTTGTAAGCTGCCCACATGTAAGCAGTTCATCTGCTGTAATTATAATACAACCAATGAATTCACAACGTGAAGATGAGTTACAACAACGAATTCTCGGTTTTCTTTGGAGCTTAGACTTTGCAGTAATATTAAAACTGCTACCTAGTAAAGAAGATAGCTTTTTTAGAGAATGGAAATTCCCATCCAGTGCAAAGAATATAAGACATTTGAAAAAAGACACATAATGTTCTTGCATGCAACGCAGTTGCACATTTTTCTTGGGAAAATAATCGGCATGTTAAAATTACAGCTGAGTCATTGTGACTGGTCGTGCATGAGCCAAGATGCAAGTGGGTGTGTCTGGCTTCACTCAGGGACAGTATATTGCAAGACCTCTCTAGAGTATAAGAAAAAGAATCCTTCATTCCCCTTTCCTGTGACTGGATGCTTTGAACAAACTCCTGTCTTTATATATGAACACAAGGCATTGAAAATTCATTCCCAATTAAATGCCACACACGATGGCCAATGATGGGCCCAATAAAATGGCCCATCAGGTGCAAATGTTCTGAGGAATTCACTAGGCCAAATGGTTGTATTATGAATACAGAGGTTGGCCATGGAATAATGAGTTAGTGAACCACCAAGGAGACTCATTTAACAGTGGTTTCCATCTGGTATCTAAAAGAAAGCAAGGAACATTCACCCCTCACAGCAGAAGGGCTGGAGAATGTTGGCTCCACTTTGCTTCTGATCTGAAGATTTAGCCCCAGCTGTGTTGGAAACGCTTCTACTTTAATCCGCCTTTATATACCCCAAAGAGTCACTTTTAACTACCAACAAAACCAAAAAAATTTAACACTCTCAACCATACAGATGCTTCTAATTATCACAATCTTCACATCTTTTCAGTCAAGTTTCTAAGGAAAGAATACCCATTTGAAGTCAAGTTTCCAAGGCAAGGATGCCCATTTGAAGTCGTTTCCAAGGAAAGGATGCCCATTTGAAGGTGGAGCTATTTCCATGCAGACAATTTCATGCTATGTCAGCCCAGTCAAAAATATGAAGTCAGTGTTTATCAACAGGAACATGCATGTGAGTCATATAAAATGATGCCACATGAGTCTCAACTCTGATTTAATGCCAAATATGAGTACAGCATCCATCTTGTTTATACCTAGATTTTATAAGTGATTTCCAAGCCTGTGATTTTCATGACTAATAGTAAGTATTTACTAGGAAGCTGAGATTAAGAGCTCATGGTACATTGCCAGAGAAACAGTTCAGCAGTTAAGAGCATTGGTTGCTCTTCTAGAGGACCTGGGTTCAAGTCTCAGCACTCACATGAAATGGATATACATCTATAACTCCCAGAGGATCTGACACCCTCTTTTGGCTCAACTAGGCATAGCACTCACATGGTACACAAAAATGCATGTAGGCAAAACACTATAAACATAAAAGTAAAGTATTTAAAAATACCTCCCATTGCTAACTTACTCCCCTAATGCTCACCTGCTTCTCAGGATAGACAACACATTGAACAGAGTTGGCACCACCAGGAAGGCTCTTTAGCATGTGTGAGTTATGTTCAGGAACTACAAACAGAAACCAAAAATAAGCCACGTTACCATCAAGCAGCCAAATTCTTTATATGAATAAAAATGAAGTGCCTGCTGTGATTTGAAGAGAGACATGAATCAGTTAAGGTTCCTAGGAATGCTGGAAGAGTAAGTAGATGGAAAACTAGTAAAACAGGCATGATAAACGTGTGGCTTCATCATGCATGCTCTGTGGTACAGCCTCATTCCAACAGAGCTTTGATCTTGAATATTTGTACAAAAACTGTAGTATACAAAACCTGAGGTTACTCACCCTAACTAACCACAGCATAGATCTCAGAGATCGCAATCAGCTTAAAGATAGTGGGGAGCATTTCTTGCTATAATTTTTTTAGAAAGAGTCATCAATGTTTTCTTTCATCTACATGGTATAGCTGCAGAGACTCCCTGCTTGTCTGCTAAAGAGATGCAAGATATAATTTACAGCTGATGCCCAGATACATCACATATCAGTCTTAGCATCATTCCACTGCTTGGAAGAGACAGGAAGAAGGAACTTGAAAGGCAAAAGAAGTATAAATCCTGGGAAAGACTGGGCAGAGAGAACTTATGCCCTGGTTTGGGGGAAAAGTGAGAGCAAACGTAAATCACTGGTCCTCTTCTGTCCTGTGCCTCGTGCGTATAGTACCATAACACTTTCTGCCCATTGCATCCTCATGGAGGAAGGATCCAGAGAGTTGGCATAAAAGACCTACCCACCTCTTTGGAATCTAAGTGGTGTGGGCGAGGATCTTGCAATTTCCCATGGTGCCGTTGGTAATATATAACCAGTGATAATAGAATATATTGCTCCAATAGCAGGAACCATTTGATAAATCAAAACTAATTAAATTTTAAAAAGAGCTGACATTTGCAAATTTTATTCTCTTTTTCTCATTGCAAAGAAAAAACAGCATGGTGAAAGCAGGAGAGCACAAGTTGTGGGGTGGGATAAGCATATGTAGAGAAGAAATTACAGTGCTTAAAGGTAGGAGAGATAAATATTTCTATTTACAGATAAAACTAAAATGCTATCAAAATCTAGTATTTTTCTGAACTCTCTAGTGGAGGAAGTTATCATAAAAATTATAAAAAGCATATGTGTTGGAATGAAGTATCCAGTATTAATACGATTTGCTCTAAAAAAAATACTCTGAGTATTTCAACCAAAACACAACCAGAAACAATTAGGTAGTGTAGTAAGATAATTCAGTATAAAAATAAATAAAAATTTCCTTATCTAAAAAGATATAGGGTTGACAATGAATGGGACAAAACACACAATTTGAATTCTATGCCTAAAAGGTAAAATAGCTAAAAGTCAAATTACTCAAAAAATTATGGGATCAATTTTTTTCTTAAAATTTTAAGTCTCTATTAATGTTTTTTCTGTTAAACTAAATGGTTTGACTTCATATGCTTAAATTATCTCCTCCTTGAGATCTCATTAAAATGAAATTAAAAAAAAACAATGCTTTCCTTCATTTCTACTCTGCATGCTACCAGAGGAGGAAGGTAAACATCAATATTACCAGGCTACAAACCCTGTGACCTCTAACAGTGACCTGTCTTGCAAGATATACATATTGCTGAGAGAGTGGTATAATGCCTGGAGTAACTGCCTCAGGGTTTCCTTTGCTGTGAACAGACACCATGACCATGACCAAAGCAACTCTTATAAAAGACAGCGTTTAATTGGGGCTGGCTTACACTTTCAAAGATTCAGTCTATATCATCATGGCAGAAAGCATGGCAGTGCACAGGCAGATATGATGCTGGAGGAGCGGAGAGTTCTGCCTTTTGATCTGACTGCAGCCAGGAGAGACTGACTCTGGCCAGACTTGAGTATATATATGAGACCTCAAAGCCTACTCCCACAGTCACACACTTCCTCTAACAAGGCTACACATTTTCCAATAAGGCCACACCTCCTAATAGTGCCACTTCCAGTGGGCAAAATCTATTCAAACTACCACAGTAACCTATCACTTTTTGACTGGATTTAAGCCTACTTCATGAGCTGGAATCCATACCTGACACTGTTAAAGTGGGCAAGAACCTGAGAATAGATCGGTCATGGGCCTATGGGAAAACTTACTACTATTATTTTTTTAAAGAAACATAGCAATAAAATGACTTTTAATAACATATTGGTTTACCCATCAGTGCCTCAACCTACATCAGAGATGCTTCTTTTGCAGTAATCAGAACTTGACAGAGAAACCCACATCTGGAAAATATGCAGAAGGTAAGAAGAGACTGGGAGCACTTAGACCTAAATGGGATGTCTTCATTAAACACCCTCCTCTCAAGGCTCAGGGACCTATGAAGAAGAGGAGGCAGAAATATTGTAAGAGCCAGAGATGATGAATGTCTGTAAGGAAATAGCGTGTCCTACGAATAACAAGACCAATGTACACATGAATTCACAGAGATTATGCAACAAGTGCAAGACCTGCACAGGGTTCAAGCTACATGGAGTCCAGCATGGAAAAGGGTTAAGTGAATATGGGATCCTGACACTAACCAAAAAGCAATTGCATTATACTCACAAGGAATAGAGTGTCACTGGGCACATCAACCACACTCCAGGGTAGGCTTTATGCTCAGGATCAGTGGGCCAACACAAAACATAATCCATGTTTTATTATTATTATTAAATGAAAGGGTACACAGGTGTGCGTGTGTTTTATTTGGACATTTTTTACTTGTGTGTTTTGATTTTGTTTGGTTGTATTTTAATTTAATTTGATGAAGAAGAGAGAGCAAGGGAGGAAGGGAGGGAGGGAGATGATAAGGGAGGGAGAGGGGGAGGGAGGGAGGGAGAGAGCGAGTGCATAAACTTGGGTGGATAGGAAAGTGAGTATTGTATCTGCCAGGGATGACTGAAGCCAAGGAATTGAAATCAAATTTGATATTCAGCAGAACCATGGCCCTCAAGGCTATGCTGTTCAAGAGCCTTTACTGGCATTCTATAAAGCTTTTGTTCCAGCTAGCTCAGAGTTCAAAGCAGGGACAGAGAAACAATGAAAAAACATACTGAGTATTTCTCATCACTGTCACCAGATGTGCTCAGGAGACAGAAAGTCTCATGGCTGAATGGGAACTGTTTCCATAATGTCCTTGAATGCTAAGTTAGGGGAAGGCTACATCTTGCCTATGGCAACCCTTGGGCAGTCAGAGCCATTCCTCCCAGGGGTGTAAATGCAGCTCTATGGGAGTAGAGTTCACATAGCAGGATAGTGTTGGAACATCTATTATATGCAGACTACAGGTGGGTAAGCTCTGGGAGGAAACGGGTAAAACATGATCAAAATATATGAAAAAATACAGTTAAAATGAAGCTTTTTATTTTCAATGTTAAAAGAATATTTAAAAAAATAATACTTTAATCTCATAATTTAAAAGGCATGGATGGCACAGCAATCTTTAGATGAGGTCAGTCCCCTGTGTTTGGAGGAAAGAAAGTAGGAGGGAGAGGGTGGAAGTTGATTGAGCATTGGGAAGCCATCCACAAAGCGGGGCATTGGCCCAGTGAACCATCAGATCCTTGGCTCACTCATGGGGAGAGAACAGGGAGCTGTGGGGCTCTGGACACAGGTGACAGGAAGTCTCAATGGATAGTGCTGGGATTCCTGGACCTGATTACCATCCTGAGTTCCATAGACTGAACTTCTTCACTTGCCACACGCCCCGACCCCCTTTGCCTGCTTCTTCTCTGATTATCACCATCTTCCTCCTCACCCAGGGCTGATTACCATGGGCAGCATCATCTACTTTTTGCCTTCTAGAACCCATTTCAATTCAGCTAGTGGAGGCATACTCAAGAAATTGAGGATTGAAGCAAAGAAAGATATTGGGGTTTACTCCCATATCTCACTGTGGCTTCTGATTGGTGTAGCCCTCCATGGACATTCCTCTTGTCCTACACTGGCCATGCATTAGAGAGGCTCCAATAACTTGCCCTTTAGTTCCTGTGGCAGGGACAACCTCCTATTATGCTGGCTCTGTGGGCTCCATCCTCCTAGCTCGACTGTCTCAACCCTGCCCTGACATTGAGCTCTCTTTAGTTAAAAGGCATTAAATGAGCCTTCTGGATCTTACTGAAGCCCTGGCTGATTGAGCTCAGGATGGAACACTACCCATTTACCCACCAATTCAGAAGCATAGAGCCTGGCAGGCTGCAGAATTAAGACTGTGGGTGGCCAGTCTATTGTTAAATAATTTAAAGGAAGAAATTATTTCTTTTGTCTCATAACTTCACAGTTTTCAACCCATTGTCTTTGGTTCTGTGACAAAAGAGAAGATTCTGCAGAGTGTCAGAACAAGGAGGGAGAGGTGATGAGGAAAATGAGGATAAGGTAGTGATGTCAGCCACCAGAGCAAGATATACAATTCCCAAGGACACGTTTCCATCAGCCTACTTCCTACAACTAGCGCCTACTCTCCCATGTTACTACATCCCATGTTACTACATCCCAACCGTATTCATTATTCAACTCCATCAATGGATTTCGTATATTTATGGAGGTGGCGCCTTCCTGAGCCTATCACTTTCCCGGTACTTGTCAACTAGTAAACTAGATTACAGTGCAGGAGCCTCCAGTACTTATTTCTTACTAAAACCATAACACACATATATACTAATACTGTAGTGATCCAGAAAGAGGCAAAGACTATAGACTCACTGAATGAAGGTCAGCCATGCAAATGGGGGCTCCTGGTGTAGGCATCTGGACATGTGTAGGGCACACCTTCAGATTTATATATGATGTCCATTGACATTCGCAAGGTTTTTGTTGTGTTTTACTTTAGTTAAAAAGCTAAAATCTAGTAACTTTGGAAGAGGTTTAGCTAGCAGAGCACAGAATAAGGCTTTGATCTTTATTTTATGATTTTGGTACTTTTATCCATTTGGCAGCTTAGGACAAAAATCCATAAAGCCAGATTTTCTGGAATCAACTCCACATCCTATTACTAATAGTGTGAACCCCACAGGTCTCAGATTTCTTATTCTTAAATCAGGAATGATAACATTTACTATTTATCTCTGTCTTGAGACTCATATGAATAACCACATGGAGAGTGCTTAGAGCTGTATCTGCCACATAATAAGAACTTGATGAATGTTAAGCTTATTATAACTAAAAATTCACATGTGCTTTTAAAACCCACAGCCTTATCTAACTGGAGAGCTCTCAAACTATAAAATTTATGATTTTTGTTCTGGGGATATTTAGGCAAACAAAAACACATTGTTCAGTGGGAAGGCACACATTTTTGTTCATATGGATTGATTTTTTTTTTTCAAATAAATGACTGGTTAAATCTTCAAATAAGAAAGTATGTCAAAGACCTCTCACGATGGAGCAGGACTGTATTTCACTTAGGGGCAGGCAGCATTAGAGAGGATGATTTACTGCTCTGCAGATCTGTCTCAAACTCCCTTTTTGGCTGTGACTCTGGATAAACTCTTACCCCTCTCTATTGGTCATTTATGTGTGATAATTGAAGCAGATGTCTCTTGGTTCCTACCCAGCTATGAAACTATATCCCTCTCAGAAGGGACCAGACACTTATTCTAGGGACCAATATGAGTGACAGAACCTGAGCAGAGGTCAGTGACAACACAGCATTACTTTGACCTCACCATTTCCTTGCCTGTAAAATTCTTCTATAAATGCCTATGAATAATTGCATTTGCTAAAGATAGGCACCAAAAATACACAAAAGAGAAAAAGCGCTGCACAATGCCCCCCCCCCCCAGTCAAGATTCCATTGCAGTGCTTATTGAGGACCTGAAATTAGCCTCCCTTCCTGGTAGCCTAGAAAAAAACCATAGTAAAAAGAATCTCCATGCCTTCCAGTCCCACTGACAGTCTATCTTCAGGTTGCACAACAGTTTGGTATCTCAGGAGGAATTAGTGACAGACAACATATTCTACTAATTTACTGTATTTTCAGGGAATCTGATTGAGTATCTTTGCCTAATCTAAATCCTTTTTTTTTTAAATTTTCTTAAGCTCTCTTCTGTCTCCTTTCTGCTTGGGCTGTGTTAGCTCTATGAATAATTAGTAATTAGCAGCATACAGCTTGCTGGGTGTTAATGGCAGTGGATTTATTTGGCTCAAAAATCCACTGTTTTATTTTTGGAGCATTTTAATTTCATGGTTATACATTAAAACTGGGAGTTATAAATTATAAAAGACAAATGAGATTCTTAGTAATGGAGCAGTTGGATAATATATATGCTGCTAAGATTAACTCATTCTGCCCCATAAAATATCTACACATAAATATACATACATTCTGCTTTATAATATTTGTCTTTATCTTCCACTGCAGAAATGAATCTTCTCTTATGTAATTTTCCACTTTTAGTCCCATATCTATATTGTTCATGAGATGGAAAGACACTAATAGTTTAGACCTGCTGACAACATGAACATTACTGCCACCTCATTTTGATGATTTTTCAAACTTTCCTCAAGACTCTAGTAATAGAGTCTCCAGTAACAATGCAGTCTCAACCCAAGCCATCCTTGGTCATGTTAGAGACCACAAGAGACCAAAATAAAAAATGGAGAAACATTGAGGACTGGAGATGCTGCAAATAAGATAAGTTGAGGATGGCAGAAGACCTGCTGGGTTCTTGGTATAGAGATTAGAGTTGGAAAGACATATTCTTATTTTAAAGAATGCATGGTCTGATTAAACCAATGATGACTATGGTTTCAAGAAGGTACTACTTTATAATCTACAAAAGGAAATATAAATGTCATTGTCATTAGGTATGATCTAAAAGTCTGGCTTCCAAAGCTCTCTTTTATTTGTTTCTGTGCATGTGTGCATGCATATGCATGCTTGTGTATATATGTGCATGCTCGTGTGTGAATGAAAATGCATGCACAGATGTGTTCAGACCAGAGGTCAACTTTATATGTCATTCTTAGGAACTGTGCATCTTAATTTTTGAGACCAGGCCTCTTACAGAGGTCCTAAAAACATAGGACTAGACTCAGAAAGTAAAAATATCTTAGTGACTTAACTCTTGCTCTATCATGAGTTAAGCATGTGTGAGCTGGGACAGTTCAGAGTAGATAGATGGGGGTAGAGGTTGCCAATGATATTGTAAGCAGGATAAGTCCATCAAAGCTCTGAAGTTCCAGGTTTGGGACAAACACGCTTGTGGAGTCAAGGACACATAAGGAATAGTAAAGTTGAAGAATTCTTATGAGGATCTGGAGCCCAGGATAGGTGCTGACACCACTGTAGAGCCAGTGCCTGACACTGTGCCAAAGGTCAGGACTGTCAGTTCATAGGAGGCCTGGCTATTAAAATCTGGGTTGGCCGGGCGGTGGTGGTGCACGCCTTTAATCCCAGCACTTGAGAGGCAGAGGCAGGCAGATTTCTGAGTTCGAGGCCAGCCTGGTCTACAGAGTGAGTTCCAGGACAGCCAAAGCTATACAGAGAAACCCTGTCTCGAAAAAAACAAAAACAAAAAAATCTGGGTTGATTACAGTGATTCATTGCAGATGGCCAACTTTTTCAATCCAGGCTAAGACAAGACAGGTGGATGGAGTGCATTTCTAGAGTATATCAGACATTATAAAATAATAAGTCATGTCTTACATCAAAAGTTGTAAAGACCTATGAGTCAAAGACAGCTCAAAGGCTTAAAAGTAGTCACCAAAACCTATATGATGACTGGTGTGTCAAGGATGCCCCTTGGTGACTATGATTAATATAGTTCATCTTCTCCATAACTTTGAAGGTGGATTATTCCTCTCCCCATTTAAAGATGGGGGAACTGAAGCATAAAAAGATTAATCCATTTGTCTAAGATCATTCAGCAATAAAGTGCAAGACTCAGGAACTGGAGTGCAAAAGTCTCTAGAATGTAGGACTATGCTATGCTACCTTGTTTTATTTGACTGAAACAATAATTTGTTTTGTTTTTATTTAAAATGGATTTTTCCATACAATATATTCTAATTCCAGTTTTCTCTTTCTCATCTCCTTTCAGATCCTCCACACACCCTTACCTATGCCTTCTAACTCCATGCCCTCTCTCTCTTTCTTTCTTTCTTTCTTTCTTTCTTTCTTTCTTTCTTTCTTTCTTTCTTCTCTTTCCTTCCTTGCTTTCTTCCTCTCTCTCTCTCTCTCTCTCTCTTCTCTCTTTTAACATACAGGCAAATAAAAACAAACCAGGTTAGAGCAAACAAATAAACAAGGAGTGAGAGTTGCGGGGGAAGCACGAGGAGCAGTACACATTTAGTGGTGTCTGCAGATACAGAAAACCCATGAAAACACAAGATTGAAAGTCATAGTGTATAAGTGAAAGACTAATAAAGGGGACACCCTGACAAAGCATTGTTAAACAAAGCAAAAAGGAACAAAAACCCAAAACCCAAAAGACCCCTGAAAAACAACTCTCCAAAAATACTACTGAGTTTGTTTTGTGGCAACTGTCTCCTACTGGGCTTGAGTCCTACTCTTAATTGTGAAGCACCCATTTATAAGAATTTAGAACTAGCTGTCTATTTAAAGGTTGGAAGTTATTTTTATACAAAGTACACAATTTTTATTTTTATTTTTCAATTAGTGAAATATCTATTCACTTGAGTCCATAACCCTCTATGGTTAGGCACAAGCTCCATGGTGAGTGCCAGTACCTGCCCTCCCTACTTTTACACCCATTTTACTTTCACTCACTTTTGTTTGCTACATCACATCATTGAGTAGATAAGTGTATCAGACCCCGAATCAAAGGACTGAACTAGGAAGATACTCATAAAGAGAGACAGAGGATAGAAGCTGGACCAAATAGTCCCATTGATGATAGATTATAGAAGGTTCAAAGTACATATTACTGAATATGCATGACTTGAATTTTATGGACACCTGGGATTAAGAGTTTATAGACTATGTTATAGACTCAAGATCAAGGAAGCAAAATGTACAGAAATTTGAAAACAAATTATGGTCTTATTCCACTCCATCTAAATTCTCACTGTATGTACTCTGATCATGGTTAGAACTACAGCCACAGTGGACTGAGCTAAATTATTAGCATTAAGACACTATCCTGTCTCAGACTCCTTTCTATTCCCTCTTCTCAGGACCCCCATATGAACATTTCCTCTCCCCAAGATCCACTGCTTCTTCAGAAAAGAGTAGGCCTCCCTAGGATATCAACTAAATATGACATAGCAAGATGCAAGAAGACTAAGAACAAACCTTCCTGTCAAGATTGGAGGAAGCAACCCAGTAAGAGGAAAAAGGTCCTATGAGCCCACAAATGAGTCAGAGATAACCTCACTCCCAGTGCTATGAGTCAATCAAAAAAACACTCACTAAAGAGCTATAGCAGGCATGCAGAGGGCTGGCACAGACCCATGCAGGCTCCATGGTTGCTTCTCCAGCCTCTGTGAGCCCCTATCAGCCCTGCTTAGTTGATTCTGTGGGCTATGTTTTGCTGGTGTCCTTGTCCCCTCTGTCTCCTATAATCTTTCCTTCACCTCTTCTGTGAGGTTTCTCCGGTTTCTTGATTGCACTGGCCACCTTCCAAGTATGCAATGCCTGTGGCTGGAGGCGACTGAAATGGGCAGTGTAGGTGTAGAACGTTACCATCATTGTCAAAACTATTATTGGACACCATTGCTTTGGAGAAGACTATTCATTACATCATATTCAGATGCCTATGACTCAAAGAAGGCCATCTCCACGTGCTCCCCCATACTTGGCAAAGCAGAGTCGTTTCCTGTAATGATAGATACAAGTTAGATGAAAATTCATCGTCTACAAACCTCCCCATAGTAGGAATCTAAGTAAGTTCACTGTAAACTCTGCTTCCACTGGAGAAGTTTAAAGCCATCCCTGAGATCCACACACATATTCTGAGCACACTTGTGATCTGTGTCCAACTGCAGCTTCTTTACCAAATCCATCCAGATAGTCACCTGGCTGATATCAAACACAAAGTGTCCTGCACACAAAAAGTGCTTACAAAATAGAAGAGAAGGAACATCCCTAATGTAATAAGACACATCTTTCAAATTTCATATTCACAGCCACATAGAGACTACTTTATTAGCCTTTTCCTAACAGTAAGTCCCAGAAATGCCTCTTGCCCACATGTCTCTACTTCTCCTCTTTCGTGCAAACCTCTTTGGTACTATTTTATTGCCCTGCATCCTTCACTTTCTCTCCTCAGGTTTGAAGCTATCCAAAGAATCATTTCCCAAGTCAGAGATACCCTAGTGCCCACAGTTATTAAGAAAATGAAAGCTTCCTCTCCACATCAGCACAGTACCTGCTTTCTTTGCTTCCCCAGACTTGTGTGGTTGTGGGTATGAGTCGCTCTGTAGCACTGTGCTCATGGATTACCCCCAAGTTTTTTTGAGAAGTTTAAGAACAATTGTCCTCTGATACAAGGAAAAGAGCAAGAGCTGGAGAGAAACCCACTGCTCTTGGTCAGACTTGGGTTTGAATAAGAGGGACTTAAGATGCACATGGAATTAAAAAGCTTTAAGATAAATCTTTTAGTTTATAGCATTTTTTACTCTCTTAAATCACCTATATGAAATTGTAATCTTAATTTCTACTTGAAAATACACATCTGACCATTTATTCCCCAAAGCACAATTAGCCCCAAACCATAGGTGCTTTAATTTTATGGTTAGTAGACAGACATAAGCAATGCCATATCCTTTCAAGCATCCCTTCCTGTCATTCAGCATTTTTTTACTCTCCAATGTGAGTCTCAGACGCCTGCCTACAGCCAGGCCTTGCTACTAGGGAGGTCTGAAGACACCCAGAGGCTCACCTTCCATGTGGCCTACCAGTAGCCAGCAGTAGGAGCCACTAAGATGTACAAGAATGTGATAGAGATATGGGAGAGACAGAGAAGTATAATGGTTTGAGCACTGAGGAGAGAAGAAACTGGTGACATGAGGGTGGAGAGGGGAGCAGCCTGATGTGAGTAAACTGCCCTGACCCCTGAGGCTGTGCTGAAGTCCCAGACTGTGCTTCCACCAAGAGCCTTGTCTGGGTCCATAGGCATGCAGTAGCAGGGGTCTGTATCAATGTCTGTGTCTACATGACCACCAAAAGCCATGTAGCTATCCCTGGTCTGGGCTGCTATCTGGGACTATGTGATGTCCAGGGGCTATGCAAAGCTGACCCCACCCCTCACTGGCTTCAGCACTCAGAAGAGTGAGCCCTATACCTCACTGGTCAGCACAGTAGAGCTTGTCCTGGTATCAGGAGCAGGGGTGACACAAGAGAGCTGGTCTCACCACTTGTCTGCTGTTCATGGGGTGGGAGAGATAGCCTCTTCCTCTTCCTTACCCCTTTCTGCCCATGGCAGTTCAAAGTGCTGCCCTCAGGTCACAGGGAGAGCTGGCCCTGCGCTTCATCAGCTGCAGCTCTCAGGAGAGTGGTTCCTGCACCTCACCTTGGCAGTGCACTAAAGCTGGCCCTGGTGGTACAGGTCAGTGAACTGGCCCCAGGGCATGAGAGCCAGAGAACTGGCCCTGTTCCTTGCCACTGCAGTATTGGGTGAGCTAGCCGGGGCACTGCTGGAGAGCTTACCCTGGTGGTGTAGGAGTGGGAGAGCTGGCAGACCAACCAATTTACCTACCACCGAGGCCAAGATCCCAGGTTTGAGTTGGCTCATCCAAGCATCTACTGCATCTATGAACTGCTGAAGGGCATGAAAGAGCTGGTCTTGGAGATTCAAAGCTGCAGAGTCTTAATGATATAAGGCAACAACAGGAGATCTGAGAGAAGTCCTGGTGAGGATCCAGTATTGATGGTATAGCAGAAAGTGGGTTGAGGCCTTGAACCAGACCAAGTGACTCAATGCAGTGAACATTTGCAAGTAAAGATGTGTGGACAAAAGGTATACTGTAGGACACACTGTGACACACTATAGCTGCCATGAAAAGATGATTTGTTTTCTTTTCTTTTTTTTTTTCTTTTGGGAAGGAAGTTGCATGAGTACAGGGCAGATACAAAGGTATGGGGAGATGAATAGGATTGGAGTACATGATGTAAAATTCACAAAGAATCAATGAAATGTTTAAAAGACAGAAACAACAAAGAACAAACAAACAAACAACACCCCCTCACACACATACAGGGATTACTGTCTGCATCCAAGACTTTCTGATTTAGTAGAACAGTCATAGACCTTGGTATTTGTTCTCTTATGCACATTAGAAACCTTGACATTTAAAATCTGAGCTTGTTGGTTATGTGTGTTGATACAGGCCTGTAGTCTCAGCACTTGAGAGGCAGGAGAATCAACAACTGCAGGGCCAACCTGAGCTAATGAGTGAAATAATATAAATAAAGAAGGCTAAATGAGCCACACATTCATATACTTAAAACCTATAGTATATCACCTAACTATGGATTTATTTTTTCATTTTCATCATTATGGTGCTGGCTCTTTCTAATTTTTTAGGCAAATTAGAAAATATTTGTGAAAAAAATCACAGAAAATGATTGTCTTACCATAATCAATGTAGTGAATTTAATATAATCCAGAATCATAGATCCCCCAACTAGTTTTCAGTCTTTCCAGAAGACAGGACCTTCTGGTTGCACAATGTTTTCCGAGCTTTTAGACAAAGGAGAAAAAGATCATCCCAGACTTATGGTAAGATCAGGTGTCTTAGTTAGGGTTTTACTGCTGTGAACAGACACTATGACCAAGGAAAGTCTTATAAAGAACACCATTTAATTGGGGCTGGCTTATAGGTTCAGAGGTTCAGTCCATTATCATCAAGGTGGGAGCATGGCAGCATCTAGGCAGGCATGGTGCAGGAGGCATTGAGAGTTCTACATCTTCATTTGATAGTGAAAGACTGGCTTCCAGGCAGCTAGGATGAGGGTCTTATAGCCTACACCCACAGTGACACACCTACTCCAACAGGGCCACACCTCCAAATAGTGCCACTATCTGGACAGAGCATATACAAACCATCATACCAGGCAATTTGAAATTACGCATTCATCTTTTAAGAGCTCTGTAATGTAGAAATAGAAAGAGAGGTGATTATGAGGCAAGAAGAATTGAGGGTCTAGGGCCAATTCAGCTGGGATGGATTCTATCTTCATCAGGACAACCAATTCTCCAAGAACTTTCAAAGACCTTGGGATTTGCCCATTTAAGCTCTCTCCATCACCCAGTGGCCATGTTGTCACTTGAAAACTAACATGTCATTCTTGGTTAATCTTACCACAACTATTTTTCCATTGACTGTTACATGCCCCAATCTGTATCTAGTCAAGTCATAAAGCCTCTATGTATGGCTCCATCTTATGTAGATATATGTAAGGTTATATCTAAAATCAGAAAATTTGTGTTTATTATATGGGTCCACCAGATATGCCACAGACAAAGATGTCTTGTAGTATCACTTGCAAAAAATATTCATGCTGTCTTATTGCTATTGCCTGTTTTTTCAAAAAAAAAAAAAAAAAAAAACACTGATGCAGCTAATTGAATTAGCTTGAAGTTAGCCTACTTAGCTTGTCTATTTAGTGCAGAATTGTTTTATTAATAAGCCCCTTTTAAAACATAAGGGATTTATGCTTTAAAAAGCTCATCTTAAATTATGAAAAGCTAGGATATTTTCTCCCCTAGAACACAGAGTAGGCAGAATTATAGACAGACTCAAGGAGCCATGGTGTATTGAAAATGCACTTTCCTTTCTCCACTGATTGAAGAAGAAAGTTCTTAGCAATATTGTGAGCTCAAGTAAGATTGTGTAGGTATCAGCTTACTTCTTTATACTTTATTCTCACCCTATTTTTATGTATTTGAGCACTCTTGCAATTCTTCTGTAAGTTACAGAACATTAAAAACCAGGGCTGGGGAGATGCTCTTGCATAAAACCTAGGTTTAATTTGCAGCATCAACATGGTCACTCATAACTATGCATAACTGCATTTCTGGGTATCTGACCCTCTTCTGGCCTCTGCAGGCAACAGGTATATAAGTGGTATACATCTAGGTATGTGGGGAGTGAATGTATATTGCTGCCATGGGAAGGGCCATGTCAAGGATGGCTCTTCTTCCTTAGGTCTCAGGGTATTGCTAAAACCTTCTCCTGGTCTGAGTATGTATTTTGACTGCATGTGCAGAACAAAACCACAGCTTTCTCCTCCTGGGTGCCTGAAGCATGAGTCTGCTCCCTGCTGAGACCTCCCACCTAGGTTAGCTAACTTGCCCCTTGCTTAGCTGTGTAGAATAAACAGCTTTTCTCCTTCTTAAAATGTATATAATAAGCCTACTGCCTGTCCAGATTTATATAATAGACGTGCCAACGTGTCTACATGAGAGTGCATAGTCCACTAAATATCAGCTATTTTGTACATGTGCCTTTCATTTCTCCAGTTTCTATTGCCTCAGTTATATCAATTCCAATGCGGTGCTGGCCACACAAAATTAAACATTCATACACATAAAATTAAAATAAGTACACATTTAAAAAATGTAAAGCAAAATTATAATATACTGTAATATTAGTTGTTGTTGAAGAAGAAAACTAAGAATAGCCCATAAGCCCCTTAATTTTCTGATGTTTTATGCATTATTTCATTACCACAGAATATGCCTACCATTGGTCATGGTTATGTACAGCAACAACAAAAAACAAGTGTGTCTAAAATACAACGTTTGATAGAAGGATGCTGTAGAAGAAAGGGTGACAGGGTTAACTAACTAACACTAAGGTTATTATTTGAAAACTCCATATGGAAACTCATTATTTTATAAGATGGGTGTATACATCTAATATATACATATAATATATAGTTCATATTATAATTTCCCTACACCAAGAATAATGTGCACTCCAGATGCCATAGATGCCTAGTTCTAGGTGTAGGAGGCTTCTAAAATTCTTAGTCGAGAATGTCTTGGAGTCCTCCAAGACAATACAGCTTATGGGCAGTAGTTACCCACTAGAACTTGATGGTAAGACCTTGATGCTGAAAACATCACACGCTTTTGTCTTAGGAAATGGAGAAATCAAGCTGGTGCCAATTGAGAACCTTCCCCTTTGCTGACTGGCCTCAGATATCAGAAGATGCTCTATAGGAATGCTGGGAGAGAAAAGTCATCAACAGTGTTCCCTAGCTATGCCACCTCTAGGTTATAATAATGATTGACCTGGTAAGATAGGCCAATGGATGCAATCGTAGCAAAACCATTATGGGAGCAAATGGCTACTTTCCAATTGTCTTTATGACCCTCTCTGCAAAAGAAAATGTATGGCCCAACAAGCAGCTGAAAGTGTCAGATGCAGATATTTACATCCAACCAATGGACAGAAGCCGCTGACCCCTGTGAATGAATTAGGGAAAAGCTGGAAGAAGCTGAGGAGGAGGGTGACCTTGTAGGAGGACCAGCAGTCTCAATTAACCTGGATGCCCAAGATCTCGCAGACACTGGACCACCAACGAGGCAGCATACACCAGCTGATGTCAGCCCCCTAACACATATACAGCAGAGGACTGCCAGGTCTGGGCTCAGTCAGAGAAGATGCACCTAGCCCTCAAGAGACTGGAGGCCCCAGGGAATGGAGAGGTTGGGTGGGGTCAGGGGTGGGGAGTAGGGACATCCTTGTGGAGATGAGAGCAGGGGGAGGAGGTATGGGGTGTGGAACAGTCAGAGGGTGGACCGGGAGGGGGATAAAATCTGGAGTGTAAAAAAAAAAGAGTAAATAAATTTTTTTTAAAAAGAAACATAAAATGTATGGCTAACACTATAAATTTGATGACAAGCCATGGCTAGGGAGCTCATAGGCTCCAGGTGTAAACCTACCACTACTATTTTTCTAAATGGATGTAGTATCAAACTGTCCTCTAAATACGCATCTCAGGACCCATAGATTGGTGTAGCTCTCAGTCCTCATTAGAGAAGCCTCTTCGTTCAGTGGAAAATGGAGGCTTAATTCAGAAAACTCAAAGTGCAAAGCCAAGCTCAAACTATCAGAGCTGAAAGAATAGACATCTGTGGAATGAGGTGTGCTCAGTCACAAATAGGACATCTCTGCCATACCCTCTCCTCCTCACACACACCTTGGGAACTATGGTGTAAGAAGACAGAGGTCAGAGTGGAACAAGGCAAAACAGTGTCTTCTGGATATGACAGGACCACTGCAGTAACAAACTCATGGCTGTTGTTGTTGTCTGCATAAGACCAGCACAAGATTACCCCAGTCAATACCCTAACATGGACTAGAGGGGCACACAAGCTCCTACCCCTAGCTGAGGAACTACCAAGAGTTAGTGGCTACTAGGGGATGCAAAGCCAGATTAACTTAAAGATGTGGTCCCTGGTGGATTGACCAGGCTCCAGTAGATGGTCGTATATCATGCACATATGTGCAGCACAAATTGAACTTCTTGAGATTTACATAAAAACAAAAAGGACAAGAATTTGTGAGAGGGGATGGGGCATGTGGCATGGATCTTAGAGGAGTTAGGGAGGGATGGTAATAGATGTAATCAAAATGATTTTACACAAAGAACTAATAAAATATATTAAGAACAAAAATCCTAATAAATCCTAAATTAAAATAATAAAATATTACATTGCTATTTAGTTATATGCTTATATCTATAATATATAATATATAATATATAATATATAATATATAATATATAATATATAATATATAATATATAATATATAATATATAATATATAATATATAATATATAATATATAATATATAATATATAATATATAATATAATATAATATATAATATATAATATAATATAATATATAATATATAATATATAATATATAATATATAATATATAATATATAATATATAATATATAATATATAATATATAATATATAATATATAATATATAATATATAATATATAATATATAATATATAATATATAATATATAATATATAATATATAATATATAATATATAATATATAATATATAATATATAATATATAATATATAATATATAATATATAATATAATATAATATATAATATATAATATATAATATATAATATATAATATATAATATATAATATATAATATATAATATATAATATATAATATATAATATATAATATATAATATATAATATATAATATATAATATATAATATATAATATATAATATATAATATATAATATATAATATATAATATATAATATATAATATATAATATATAATATATAATATATAATATATAATATATAATATATAATATATAATATATAATATATAATATATAATATATAATATATAATATATAATATATAATATATAATATATAATATATAATATATAATATATAATATATAATATATAATATATAATATGTTTTTAGTTAAAGGACCAGTCTGTGTAAACTCATGTGGGTTCAAAGTCCTCCACTACTGTATCTATCAATTCTAGTTGAAACTGTATATTATATTTATAATAAGCCACTTATGTTGCAAATTGCTTCAAACATGTTTTTTCATGTATTCTTCACAAAATCCTTAGAAGTAATTAATCTTTAACAAGGAAACCAAGGCAGGCAAATTTAATAGACTGCCTGCCTGGTATCATGTGGCCATGAATGGTGGGTCATGCAGCAAACCTTATGATGTCTTCAGGAGATAGGAACCTATTGCTTATTTTTCCTTCCTTGTAGAAGTGGAAAATCTGATGCTTCAAGAAGATAAGGACAGCTCCCATAATAGACCCTGCTGGCTGTGAAATAGACTATTTTACACTGTGATATAAAAAGCAGGCAGAAAGGTGATGCTAATGACACTTCAGACTCCTTCTTGATATCTCTGCATTTCCAGGGGCTGAGCGGGAAAATCTCTCTGTCCCTAATTACTTTTGACAGTCAGGTTAGAGGTTCAGTCAGTCCGAATATTCAGACTGCAGCTAAATTTATTATTAAGGACAAAGGAGAGCTTATAACCCAGCCATAGCTAAAAATTACAGATAGAGGAAAGGCTGAAAATATAGATAATTGGAAGCATAATAATGATTACTATTATGAAGATGCAAGGAAAATTTCTATAGCACAAGGAAACTGCTGAAGTCAATGTTTAAATCATAGCTTCTAACTGTATCTATCTCTGGGCTGTGAAAGCTACACTCTAAACAATTTGTAGAGAAATGGTTGAACTAGAAAATGAAAAGAATGAAACAGATCATTGTCCTTAAACCTCAATGGCCCTGATGTCTGATCTTCAAGAGAACTCTCTGTCTGGCAAGACCCTGACAGACTTTAAAACAGTCTTCTCTGTTATCATTTGAACCTGTCACATCCCCACAGTCCCCCATGTATTTCTTTGGCCATTTTCTTGATTTTCGTGCCCCATTCTCAAATTCTGTCTGTGAGCTCTGCTATGCTCCATAGTCCAACTCAGTTTTGTTTCTTTCTCTGTTCTTTTCTGTTCATTATACACAGAATGAACGTCACATTCACCAGCCAATTTTTATACAGTTATGTTCTTCTCACATTATGCCCTCAGTAGCAATTTAAATTTCAAATTACATTTAACTATCAGTAGATTGAAGGTTTTCTTTTGTTACTCATTCTTTCTTTTTTTTATTACTTCTTCAAGAGTTTTATATTCTTGTTTAGATTATATCTACTCCTACTCTCCTTACACAAGAAAGGTTGTGTCATTGTTGTTAATCTTGCAAGACAAATTTTGTGCTGCCCAAATATTCTTGAATGTGTGATCTTCCACTGGAAAATAATCAGCTTGCCAGGGGCTACACTTTGGATAAATTTCTCTGTGTCTCTGTCTCTCTTTCTCCTCTCTCCATCATCTTCCTCTCTCCTTCTCCCTCCAGCTCTTTCCTATCATCTTATAATTGAAAATAGCTCCACATTTTTGTACAGGATGGTGTGCTCAACTCCTCTCTCTTTATGAGGATTTTTTCTGGCTTGGGATAACATATGTTTTGTACATGATGCTGCAATCACTGAGTTTATATCTGTAGCTGCCCTGCTGTGTCCAGAATATAATGTTTCCTTATAATCATCTACTGCATCAGACTATTACACTCTTTCCATCACATCTTCTGCAATTATCTCTGAGTCTTAGAAGGGTATTGGAGTATGCATATGCATGTACATAAACTGTGTGTGTGTGTGTGTGTGTGTGTGTGTGTGTGTGTGTGTGTGTGTTTGTGTGTGTGTGCATCCCTTACCTTTTTGGGTTGAGCATTCAGGAGTCTCTTATTCAGTGCACCGAAGCCAGTTGTTTTCTGTGTTGGTCACCATCTACTTCAATTAGAAACTTCTCAAACGATGAATGAAAATTTCCTTGATTTATTGTCATAATGATAAACCAGTTTCATACTATGTTCATTTAGCCACAGAAAAGCAGCAAGTTCTCCCCTTGAGCTTGTGACCTATTTAGACATAGGTTCTTAGCCCCATAATGGTGCCAGGTGTGAGTTTTATTCTGCAGAATTGGACTTAAATTTACTTAGAAAGATCAGTCACTTCCTTAATATTTGTGCCATTATTTTCACAGTGGTCATGTCTTTCTGGGCATGTCATTAATTGGAACTAGAGGGGTTCATAACTGAGTATAATCGGTGATTGCTTTTCTGCCCTTGTACCTTATATAACACCTTTCTGCACTATGAAAGTAATCCAATGGGGATATAGCTTCCAGGTCTATAACAGTTTGATTTTGCCATTGTTCTATGACTCAAGCATGTAGTATTGAAAGCAATAGGGTTTTACCTTTAAGTTCTGGAGTGTTACCAAAAGTACTGGCAATAGCCAATAATTTGAGGACTAACTCATATGTGACAACTGGGATTTGTTGTTGTTGTTGTTGTTGTTGTTGTTGTTGTTGTTGTTACCCTCTTGTATCTAGGAGAGGCACTGTTTCTCTATTATGAGGTGACTCCATATTAGTTCTCTGTGTGTGCATGTGCATTGTGCATGTGCGTTCGTGTGTGTATGTTGTTTCTCTTCTTCCCACATGTGCTCCAGGAGTTGAAATCTGGTTACCAGTCTGGTGCAGAAGATGCCTTTACCTGATGAGCCAACTCGCCATCCCTGAGTTTATGCATTTTAAATGCATCAAAGTCTATATAGTTTTCAAGTATATTTTTCCATTATTTTCTTTAGCAATGCCTTGAACAAATACTTTTCTTCCCAGTATTCTTAGTTGCTATTCTTTACTACGTTTTCTACTTCTTGATCACAGATAGAGAATAGAGATCCCAGTAAACATAAAGTGACCATCACATTATTTTTCACTTTGTTTTATTTTATTTTATTTTGAGTTTATAGTTAAAGCATTTCTCTCTTTTCTCTCCTCTCCTTAAACCCTTCCTTATAACCCTTGCTCTCTTTTAAACTCATGGCTTCTTTTTCAGTAACTGTTATTACATGCATATGTGTGTTATATACCTAAGTATAACCTGCTGAGTCCATATAATACTGCTTGTATGTATGTTTTCAGGGCTGAGCATTTGGTAGTAGACAACCAGTTGGTGTGCTCTTCCCTGGAGAGGACCACCTCTCTCACTCCCAGCTTTCCTCAGTTGCCTATAATTTTTTTCCTGTAAGGTTGAAGCTGTATGGGTTTTTCCACATCTACTTTGGCATGTTCACTGGTGTCATCTCTGTCTAGTTCATATTTGGGAGCACATTTGTTAACATAGGCTCTCTTCCTTCTACTCTTGTCTTCCCCTAGTGAGCACTGTAACAATGAGATTGGAATGAGGCCAGTGTGAAGAAGAAGTCTCTGAGAACCAAGGGCCAGATACCAAGCATTCTTGGAGCTCCAACCCAGAATGATGAGAATTAGAAGACAACCCAGGACAACAAGTGATAAGCATGCAATTACAGTTTCCCTAGCACTGTGTTGGGTTCTATGTGGTCAAAGATGTTGAATGAAACCTGTCTTTTGGTCTCAAACCTAGTAACTCAAACTATTTTACAAGAGATTAAACATTTGAGATCTGATTTTTGCTTTGAAATCCTATCCTGTTCTAGTCTACATTTTAAACTGGGTCTTGCTGCCTGGCCCAGGCTGGCTTTGAACTGGTGGTCTTCGTGTTTCCACCTCCTGAAAGCTGAGGTTATTGGTATTTTCTGTCTTACTTAGAGACTACTATTTTAAACCAGGACAATTCAAGACAGGGAAATTAGATGTTAGACAACATGACATAATCTGAGAAAAAAAATGTCTAGAAATAGTTTCCTGAAGGGAAAAAAACCACGCAAGCATAGGCTAATTGATTAGAAATCAGCAATAGGCTTTAGTGAGAAAAGGCACAGTATCTACCCATGGGCTGAATTCTTTCATGGTTCACTGACATGGCATCTAGCTTCATCCCAGCATCACGCCTAAGACCTAAAACCGATATGGCCCAGTAGCTGTGTGCTTTCTAATAGCTTGAGATGCCATAAATGTGGAAGTAAAACAAGAGTGAAGACAACGAAATACAGCTGCATGGACTCCAAACATTGAGGCAGAAGAGATGTAGCAAAACTCACAGTTGAGATAGTGCCACATAAAACAAATATTTTAAGTTTCCATAAAGTTTTGATTCTGAATAAGGACTGCCAGTACTTTCAAGAGTGTTCTACAGAAGCCAATGTGCCTATGATAAAAAAAAAAAAAATGTTTTAGCTAGGTGACAATATGGAACAAGCCTTGGCAGCCTGACGCCTAGATCATAGTTATTATTTCTAGGTCTAAGTGGGAATTTTAAAATGATGCTATTCAGAGAACTGATAAATGAAAGAGCATATAAATAGATAGTAGATGAATCTTACAGTTAAATGATTAGGTGGAACTTTGGAGATGAAGCCACCTAGATGCCTTTATAACTCAAGCTGTTCTCACCACCTTTTCATTTCAACAGTCTAAGGAAACCGTGTCTAACAGTCAAATGTTAATATGAAATGCCCGACAGTGGGGATAGGGAACTTGTTGAGTCCACCTTTGGTAGAGAGACAGGGCATCAAGCACAGGGATGGGGTTGCCATCCCACAGTCAAAAACTCTGACCTAGCATTGTTCATGTCTAAAAAACTGCAGGGACAAAAATGGAGAAGAGACTAAGGGAAAGGAGGTCCTGTGACAGGCCCAACTTGGAACCTATCTCAAGGGGAGGCTCCAGGGCCTGACACTATTACTGATGGTATGGTGTGTTTATGGACAGGAGCCTAGCATGGCTGTCCTCTGAGAAGCCCAACAAGCAGCTGACTGAGAAAGAGGCCAATACTTACACCCAACAAATGGACTGAAGTTGGGAAACCCTGTGGTTGAATTAAGGAAAGACTGAAAGAAGCTGTGGAAAAGGGCAACCCCATAGGATGACCGGCAATCTCAACTAACCTGGACACCTGAGATCTCTCAGACACTGAACTACCAACCAGGCAGCATACATGAGCTGGTCTGAGGCCCCATCACATATACAGCAGAGGACTGCCTGGTCTAGTGTCACTGAGGAAAGATGTGCCTAACCCTGGAGAGACTTGAAGCTCCAGAGAGTAGGGAGGACTGGTGGGAGGATGGGAGCACATCCTCTTGGAGATGTGTGGGAGAGAGGAGGAAGAATGGGATGAGAAACTGTGGGAGGATGGACCAGGAGTTGTAGTAGTACAGTCTATTACAACCAGACTGTAAAAAACTGAGAGTAAAAAAAAAAGTCCACGCCAGATCTGTAAAGTCTCCCTGACATGACTGCACATGAGTTCAACAAAGACAACCTGCTAAAATCTACTGGGGAAAAAGTCCATGAGGCCTCAGCTCTACATAAAGACTGACAGGCGACTGCAGAAAGCTCAAAGTGAGAGAGGTGGCTTTTCCTAGAGACAACATACATAAAAGTAACATTATGTGTACCCAATAGGTTATATTTAGGGATATGAATGTATGTACAAGAACATACACACACTAACAATTAATGAAAAAAGAAGTCATGAATTTGAAGGTGAGCAGGGAGGGGTATGTGGGAGGGTTGAGAAGGAGGACAGTAAAGGGAGAAACATTGTAATTTTATTATAATCTCAAAGGTAAATAAAACTATAGCTGGTCATATTGCATATGGTGACACATGTGTTTAATCATAGCATTCAGGAGGCAGAGGCAGATATCCCTTTGAGTTTCATGCCAGCCTAGTCTATGTATTAAGCTCCAGGAAAACTAGGGCTACCCATATAGTGAGACCATGTCTTTAAAAATATATAAATATATGTAGCTGACAATTACTTCTGCCCACAGTGGGTGCCAGACAGGGAAGCAGGCATACAGGCATGATAATAACTAGTCCTCTGACTGTCTTTGCCTCTTTCTCTCAGTTTGTATCTGTTTCTCTGTCTTTGTCTCTCTTTCTCTGTGTCTGCCTCTGTTTGTCTCCCTCTTTCTGTCTCTCTGTGTCTCTCTGACTCCCTGTCTCTCTCTGTGTCTCTGTCTCTGTCTCTCTGTTTCTCTGTCTCTCTCTCCTCTGAATGTGATTCCCTCCACTGCAGGGTCACCTGATTTTCTCCTGTCCTAGCTGAAGCCTGCTGGTGTCTCCTGCACTCTCCTTTTGATGTCCAGGATCCACCTCACCCCAGAGTAGCAAATTTGTAACTATATTTTGCTTCATTTCCTGTGATGAATTCTTGCTTTATTCCAGCACTAGCCTGCTGTGTGACCCTGAGCAGAATATATCATGAGTTTTTATCTTGTGAAGAGAACCACAGGTGTCTTGCAGTGCTGTCAGGTGCTATCCTTCAACTGTCACTACACACAGATCATTTCCTCTGTCCCTTCAGAGACTGTCTAGGATGCATACTGGGCTGAGATTGGGACATTCCACTATGTGTCTTGGGATGTCTGGGAGTTATCTAAACCCATGTAAAATGCTATTTAAAATTTGTAATTATTATATTCAAAAGTCAGATGGGTTTTTAACACTATTATGTTTAAAGAGATATATGTTTCTTATTAACCTTATTGAGAAAGTGTTTGTATGATATAGCTTTAAATAATCTCAACTTGTCAAACATACAAAAAAGGAAAATGATAAATTATGTTTAATGATAAACTGTTTAATCATGTTTATCTATAAAACTGAAACTCCTGAATGATGAGACGAAGAGTAATACAGGAAACATTGGAATCTTAAGCCAATGATAGCTGGAACTGGTCTTTGTCTGTCTCCATGATCTAGAAAAGTGCTATTCCCATAGCAGAAGCTCCAACAAACACTCTTGACTCAGTTAAGGGACATTTTCCCAGTCCCAACAGCTCTTCCAAATGACATGGATTGTAAAACTAATTCTTTTCACATAAATGCCGTTGAAAGGCCAAGCATCTCTCCGTGGAACATAGTGACTGGGTCCTTTGTTTTACTGTTTCTAAACAATAACATCCCCTGGTTCCCTCAAACACACATAGGAGTCTTTTATTTCTCCTCTGTGGGTCAGAGTATTGAAGAACTACATGTCATAGTGAAAGTCAGAATGAGCGCTCTGGAGCCAAGTGAATTTACATGGCTGATATGGTGTCCCTTTTGCTCAGTGTTTTGTACTAATTAAATTAAACAGGACAACAAGATAGGCTGAAGAGTAATAACACAGATTGACCAATAGGCCAAAAACTACAAAATAAATCTGTGCATTTGTATTCAATTGACCTTGAAAAAAGTACTAAAAACACACAATCTCTCCTTTATAATTATATTTCTTAGGAGACTGGACCTGCTGATTCAAAATTGTAAGTCCAATATTGGGGAAGGGAAGGAAAACAAGTATTCCAGGCCACTTTAGACTAACAAGTGAGTTGAAGAGCAGTTGAAAGGGACCTTGCCTCAAAAAACAACAAACAACCCACAACAGAGAAATAAGGATTCACACTATCTCAAACTATGTATCAAAATCAACTCAAAATCCATTAAAGACTCAAATGAAAGACAAAGTATAGTAGATCAGAGAGATTATAGTACAAAGTAATTCTTATTAGTATTTATTTAAAAAAATTGTATCCTGGCTAGTTTATTGTCCACTTGATAGAAATTAGTTATTTAGGAAGAAAGACTCAGTTGTTAAAATACCTCAGTAAGATCAGTCTCTAGGCGAGTCTGAAGTGCATTTTTCCAATTAGTGGTAGATGGCATAGGGCCCAGCCCAATACAGATGGTGCCACCCCCAGGCCCATGATCTGGGTGTATAAGAAAGCAAGCTGAGCTAGGTAGGAGGAACAAAACAGTAAGCAGCACTCTTCCGTGGCTTCTGCATTAGTTCCTGCCTCCTTGAGTTCCTGCCCTGACTTCCCTAGATGATGGTCTACAATGTAGAAGATGAAATAAACCCTTTCCTCTCCGAGTTGCTTTCAGCCATGATGTTTTATCACAGCAATAAACACCCAACTATGGCATTTGGAAATGATTCTTAAAGCAGAGGCAACAAAAGCAGTAACTGATAGGGGAGTTTCTCAAATTACAAAATGAATAGCAAAGGAAACAGTCAACAGAGTGAAGAGACAACCCTATGAGTACAAGAGGAGATATTTACCATGTGTCTGATGGGGTTAGTATTCAAGTATATAAAGAACTCAAGAGCAGAGCAAAAGTCACTCAAAGGATGTAAAAGATCTGAGAAGATGTTTCTTTTAAAAAGATATATAAAAAGTCAACAGGTATGTGAAAAAATTTAATATCATGAGTTACCTGAAAATGCAAATCAACAACCATGATGAGATATACTTTGTATCTGTTAGGATGGCAACAATAGTCATTTAAAAAGTCAAACAGTAACAAATGTTGAGAATGGTGTCGAGGAAAGTAAAAGTTGTTGGGGGAGAATGTAAATGTTTTACCACCATTGTTAGGGACAAATGGAGGTCTCAAAAAAATCATTAAGAGTAGAACTTATGATTATCATCCAGAAATTCACTCCTGAATATACAGTCAAAGGAAAAGAAATTAACATATGTGTGGAAGAATTACCAGCTGGCTAGGTTATCTGTAGCACTACTCACAGAGCCAAGATATAGGAGCAGCCCACGTGTCCATCTGTAGATAAATGGATAAATGAAATATTAAATATATATTTATCCATATACCGTCTTCACTAGAGCAAAACCAATTAAACATTTTAAATATATTTTCAGACAAGTAATACTTGAACAGAATTGATGGGTTCAAAGGTAAGGGAAAAGGACAGAGAAAATTTGACAGATTAAAAATATAAATATGAACATGTGAGGGAAAGAAAATGCTTATCTTGTTGCTAGTATACTCTTTGAAGACCATCAAAATATCATTGTTTTCTAAAATAGTGTTTTCTACATTAGTAGTCCTGAAGATGAGAGAGAACTATGTTTCAAAGTGGAAGAAAAAATGAAATACAAATGATTATTTTATTGGATTGTTAATATAATAAACAGGTTTGAGAAGCTCTTGAAAAGATTTATTTCATTTGGCATTCTTGGGACAGTAGCCAGCATACTAGAGATGTCAATAAATACTAGACCTTGTCAGCTGGAAAGTTGTCACATGTCACATTCCTATCACTCTCAGCTCACCACATTAGACTGCTGTGCCACCAGCATAGAAGTAAAGCCCCTAGTGGGTCAGACTATGTATCAGACGTTAGCTGCACCCTGCCTGTCATCTCATCTTGCAAAGACAACAAACAAAACACACCAAACAGAAACTATTACAGTAAAGAAGTCAGTTCTCCTTAGCTGACTATAACAAACAAGAACAGGTATTCTTGGAGTCAACCTAAACATTTTGTGTCATTCTTGGTTTTCCTCCAAATTAAAAACAGAAACACTGAACCTTCATAAGGCAAAGGCTTCAAGTGTGGATGAGCATCACAGCAACAATCTCAGAGAAGGCTCTGTACAGAAAAACAAAACATAGAGTGCAGCTCCATTAGCTTTACCTCCTGTGGATGTGAGCCAAACACTCAAGGTTACTAAGAAATGTTGGTTCTTAATAGTCAGACTTACATTTATTTAATTATACTTCTGTATCCACAAGTCCTCACCTACAAATTGATGATATGAATGATGTGCACTCTATCAGATGTGGGACTCACCTCACAGCACAGACAGCCCTTGAGAACACATGCTGTGAAAGGATGGGGTTGCCATAGCAACAGCATCTACTACTCTCAAATCCTCCCTCCCCTTAGTGCCCTCCTTGCCAGTGCCTCATCTCCCCTGGAAGATCTCTTTTTATTATTTTTTTCTTTATGATTTGTATTCAGTGGGTACCTACTCCCTTACCATACTAAGGTCTGAATGTTGGTATAGCTATAGTGTCCATGTTAAATATGCACCATTGTCCCTAAACTAAGATGCAAATGAAAACCATTGAGGACCAGAAGTCTGGATACCTATTATTGTCTCCATGCCCTAAAAATTCAGCCTAGAAATCCTGACTGATTTAATAAGCCCCATTAATTTGTAGATCCTCTGACTGATTTCAATACTCTTATGCATAAATAAAATGATATTCTGAAACCACTAAAAGACAATGAAACAAACTCCTGAACCCTGGCAACTCCTGTCATTTGAAAGGCAAACTGAGTACAAGTTCATGTATTCTAGTCTGGAAGAATTCCCTGCATGTGCCTTCTGAATGCAGAGTCTTATGACAACATCCTTTTTCTAAATTCCATCAATAACTTTCCTGATTAATTTGCTTGACTTGTCTGTAACTATGGCCAATTTTAACAAATATCTATTAATACTAGCCATATTCAAACTGTCACCGATTTTTATTGACTGCTGAGTAGAATTTTCACCAATAAATGTTCTCGTCCACAATTTGGCTTGTAGTGAATATTTTATACCTCCCAGACTTGATGAATATTTTATGATCCTAGAAAAATTGAGCTCAGAAATAACACAGAGACAATGGACTGATTATTTATAAACAAAAACAAGTTTATTTTCTAGACACTGGAAGTAAAGGACTAATAATTTTACTTTGAGACCTGTGAATTATAGACTAAACACAAGGCATGCCAGTTAGGGTGAGTTAGTGATATAGTAGTTCATATTTGCTTTTTACCCGTTGATTCTTGAAAACCAGTGAAACAAGAGTGGGTTTGTAAACTGCAGACTCTTGGTAGGCAGGATCTCTGAGAGTCAGAACATAGACTCTGAAGTTTTGTGTGTAAGTATTGCCATTCAGTGATATGTGCCTGCCTCTGCTTAAATCAGATTTTTTCTGTTGAGGAGGGATACAAAGGGCAAGCTGATGAAATTAGGATCAGCCATTTTCCCAGCTCCTATCCTATAAGGGTACTTCAACTTCAGCATCTTTGACCCTTTGGGCTGAATAATTCTTGGTTACTGGGAGATGTCCTGTACACCATAGGATATTTAGCAGCATCCATGGCCTCTGCTCACTAGATGCAAGTTGCATGCCTCTCTATTGTGTTTACAAAGATAACTCCAGACATTGCTAAGTGTCCTCTGGAGGGCAAAATCACCCTTGGTTGGGAGCTAATATTCCAGTTTATTGGCCTAGAATGATCCATCTGTGATTCTTGCCCACAGCTACTTTTCTTTGTAATGTTTCCTTCCCTCTTTAGCTTTGGCCAAACTGCCTGTTCTGTTCTTTCCCCCTTAATGCTTTTATTAATATATAATTTACATATTATGCAAATTACCCTATGTATAATTAGGTCTTATATTTTCAGAGTTTTGCAACTGTCTTTACAATCCAAGTTTAGAATGTTTTCATTACTTCTGAAATACACACCCTACCCATGAACAGCCACTCCTGCTCTGTCTCCTTCTCACTTTCAACAGCAACTAATCAACTTACTATTCGTTTAGATTTTCACACTCTCACATTTTTACATGTGAAGATTTATATGATTTATAGTCTTTTGTGATTGCCTTTATGCACTTAACACAGTGCAGCCAAGGCTTACCTGTGTTGTACCATTTCTCACTGACTCATTCCTTTAATGTGAAATGACCTTTCATTGGGTGAACACACTACATTCACTATCACTAATCATCTTATTTTGGCTCTTATAAATAAGGTGCCTTGAACACTCATCTACAAGTTTTCTAAGCCATATATACTTTTATGGCTTTTGGAATATGCCTCAGGGTAGAATTGCTGGATCATGTGATATTTTGCTACTTAACTTATTTTATAACTGCTAAACTGTTTTTCCAATGGCTGTACTATTTCTTCTTTTAAACAGCACAGTGAGGGTCTCGTCTCAGTGTGCTCCATTCCTCAACTGCCTTATTGTAATGCACACAGATTTACTAGAGGGTACCATAAGCTTACTCAATTTAGTGATTGAATGAAGTGTTTGGTGAACCTTGAGACATCACCATTGTGTCAATTAATTTAAAAAGAACATTTTACAATCTACCAATAGTGAGGTTCTTTTTGTTTTTAATAATGGAGAGTTACACATGCCATTTTCATGATAGCATGTAAAGTGTTTTGTGCATATTCCTGGCCATGTTCTGATATCTACCCCTTTTTACTTCTCCCCACTGATCCTTTGTCCCCCACACAGTTTTGTTTCTGCTTTCAGGTTGCCTGTTCGCACATGATTTTACTTGTGTCTGGCATCCAGGTTGCTCTACTGTGACTTTTTCTGAGACTGACTTAATGCAATGATTTCCGCTTACGTCCACATTCCTGCCAGTGATAAAACTTGCTGGTTTGTGGCTGGAAAACATTTCCTTAGTGTACACACACTGTGTTCTCCTCTTCTGTCACTCCATTTTGGGTACCAAGAGATGTCACAACTTAGCTGTTGTGATAGTGCCATGATGAACACTGATGTGCAGATATCTCTGAGTAGGCTGACATGGAGTCCTTTGGATAAATGCCGAGAATGAGTGTAAGTGGGTCACGTGGTGGATCTGTTTCTAGTTTTTGAAGGAAACTTCACCCTTACCAGAGTGGTTACAACAGTTAACATTCCCAACAGCACCAGCACTTTCATTTGTCTGCGACCAAACCAACATTTGCTATTGTGGTGTGTATTTTCTTTTAAATCTTTAGATTTTATTTTAACTTTACTTGTGTGTGTGTATGTGTGTGTGTGTGTGTGTCTGTGTGTGTGTACAATATATGGGTGTGTGAATATGGGTGTGTGGATGCCATGGTACCCATGAAGAGGTCAAAGGTAAACTTGGGAGTCAATTCTCTCCTTTCTCCAAAGTTTCAGGATCCAAATTCAGGTCATCAGGCTTGTACATCAAAAGCCCTTGTCTGCTGAGCCATCTGGCTAGCTCTACAGTTTGTTTGATGACCATTTGACTGCAGTAGAGATGGAATCTCAGTGTTGTTTTTTTTGCATTTTTTCTCTGGGATTACTGCAGTTTTCACATGTTTATGAACTATTTGTATGTCATCACTTTAGAACTGTCTGTCATTTCCTAATATTCTTACATCATACCAAAACTTGTGGGACTCCATGAAAGCAGTACTAAGAGGAAAACTCATAGCTCTAAGTACCTACAAAAAGAAACTGGAGAGAGCATACACTAACAACTTGACAGCACACCTGAAAGCGTCAGAGCAAAAAGAAGCTAATATACCCAAGAGGAATAGACAGCAGGAAATAATCAAACTCAGGGCTGAAATCAACCAAGTAAAAACAGAAAGAACTATACAAGATATCGACAAAACCAGGAGCTGGTTCTTTGAGAAAATCAACAAGATAGATAGACCCTTAGACAGACTAAACAAAGGGCACAGAGACAGTATCCAAATTAATAAAATCAGAACTGAAAAGGGAGACATAACAGAAATTGAGGAAATTTGAAAAAAAATCATCAGATCCTACTACAAAGGCCTATACTCAACAAAATCAGAAAATCTAGAAGAAATGGACAATTTTCTAGACAGGTACCAGATACGAAAGTTAAATCAGGAGCAGATAAACCATCTAAACAGTCCTATAAACCCTAAAGAAATAGAAGAAGTCATTAAAAGTCTCCCCACCAAAAAAAAAAAAAAAAAAAAAAAAAAAGTCCAGGACCAGATGATTTTAGTGCAGTATTCTTGAGATCTTATGTTAACGTCTCAGATCCATTTAGACTTGGTTTCTTTCAAATGATAAGAGCCAGAGATCTAGTTTCTCTCTGTAAATCTGTGAATGCATGTGTACACATATGTGCTCGTGTGTGTGTGTGTGTGTGTGTGTGTGTGTGTGTGTGTGTGCAGTCGTGTTTATGACAATACATATACTCGTGTGTATGTGTGGAGGTGAAAGATCAGTACAGGGTGTTTTTCTCAGTTGTTCTCCAGCTAATTATTTAAACAAGGTCTTTTCCTGACTCAGTTTGCCTTCTTGACCTTGGGATTGCAGATCTGCTTCACTGCACCTGGGTTTTGATGTGAATGCTGAGGGCCCAAACCTCAGGCTTGCACAGCAAGCACTTTATCAAGGGGACAATCTCCCCATACCCAGTTCATCCCTGAAATGTAGATATTCATCTTTGTCAGCATGATTTGCTCAAGAGGATGTCTTTCCTTCAATGTATATTTTTGGCATCTGTCAAAAACAGTTATCTGTAACTGTGTGACTTATTTCTGGTCACTGTGCTGGTTTATTGATCTTTGAGTCTGTTTTGTGTTAGTACTATGAAGTTTTTATTACAACAGCTCTGTGGTACAACTCAAAATAAAGTGTGCTGATATTTCCAGAATTGTTCTCTCTGCTCCCGATTGGTTTGGCTATCTGGGGTCTTATGTGTTTCCATGTGATTTCTTGTTTTGTTTTGTTTTGTTTTGTTTCAATTTCAGAGAACATCATTGAAATTTTTATAGCAATTTTACTGAACCTGTGGATGGTTGTTGGCAACACAACCATTTTCACAATACGAATTCTTCCAACACAGTATGTGAGTTCTAGGGTTTTTTTTTTTTTTTTTTTATGGTTTATTTATAAGCATTTTAAAGTTTCCATTGTGAAAGTCTTTCATTTCCTTGGTTAGGTTCATTCCTAAGTATTTTTTAAAAAGTAACTGTGAATGGATTATTTCCCTGATTTCCTTTTCAACAAGTTTGTTATTAGTATATATGAAGACAACTAATTTTCATGTTATTTTCATCTCCTGCCACTTTGTAGCAGTATTCCATTGATCTAAGTGTTTTCTGGTGAAACATGTAGGACCTTATTACCTCTGCTCTATAGAATCATATTATCTCCAAAAGAAGACACTTCTATTTCTTCCCTACTTACTTGTATCTCTTTAATTCTCATCTCTTGTTTTCTTTCTTTAGTTAAGATCACAATCACTATGTTGAGTAACAACGTAGAAACTGTTATATTGTTTGTGACTTTAATGAAAATGCTTTGATTTTCCCCCCAGTTAATGTGATGTGACCTTTATAGTTATATGATGTCACCTTACTATGTTGAGAAATGTTCTTTCCATTTCTAGTTTCTTTTTTTGGGGGGGGGGTCTTTTTTGGGGGGAGGGTTTCAAGACAAGGTTTCTCTGTGTAGCCCTGGCTGTCCCGGAACTCACTCTGTAGACCAGGCTGGCCTCGAACTCAGAAATCTGCCTGCCTCTGCCTCCCAAGTGCTGGGATTAAAGGCATGCACCACCACCGCCCGGCCCATTCTAGTTTCTTAAGGGCTCTAATTATGCAGAAATCTTGGACTTACATCTATTACATGTGTTGAGGGGATCATGTGATTTATGGCATTACATTCATTAATTTCTATGTTTACCATTTCATTTCTGGAATGAAAATCATGGTGAATGATCTTTATTTTTATGTGTTCTTGAATTCTATTTGCAATTATTTTATTTATATTTTTGCATGTGTATTCATCAGTGAAATTAGTCTACAGTTTAGTTTATATTGTTGTTGTTTTGTCCCTATCTTTGGTATCAGGGTAATACTGTCTATGTAGAAAGAAACTGGCAGTGCCCCTTCTTTTCCTATTTTGTGGGAGTTTGAGAAACAGTGAATCTATCTGGACCTCAATTATTCCTAATTTGAAGGGTATTTTGTCCACTTCCATGTTACTGTTTATTATATTATAGTTTTATTCAAATTGTTTATCTCACCTTGGTTTAATTTTTTTGGTTACATTAATCTAGAAAGCTATTTTCTTCTTTTACATTTTCCAATTACTTGGAATACAAGTTTTCAAGATATTGTTCTAATGATTTTATGAATTTATGAATTTTGTTATCTGTGGTAATCTCTTTCTTTTCTTCTTTAATGTTAATTGGGATTTTCTCTCTTTTTCCATTGGTTAATTTGGCTAAAGTTTTGTCCATATTATATAACTTTTCAAATAATCAAATTTCAATTTATTGATTATTTATGTAATTTTTGTTATTGTTTCCATTGTGTTAATTTTTTCTCTGACCTTGAGTCTTTCTTCTTTTTACTGAATTTGGGTTTGGATTGTTGTCAAGCTCATCATTAAGTTATTTATTTAGACCTCTTTGATTTCTTAATGTAGGCATTATAGATATAAACTTTCTTCCTACTGCCATATTTATTGTATCACATATGCTTTGGTATATATATTACACTTTAATTTTCATTCAGTTCTAGTACTTTTTATTTCTCTCTTAATTTCTTGGTTAACACATTAATCACTCTGTAGTATGTTGTTCAGTTTCCAAGATATGTATCTCTTCTGTAGTTTCTCCTGCTGTTGAATTCTAGTTTCATTCTATTATGATCAGATAAATTATAAAGCAGTATTTCAATATTCCTACATTTGTTAAAACTTGTTTTCCTTCATCCTATTCTAGAATTTGTTTTAGAATCAGTTTATTGTGTTGCAGAAAGAGAATGTTCAATAGATAACTAGTTCAGTTGCTCTATGATATCATTTAATTCTAACTGTTATAGTTATTTTCATCAGAATTACCAATCTTTTGGTACAAATGGAAAATTAAATTACAAACCATTACTGTGTTAGAGTTAATCTGTGTCTTCATTGTAGATATGTTTAGAGTTGTAGTTTTCTCTCTATGAATTTTTCCTTTAGCCAGTAGGAAGTAAACTTATTTACTCTTTTGAGTACTATTGATTTTCAGTTAACCTTGTCAGATATTAAGAGAATGACCCCTGCTTGACTTTTTGCTGTATTTGCTTGGGAAGTCTTTTCTAACTATTAACTAAAAGGTCATCATTTGTTTTTGATGGTGAGATATGGGTTTTGGCAATGAAAATACAGATGAATTTCATTGTAGTTGCCATTTAACTATTTTATAGGTTCTTTCTTTCACCTGTATTCCACTTTCAAATCCCCTAACATTAGGTAAAAGAGAAAGAAGGATGGAGGGAAAATGAGGTATCATTATCATTAGACTACTTACTGCTGATTAGAGGTGTTGAGTTCTTTGGGGAAAGTTTAAAGTTCACTGTTAGAATATCTAATTTCTTCTTCTTGTCTCTTTGTGCATGACTACAGCAACCAACAGCAATAAACAGCAATACACAAACTACAAACAATAACTCTACCTCTCAAGGCTTTAGCATTTATATATCCTCTGTAGAATCCCCTGATATCCAAAAGTTACACATTTGGAGAAAGTATCTGCAGCTCACAAAATCATGCCCCTGTTAGAGCACGAGGCAAATCATAGTCACCTTCTCTGAAGAAGCTCCGTATCCCACACCTGGGATTAAAAAGAAAACATTCCCATGATATTTCTGTTTTTTTTTTAACAAAATTCTCAGTACATTTTTCTTTTCTATGTTAAGCCATAAATTGTGCTGAGTTTAGTGAGAAATTATAAACATAAACATTTTCAATTAACTAAGCACTTGGATCAGTAGCCAAAGTTTTCAAGAGACCTCTCCTGCTCAACTCTAATCTTTAACAATTTTGATGGTATCCACAACTTTTTATTTCCTGCAGAAACATAAACTCGTATGCTCAATGCAAAACTTTTGCAGGCTTTTATTCTGCTATTAACACATTGTCATAGGCTAATTTAATTCTACAGTTATTTTTTATAACCCGGTGGATTTCTGCTACTTTTTTCTGAAACAGCTTGTACTTTTTGATGTGAGGCCTTGAAGCCAGACCACCAAAACCATTTCCTGATGGTAAGAAATTGCCTTGGATATCTCTCTTGGACCTACACTGATTGCTCCAATGCTACCACTTATCACATCACCTGTGCATCTCTGGAAACCTAGGCCTTCTTTCTGGTTTATATTTAGAAAAATCATTATGCTAAAAATGGCTTGTTCACTTCTCTGGCTCAAAGTACTATATTTCTCAGTTAACACACCAGGTGTTTTGAGATCTGAGACTCTTAGTGGTTTGGTCACAGTCTCTTTGTAAGTGACTAAATTTCCTATAATTGAAGCACTGGGCATTTTGATATCTGAGACCTTTAACTATAGCTTGACCTATGATATTAGCATAGTATATGTGAAAATCAATATTGATCATTTCCTTATCCATTCATCTGTAGGCGTTGCCTGCATTTTTAATGGTCTAATAACATTTTTTACATTTAGTATTCACATTTTCATAGGTCAATGTCTCTATCAGCATCTGTCTTGTGTTAGGGTATGATATAGCTTTGTTCACAGCTGAGACTAATCTTTGTAAGAAACCCGCTTTCACAAGCTTCTCCAGAGCCTTGTATAAACTTTGTAAAACTTGTGGACCCTTTATCAAGCTCTTCAACTTTGTTCCATGATCTTAAAGCTGCTAACCAACATTGTTCTATAGGGTATCATCAAATTAAATCTGTTGTTGTATATCAGAGTAACACCCTTTACCAAGAAATGGAACTTTTACTATATTCATCCCTGCTGTTCTATTTCTCTGTTTAATTTTCACAGCCTTTCCCCCACACCATGTTAACCATTGCAGTTGTGGACTAGCTTCTAGAATGGCTGTCACCCATTCCTTTCAGTCTTGGGGAATAATTCAATTTGAGTATCCCAGTTATTTAGAATTTGTTTCACATAAGATGAATGGATCCAATAAGAAATCACAATCTCTTTAAACCACCTTAGTTCTATCGTTTCTATAGGATGCTGTCCCAGTTTTTTATAACTTTGTTCAACCACATTAGGAGGCATATGCTATAGGACTACAGGGAAAGCTACTGGTGATCTTGTAACTCCGGGCTGCTCTCCTCTATCTCTGGTGGTGCACTTGGTTTGAGATTAGCCATTTATTTTAAAACAGTATGTTTCAGCTTTTCTTTAACCAGACCATTTTGTGGTGGCACAGTTTCTTTCCCTCTTTCCTTCTCCAGGAAGCTTCTGCTCGCTTGCTCAGTCATGGAGATTGAGCTCTTTTCTGGCCCTACTCACCTCCCAAGCACTTCCACCCCAACCTGCACATTTTTCCAGTTGTACAGCCAACTCTGCAACTCCTTCAGAAATAAGAGAGCAGAGTGAAACCTTTTATTTCTTCATTTCAGGCATTTTTTTGGTTATTGTTTCTTGGGTTCCTCCATTTCAACCTGCAATTTTTTCCAACTGCTTAATCATTCTCACAACCTCTTTTCTTGACAGACTATAGGAAGAAAAAGCAGAAATTCCTCTCTTGGAGCAAAGTGGAGGATAACCCAGCAGAAGTAGAGGCAATAATTTTTTTGCCTGACATCTTGAAACAAAATGACCATTCTATCATGCCCTGCCATTTACTCTACAACATTTGAAATTTCCTATTCTGCCTAGTGCCTTGTCTGGGCACCACTTATAGCTGAACTTTAGCTACTTTGTGGGTTTTCTTTTATCCTTCTTCTCCCCTCTTCTTCTACCCTTTCAAAACCCCCTAACATTAGAACACTAGATAGAAGAGAAAGAAGGAGAGATGAGAGAGAGAGAGAGAGAGAGAGAGAGAGAGAGAGAGAGAGAGAGATCCCCAAATAAAGTCAGAAGTAAAAAGGGGGCAACAATATTGTTAGACTACTTCTTTTCAGTTCCTTGGGGCGAGTTCAGTCTTTGCCATCTGGATATGTAATTTCTTCTTCTTAACTCTTTGTACACAACTACAGCAACCAACAGTAACCCACAAACAACCAACAAAAAGCACACTTCTTGACACCCTAACACTTATATACCCTCCAAAAACACCCCAGAATTACAAATGTCACACAGTAATAGAAACTATTTGCAACTGGCAAAATCACACCTCTGCTAGAGCAGGAGGCAAATCATAGCCACCTACAATGAAACAGCCCCATATCCTCACACTTGGTAAAACAAAAACATGTTCCCATATTTGTGATTTTTAAAGAAACTAAAGGTCTTACTACATCCCATTTTTAGTATAATCTGCTGTGTTTTGGTTGTGTATTTGGAACACTAATAACCAAAGTTATAATTGAAGGGTATGTATTAAACCCTTCCATTTTGTTTATCTTGTAGTAGTTGATGTCTCCTATTCTTGTTCTTTACTCATGAACTGTAGTTTATTATTTCCCACACTGCATCTTCCCATTCAGACCATGATATTCCTTCAGTCATCGTCAAATTTACTGTTTTTATGTTCATCAATTCATTTAGACTGGTTTTATCCTTAAAAGTTCTTATTTCTCCCATCATTATGACAAATAATTTGCTGAATATAGTGAAGTGGGTCAGCAATTATTTTCTTTCAGCACTGGGAACTCATCATCCCATAGATGTTAGGATGCTATAGTTTGATTTATTTTATATGTAATTGATGCTACTCTCTTATAGCTTTTAATGTTTTTATTTATTCCATATGATTAGTGTTTTAACTACAATATGACATGGGATATTTTTTAACTACAGGATGACATGGGTTATTTTCTCCTGGTCTTATCCTGCTTAATGTAGATCACATCTTCCTCTAATTTCACTAATTTTGTCTTTTAATCATGTTATCAGTAATTTCTATGTTTTACCTGCATTTCTTTTAAAAAAAATATTTGATTTTGTATGTGTGTCTCTGTATTGGGTATGCACACATGAGTGCAGGTACCCATAGATAGCAGAAGGAGATATTCAGTCCCCTGAGCAGGAGTTATAGGCAGCCTTAAAATACCTTAAATGGGTTCTTGGAATCAACCTAAATCTCTGGAAATCAGGAAGCATCTTTAACCACTGAGCAATCTCTCTACTCACATCCATATTTTCTTCTTGTTTGTTTTTCATTGTTCATCCATTATGCCTTCTATACAGATAGTATATCTTCAACTAGATCTAGTTTGTTGGTGAGTTTATGTGTGGTGTTTGTATGTGTGTAAGTCATGCCATGGCATGAATGTGCAGTTCAGAGGACAACATTAAGTTGTACAGTTTGAAAGAAGATGCACTGTTTGATGCTGTATGTGCCAGACTAGCTGGCTTGCAAGCTTCAGGGCATTTTTACATACAATTCCCATCCTGTAGAAGCCCTGGGTATACAGACCTGTACTACCACACCTAAGTATGTGAGTTCTTGAGGATCTGAACTCAGGCCATCATACAGGCATGACAAATGCTTTACATACAGAGTCATTATCTTGCCCTCCTCATGAGGCTTTTCTACTAACTTGATTTCTTCCCCACACCACCCCTCATTTTCTCTTCTCTTCAGGAAAGGGAATAAGTAACTGCATTTTTATTTCTAAAATGTGATTTTGATTGTTCTCAGTATTTCTCTCTGTATCAATATCATTTTTATTGCTTACATTGTTTTTGCTGTTTTATTTACTTGTATTGTCTTTTAATTCATTTAGGAATTTATTTGTATCCTCTTTGATCTCACTGAACATTATTATGACTATTCTTTTAAATTCCTTGCAGATTTCATCTTATTCTTCTTACTATTGACAGTATTGTAGAATTTGAATGAGAGTCAGAAATGCTATCTTGATTTTTTATAATTCTTATATTACTGTGTTGAGGACTATGTTTCTAGGGTTATTTCATTGAATAGATTTTTTATTGCTATATTCTTTCAGTTGAAATATTTGTAATATTTACATAGTGTTAGGTTATAGTTGAGGTATGTGGTCATGGTTCAGTAATTAAACTCTCATTGTGTGTGCTCAGGACACCTGGCTTGACACCTTTACTGCTCCTAGAGTAGAATGTCTACTGTTGGATTCTGGTACAACTGATACAAACTAGAAGTGTTGTTCTGAGTTCTGAACCTAATGCTCTCTGCAGTTCAGTAGTGCTGTGTCAAAATAGGAAATGTAGGAAGCCTAGTGAAGGTGCCAGTAACTTCAGCAGAAGTTACATAAGGGAGACTCCCGGCATCACATTAAAGCCCTATTGTTTTCTGTCTATGGAGATGTGGGGACTATAGAACTACCTGGTCCCTTACAGAACCAACTTGACCATTGGTCAAGCCAGTTTTAGCATTATAGTTGCATCTTCCTGCAACCGTACTTGGAAGAACACTTTGCCCATTGTCCATGTGGCTAAACCAAACAAAGATGATTGTGTGAGGAAAACTAAATACTTCCAAAAGTATCCTATGCTCTCCTTCAAGGATATGTGGAAGAACACTCTTTTGGGAATGCGCCCTTTTCTTTAGCTTTAAACCAACATCAGGCACTTCTCAAGCTCTGAGTCATTTGAAAATTGTGTGATGTTGAACCAACAGCACAGATGGCTACTCCAGGTGAAATGTGTGCCACATAAGGACATACTGATGGAACAGGGATCTTCAAGTTCACACAAAAGAAATATAATTTGCATAAATGAAGCACAAAAGGGAACTTCAAAGGAAAAAGAACAGGAACTCAGTAACAAAGCACTTAGCATTCAGTGGCAGCTGCACTCAGAGACACAGTAACAGCAGTATTCAGGGACACAGGGGCAGGGGCACTCAAGGACATAGTGACAGGAACGAGTGTGTCTTAGATGCTTGCTATTGTTCTTTAGAGCTGACTTACTTAAATTTTTTTCATTTAACTATCACAACTAACCCGTAAGACAAAGAAAACTTCACCAAACTTCATTAATTCTATGGGTCCTCAAGGAGCTTAGAGAGCTTACCCAAGATGTGAGTTAAGGCCTGGTCATTTCAGATATTTAATGAGGCTGACCTGTTCCCATTCTCCTTTGCTGCCAACTCCTGACTAACTGCTGGGTATGTAGCCTGAGTATTTGCTACTCAATTTTTTCCAAATACCCATAGAAAGAAACAGAACTTAGAAATGTGCAATAAGTATGAAGTTCTTTGATTCCTAGAGGCATTATTGTAACATCTCAGCATTGTGTACCTGATCCCCACTCCCCTGCATGCTGACTATTCTGCTCAGCAGTATGGCATAATAGCTCCTGTCTAAATAAATGAAGGAATATTGTCAGAAAAGGCAGACTCTGCCATGAGTTTCTATGATAGAAAGGCAGTGTTGAAGGTCATGGGCAAAGTGTCCTATTTTGTATTTATAATGGTTGGTGTTACTTATAGCTATACTTTAGTTCCTTTACTTGAAAATTCAAATGTTAATTTGTCTACCTCATATAATCATCATGAGGATTAAAGCAGCAAACCCATTTCAATCTCTTGTGGTGGTGCCGATCAAAGAAAAAGGGGAAAATGAACCTCACAGAGGTATTTGCATCAGTTAGTTAGATACCAATGCTACTAAGCTAGAGAGTCTACTTGGCCTTAATTGGAAACAGACAGAGTTGGGGAGAACTGAAGAAACCTGGAAAGAACAAAAACCTAGGAAGCTGTAGGAACTCAGGCAGGAGAAGGCAGAGGTAAACCTAATATATAATTTGTTTTGAGGATGCAAGGAATAAAACGACCAGCTTAAAAATCATAAATACCTCTGTCTTTTCTGAGAAGAAATTTGAGTTTGACATTCCTACTGTAAAACATCTAACAAGTGGGTTAGCAATACAACTAAATGTTTTTCTTTTTTTTTTAAATTTTGTTTATTTTTTGAGATTATAATATATTAACCCGGTTTCTCCCTCCCCTTTCTCTCTCCAAACCGTCCAATATATCCCTCCTTGCTCTTTCAAACTCATAGCCTCTTTTTAAATTAATGCTCATTATATACTTGTATGTATACATGTATATTAATACATAAACAAAGGTTGCTAATCTGTATAATATTACTTGTATGTATGTTTTCAGGGCTGATCTTCGGTACTGGATAACAAATTCGTGTGCTCTTTCCTGGGGAATACTATTTCCCCCTCTGTGAGCTACATTAAAACGTTAGGTTTTGATACGATGCTGGCTCCATTATTTTTACACACTTTTTTAAAAACTGATTGCCTCCAATTTCTTATCTGTCACAAAAGTACCCTATCTTTCAGATGCTATCATGACTACCATTTATGTGGTGAGTTGCTATGTGCCAGACAACTGTTTCCCTTCAACATCATATGTTGATGCCTTGAGCTGGAATTTAACTGTACTTAGGGGTAAGATTTTAGGAGGAAATCAAGGTTTAATGAGCTCTCAGAAGCATTGATGCCTATTGAAGGAGATGAGATTCTAGTTCACACAGAGAGAGACCCCATGAAGAGGCAGCGAAGGAAGCAGCCATCTGGAAATGGAGGAGAGGGGTCTGTGAGGACACCTTGATCTAAATGGCTAGCCTCCAGACTGTGAGAAAATAAAATTGCAGTGTAATCCAGATGGCTTCTAGGTTTGTTGTTGTTAAGCTACACAATAATCAGGCAATTATCCTTACCTCTTCCTCTTTAAGGGAAAAATACTTCAGACACGCATTTAGCAACAATCTTTCATATGACACCAAAAAGCATTGGCAATAAAATTAAATGTACTGAACTTCAACTACATTGGAATTAAAATTTTCTATGCACAAAAGACACAATTAACAGAAAGAAATGAGAAGCTACAAAAAAGAGGGGATGGGGCAAAAATGTTTTCAAGCCAAACATCTGATAAGGTATTAATACCAGAATACAAAAAGAACCTCCCAAACTCAACCAAAAGCAGTAAGATTGAAAAAAAAAGAGTGAAAATAGTCAAATAGGCGTTTCTTGCAACAAAGTATAAAGATGCTTAAAAAATACATAAAAAGATGCTCAGAGTCCATGACTAGGATAGATATTCAAGTCAAGGCTCATATTAAACAATCAGAAATCATAAGTATGCATGAAGATGTAGAGAGATTGGAGCATGTGTCCTGTTGCTGAGATTGTATGATGCTATAGCTACTGTAGCGAACAGTATGGCCACGCTCCAGAAAATAAATATAGCATTACCATATATGAGCTAACTCTTTTATGTTTAATTATATTAAAAAAATGTTGAAAGGAGAGATGCAGATATTTGTGTTACTGTATTTATAGTAGCGGTAACCACATAGGCATAAGGGAGAGCCTATCTAAATATCCATTGGCAGATGGGTGGATAAACAAAATGCAGAGTGTGCACACAGTGGAATGCCACTCTTTCTTAGAAGGGATGATGACTATCATACATGCTACAACATAGATAAGCCTTAAGGACAGTTGTATTGTGAAATCCACCAGTCTTAAAGGACAGTTTGTACAGGATCCAAGGTTTCAGGTAGGAAAATTCATAGAGAAACAACAGAGGTTACAAACAGCTTAGGGGGCATTGAAAATTACAGCTAAATGTGCACTCTCAGTGTTGGAGGCACAAAGATGGCACGATCCTTGGGCACAGCAGCAGCATGTCATCAAGAATTTGCTCAATTCCACTGAGCAGTACACTAAAAAGTTGAATTCATTTTAGCACAATGGGAACATTAAAACTTAAGACATATATAAATCCTAATGTACACAAACATTTTACATTCCACATATCTCTTGAAAACAAAATAAACTATAATTCATGTTTTTATTGGTGATTGTATTTACATTTCAAATGTTATCCCCTTTCCTGGTTTCCCCTCCACAAACTCCCTATCCCTGCCCCTGCTTCTATGAGGGTGCTCTCCCCCTCACTCCTGTCTCACTGCCCTACCATTCCCCTATGCTGGGGCATTGAGCCTCCACAGGAACAAGGGCCTCTCCTCCCATTGATGCTAGATAAAGCAATCCTCTGCTACATATGCAACTACAGTCATGAGTCCCTCCATGAAGAGTCTTTAGTTGGTGAGGTTGCAAACCCCTTCAGCTTCTTCAATCCTTCCTCTAACTCCTCCATTGGGGTCCCTGTGCTCAGTCCAATGGTTTGCTGCAAGCATCTGCCTCCGTATTGGTAAGGCTCGGACAGAGCTTCTCAGGAGACTGATATATCAGGCTCCTGTCAGCAAGCACATCTTGGCATCAGTAATAGTGTCTAGGTTTGGTGTCTGCATATGGGATAGATCCCGAGGTGGAGAAGTCTCTTGATGGCCTTTCCTTCAATCTCTGATCCACTTTTTGTCCCTGCATTTCCTTGAGACAGAAACAATTCTGGGTTAATATTTTTGAGATGGGTCGGTGGCACTATCTCAACTGAGGGCCATGCCTAACCTCTGAATATGGTCTCAACAGGTTCTCTTTCCCTTTGTTGGGTATTTTGGTTAATGTCATCCCCATCATGTCCTGAGAGCCTCTTGCTTTCCTGGCATCTGGGACTTTCTTGTTCTTAAATTTTAGAATTGAATAATAAACTCTCTATGCCATAAAGTGTGGTATTAGACTCTTAAGTTTTAGAAGGGGGAAAAAAGAATAGATGTATAATCTCAAGGTAGAAAATGAATCCTTAGGACAAAACATGAAAATGTAGATATACCAGAATCTATCATTTCTGCCCATCAATAGCCTAACTAAAATGTGAGGCTTCACACTGTATCCATCTGCAGCACAGCTTCTGCATCTAAGGCTAGAGCAACATGAAAGTGGGGCCAAAAGATATTGTAAAAGCCAGAATTCCAAGAAGTGTGCTGAGATGGTCTCCTACAGGTAGCTGTGCAAACCCAACAACGGCGATATCAATAGACATACATAACCTAAGGGGGCAAAATCTATGTCTATAGGAGGTACATTCCATCCTTGACAAAGAACTATAGGCAACCAATGGCTGCTGAGGGAGAGCTAACCTCTTCAAGGGATGAACCCCCTAATGGCTACCTGATACAAAGTGGTCATCCCTGAGACCATGTATACACAAACAACAAAAACAGACTCAGCAGGGTGTGTGTGTGTGTGTGTGTGTGTATGTGTGTGTGTGTTAAACAATATAATAATCAAAGAAAAAGAGGCTATTAGCTTGAGAGGGAGAGGGAAATGGGAGGACTTATGGGGGACACGGTGCTAAAGAAAAAAGGATGAGGTAATGTAATTATATTTTAATTAAAATGCATTTTTGAAACTCTTCAAAAAAGTTTGCTACACAATAGAAATGTAGTTTGATAGACAGGAACAAATCAGTATTATTTCCCCAGAGACTGAAAACATGTCCTGAAATATTAAGAAAGGATTTACTATTTCACTTTGTTGTTCTAAAGATCAGCAGAAAGAATAGGATGCTACCCGAGGAAAGCAAGGGAAAAAAAAAAAACATCATGGGCCATTTCTGAACCTCTGGCCAACCATACAAAATAACAATAATGCTAATTTCAACCATGTTGGACAGGACATTAGTGGTTTCCTAGACAAGCTCACTTTGGTAACATTTAGGATTCTTATTATGTATTTATGCAAAACATTTAAAACTAAATTGTGTTTGACACTTAAAGAAAACATATGAGAAGTTCAAGTAACAAGTAGTTTCTTTTTTTTCTTTTTTTATTGGATATTTATTTATTTACAATACAGATGTCATCTCCTTTCCCCATTTCCCCTCCCTAGAACCCCCTATCCTATACCCACTCTTCATTTATGCTTTTATACCATTTGAATTACATGATGTATTAAGATCAGCTCTAGGTTGAGGGTCTATGAATACAATAGATGCAAACAGTCAAGGAACAAGCAATGCAATAAACAGAAATAGTCAAAGAAAAAGCAAAGCATTAAATCCAAATATGTGAACACTCCTATGATCACTGTTTCTAAAGGCTTATCAGGATGACCAAAGTATCAGAGCCTACTTCCCTGTCCTAGCCCAAGGTCATTTTCATGTCTGAAGCCTACTTCCATTTTCTAGCCTAAAATTTAGATTCCTGTCTGAAATTACTTCTTTGCTCTAGCCTAATATTTAGATTCCTGCCTGATATTGCTTCTTTGTTGTAGCCTAAGATTTAGATTCCTACCTGAAATTACTTCTTTGTTCTAGCCTAATGTCAGATTTCTGCCTGAAGCCAACTTCCTTGTCTTTGGCCAATCTCATATTCCTTCCAAGCAGCCCATTTCCTTGTCCTTGGTCCATGTCAGCTTCTTGCCACGCAGCCACAAAGGCTCTTCACTCTCTCCCTTTTTTATTTCATTAACAAGACTTATCCTGTCTTAGGTCGTTCTGACAAGAATGCCTTCCTTACCCATCATGGAATATGCATTATATATATCTTAGGTTGGTAAGGCTCTGTGCAGAATCTTCCCCGTCCTGGGATTGCCAGCCTGTTAAATTAATAACTCTGCCTGGGAGGTCCATTATCAGTTTCAAGTCATGTACTTTGGCTGCCAGCTTGTTGATGTAGAGACAAGCTTTAACATGATGGGCAGAAATAAAAGTATTCCCAGGACAAGAAGGTCTAGCCTGATCAAGCTATATATGCCATTCCTGAGGTTTGACCAAAATGGAAATACTGACCTCAGACCATGGATAATTTTATTGGCATTATCTTCAGCATCAAAGCTCAACAGATCAGCATTATTTAGATTCATAATCTCACTGTGCAAAATTAACACACCCAGAGAGGTGTTAGGATTATGCCAAATATCCTACAAGGTCTTTAAACTTTTTTCTAATTGCAATGACAATCATTGTGAATTTCAAAAATAACACTACTCCAATGATATTTGTCATGACACTTGGGATGGCTCCTAACTCTTGAACTCTGAACCTCCTTCAGATACTTTGAATAGATTATAGAGCATCATTCATTGTTCCAGCTATCTATATAAATCCTTTTGTATACTCATTACATTAGTAACATTTTTTTGCTAGATGGTTAACAAAACTAGTTGTCCTAACTCCTTGTGTCAATGCTATTGCAGAAGCAGTGGTGCTAGTAATTAATGAAATTAAAGCTGTTATACCAGCAATAATCAAGCCTGCTATACTGTTGCTTCTGCTTAAAGCCTAACTCACTTCTTCCAGCACTTTCAAGCTTTTTTCAGTGAATCAAGGTTTTCAAATACTCAGGACAGTAAGACAAAAGCTGGTTGATAGACCCCTATAAGAGACATGCCAGGTTTCAATACACTAACACAATTGGAAATTATATAGTCAATGCAACTTATAATAAATACTGTAGAAGAGACAAAACCAATTTTAGCTTGACAATTGAAAGAGCCTTAAAACATGCACTAACCCTTGTTTGAAATCCAGAACCTGTCCCAACTTTATCTCTTGCTATTGTAACATCATAGTGTGCTACAGCTAACTTCCAAATATGTCTCTGACAATGTCCAGATCCAGTTTTCCAAAAGTAGACTGTTATTTCCAAGATTGGATTGATTTTAAGACCAGTACATGATTGAATCTTAATAGCTGGTTACCTTTAAGAAGAATACAAGAGACATTATAATTTCTCTTTTTGATTCGCTATCCCACAAGGTCTAAAGACTTGAGGAAAAATAGCTTGTCCCATCTGGGATATAGTCAAGCAACTGTGGGTCAGGAACTTATGTCCAATACAGTTCCCAGTGATGCTTGTCAGGGCACTCAGCAAGCTCACAAGTCAGCATCATTCTTTGTCTTAGCAATAGATTGCTAAGACAATCTTTTGCTTTGGCTCACCAATCTTTTTAGAGTTCCATGGGCTTCTTTCATAATACCTTGTCCTTGAGGATTATATGAAGTCCCCATAATAAATGGTTGACAAAAAGTCTTGACTGCTTGACTACAATTGCCAGACCATTATCTGTCTTTTATTGGATATTTTATTTATTTACCTTTCAATGTTATTCCTTCTCCCATTCCCCACCCCCAAAACCCCTTATCCCATCCCCCCTCTTACTACTTCTATGAGGGTGTGCTCCCACCATTCACCCATTCCTATCTCCCTGCTCTCAAGTTCCCTAACACTAGGGAATCCAAACTTTCAGGGACCAAGGCCCTCCTCTTTCACTGATGCCTGACAAGGCCATCTGCAACTACCTATACAGGTGGAGCCATGAGTCCCTCCCTTTGTGTTTCCAGGCTGGAGGTTTAGACCCTGGGAGCTCTGGTTGAGTATTTTGATATTCCTTCTAAGAAGGACCAAATCACCCACACTTTGGTCTTCCTTCTTCTTTGGCTTCCTGTGGTCTATGCATTGTATCTTAGGAATTGTGAGCTTTTGGGCTAATATTCACTTATCAGTGAGTGCATACCATATGTGTTCTTTTGTGATTGGGTTACCTCACTCAGGATGATAGTTTCCAGTTCCATCCATTTGCCTAAGAATTTCATGAACTCATTGTTTTTAATAGCTGAGTAGTACTTTATTGTGTAAATATACCACGTTCATTCAAAGAGTAGTTTTTTTTCTAGAATATATAAACAGCTTCTGAAAAATCAGTAAGATGACCCACTCAATAATAAAACAAATGAAAGGAAAACGTATAGAAGAGGGAACAGCAAAGAATACAACCTAAAAGGGTAGCTTATTTTCCTGATAACCCAGGAAGTGCAGCATTTTCTAAGCTTTTTTTTTCTCTTGTGCAAAGCTGAGAAGCCCCATACTTGCCTGCTGCCTGCAAAGTTTGATCCCACACTTGGAAAACAAATTAGGCAGGATCAGCTACAGCTGAGGAAGCAAATATCTGATGAGGCAGAATTTTTATTGCAAGGAATACACCTAAATCATGTGATCAATAAAGTAGAGTATTGCCCTGTGTGGAGTATGTGTTTGTGGCTTCAACAAGTCTATTTACAGTCACAAGACTGAACAGTGTCTTTAGTAAATGTGCTGAGTTTCCCACCTCACACTATTTCTTAAATGATACAGTGTAACAGTGCTTATTCAAATGGCAGTAAAAATGATCTGGAGATGAAAAGTGTAGGGGAGGATTGTGGAGGCTATATGCAAATACTGTGCTATTCTACGTAAAGGACATGAGCATCTTCAGGCTTTGGTATCTGTGGGGGATGCTGGAATCAGTCTTCCATAAACACTGAAGGATGATTAAATATAAAACGTTGAATAGAGAACTTTAGAAGGTGAAAAGGTAAGTATACATTTGGAAATAGCATAATTCCTTCAACAGGAGTGAGGCTATTCAACTGTGGGGTATTCATGTTATAGAATAAAAACCAGCATACAGAAACCCCACTTAAAAATATGGACAAGTTTTAGACACAGAACCTGGAGAAGAAATATACACTGCAGAATGATGTATAAGAGAACTACAGTATCTATGTAAGTTTCTTTTAAAGATGCAAAATTGCATGAGCCTAAAAATAAAACTGCTGAGTCTTAGGGTATGCTGATTTGTAGCTTCGCTGGCTAATGCCACATGCCTCTTAGGAATGTATGCATACCTCAGTACTTGATAAATATCTGGAAGCTGAAAAACAGTGGGCGCCTATGTATTAGAAAGGGAATTGAGATGCAATTGAGAGAGCCCTCAGATATATTATTAAAGGTTGTTTTTTAACCCAAATAATAGACAAAGCAGTTATACTTTATTTAATTTCTTTTGGGCTTCATAAATATTTTATATGAATTTTGTGGTAGTATTGCTATTTTGAGCATTGTTTCTTATTTGTGGTAGCAGCAATTGCCTCCCACCTTATACTCAGTTTTTACTAATTGAATATGTATCTGTGTTCAAGAGTAAGAAGGATAAAGAGGATGTTGGGGGAAAATGGAGTCTGAAATTGATTATAGCTTCAACTTTAACCCAGCCATAACTTCACCTATAGTTTTTACATCCAACTTTTTATCATCACCCTGATTCCCAAATTCCTGGGGGTAATGTATGCTCTTGGACAATCAGTTCACAGTGTGGGACCTGTTAATGGTCAATGGCTCATAATAGTGATCTTTGCTCTTAGTGTGGGTACCAGCTTGGGCTTAAGACTGGTGCAAGGCATGGCAGGCTGAGAAAAGAAAATAAACTCCCTCTTAGCAAATGGAGCCATTGTGTCAAGAACATTCCTGGGAGAGGATCAAGTTATTAATATTTAAGGTGGTTGGAGCAAATGTTAATATTATTGTTATACTGCATAATATATGACATGCTATATATTATAATGCAATACTATATATATATATAACATGTTATGACAAATATAATTTATTTCTATTTGATATAAAGGGATTTTGAAAGGAAAGCATCTCAGGACCAGTTCTAGAATTTATCAAGGATTCAGTTGTCCTTCTTTGTGCTGCATCAACAAGCTGGTCCTATTCAGCCATCGTAATGACAATCTTAAGTAGCAGAAAGAGAAAGCAATACATCATTTCCTAACTTTTCTAAAGACACTTCTCAGGAGTCACAAGACATTTCTGCTTTGATTGTCCTGTTTTCCAGACCAGCAGTCATATTATGAGATCCAGTTTGAGAGAAGACCAGAAAGTGTTCCCATTTTTGATAGTTAATCCCAGCTTTAAAAGTTTGTATTAGTAATTAAAAGGCAAAATCAACTCTGGGAACCACCATCCTTCTATTTCAAAAGCCTTGGGTGGGGCTGGGGAGGCAGTACAAAGGAAAAATGCAAGACAACCTGAGCTCACTCTCCAGAACCCACATAAAAAGCTGGACTTGGTGATGTGCACCTGTAATCCCATCATGCCTAAAAAGAAATAGGAAATGGAGACTGGAAGATATACCAAAACCTCATGGGCCTGCTAGTCTCAGGTACACTGTACTGAAACAAGAAAGATCCTACCTCAACAAGGTGGAAGTTGAGAACTAACTCCCAAAGGTTGTCTTTGACTTTCACATATACAATATGGCATGTGTACACAGGCATCCACACACAAATACACAATTAATTATTTTACTTGAAAAAGTCCTGGGTGTGTGGAAGAGAATATTGTGATAACAGAAAAGAAATATGAAATTGAAACTATCACTATTCTACCTCCTAAGAATTTGCAACAAAACTTTTATTTGTGGTTTAAAAAGAGATTCAGAAGTTTATCTTAATCCCCACCCCCACACCCCCGTCTCTTACAGAGAATGGAGTTAGGGAGCATGAAATTTTTCTGGTGGTACCAATTTTTGTTGTTTCCAAAAACAACAGTTTTTGGAAGGAACACGGCAAATACATTTTTACTTTAAGTCTCACTGTCCTACCCAGCTATAGCAACACATAATACAAAAACATCATTAACTGTTGATGAAGATTTTATGGTTCCTTTAATTGTTATTATTAAAGATTCATCACTATCTACAATGTTTTTAGAGTAAGAAATAAACTACCCACATTATGAACAGTTAGCCACCTTCTTTAGAGCAATTTCTATAATCTGTCCTATTTCAGTAATGTTTAATGTCCTCTCTAAGCATGAACAATTTCCCACATGTTAGTTAGCTTCTGATATCATTTATTCCCATATAAACTGTAAATAGTTTAGCTATTTATAATGGGTCACTACTGTTTTTAAAATTACTTGTGGTCCTGGGGATGGAAACCAGGACCTGACACACGATAGATTACTGCTCTACCACAAAGCTATACTCTTAGAAAATGGCTTACTGGCTCACAAAGCTTCCATCCTTGGCTGACTTCAGAACTATCCTAGGTGTTTTCACAAAGAGATTGTCTCAGTTGACCTTGATGTCATTATTTCAGCCTCCCTACTAGGCAGTGTGGATGTTTCATGCCATTGTCACTGAAAAAAGCAGAAGATGCTGATGGGCTTTGTGCCTTCTGGTCTGGGTTCATCCTATGTCTCCTCCATTGATCCAGGTGACTGTCACCCTAAGCACTATCATACCTCTCCAGACTGAAGTGAAGTGGGGTGGTGGGCAGGTGGGGAGCGGCAGAGGAGGTAGGATGGTAAACTCAAGGAGGGGGGACCATGAAGGGGGTAACTGCTGGAATTTAAATAGATAAAATAATTAAAATTTGTTTGAAGACACCAAAAGCTGGAAGAACAGAGAGTATACTGAGGAGCTCTATTCCTGCCATCAAGAGCACTGTCAAACTCCAGGCTTAAAAGTTTTCAATGCCGTTTGCTATGTCCTGCTTCTATTTATGGATTTGTATTAATTTTGTTTACATTTTTGTTAAACTATGTGTGAAAACTATAGGCACTGTGATACTTTGTTCCTAAAAGCATCAGCATGCATTTCCCAAAAATATATTGTTATATCATCCGTAATGCAGTTATCTCATCTTTGCTTAACATCCCCCGATATCTAATCTAGAGTCAAAGTTTCTGACTTGCTCCCAAGATACCTTTATAGATTTTAGGTTTTGTTGCTATTTTATGCAGTTGTGCTTTATTTCTTTGTTTATTTATTTTATTATAGGCATAATTTACATAGCATACATGTTGCCTTATAATGTGTATAATATAGAGATTTTAACATATTCATGAAATATCACAACAAGTATTACTGTATAATCCTAATTCCAGTGGATTCTTATTACCTGAGAAGAAATAAGCAAACCCTGCCTTTTATCCTTTTCCAGTCTAGTGACTGCTAATCACTGCTCCACTTCTAACTTTGCTAGCTTATACCTTCTCTATCTATCTATCTATCTATCTATCTATCTATCTATCTATCTATCTACTTAGTTATTCTCTCCCCCTTTTTTGAGACAGGATCTCACTAAGTAGTCCATGCCAGCCTCTGACTTTCAATGCTTCTGTCTTACTGTTCCAAGTGCATACACAATCACATCCTGCACATTTCCTCAAGTGAAATCACACAATATGAATGCAGCCTTTTGTGTCTGTTTTTTTTTTTTAAAACTTAGTATAATACTTTCTAAGTTCACTCACATTGCATCATGAATGGTTTCTTATTTCTTTTATTGCTAAGAAGACACTGCAGGAGCTGGGAAGATGGCTCAGCAGTTAAAGTGCTTGACACAAAGGAAAAAGGAGTGGAGATCACATACACAGAACTAACATAAATGCTAAGAGGGCATGGCAGCTTGCCAGTAACTCCAGTCTCAGAAAGCAGAGACAGGGGATCCACAGATAAGGCCAGTGAGGCTAGCTGTATCAGTGAGCTCTGAGTTTCACATAGAGACCCTGCCTTAAAAAATAATAAAGTAGAGGGTGATCAAGGAAGATTCCTGGCATCACCTCAGGCCTCCATATATGAACATGCCCACACACATATGCTCTCTATGTACACACACAAAGAAGAAAAATATGCTGTAATATGAATATGAATAGATCATATATTATTTGCTCACTAATATTCTATTTTGTTTTAGAAACAAAATCAACCAACATTTAATGTCCCCTCCCGTTTTATTCTGATGTGATATGATGTGTGTGTGTGTATGTGTGTGTGTGTGTATAAATCTTCCCCAACTTTATTTTCTCTGACAATGACTTATTTGATTATTTCCTCAATGTTTCTTTTGAAACTGGGCTAAAGAACATTCAGGTTATATTCTGGAAGAGGGCTGGCTGCATTTGCTCTGTGTCCTGAAAACCTGAGTGAGGCTGAATTTACAGCTAGAGACCTAATGTATTCGGGAGAGGATATTTTAAGGCACAGACAGCACTCGGTCTGTGGTAGGCTTATTGCTCACTCTTTTTCCCCAGATCCACAGTGACAAGAGCGATAACTACATCACCTCATCTCCAATACTAGGCACTACACCATCCCCCAGAGAGATCCAGTCCATGGAGATGCAGTGAAAGTGAGCCGTGGAGCTGCTGTGATGAAATACTCAAGATTGGGGTTTGGGGTTTTGAAGATAATTCATTTCCTCACAGTTCTGTAATTTTTATCCAGCAATGAAGAAAAAATGGAATTATGACACTTGTAGGTAAATTGACGGGGCTGGAAAACAAGCATTACACTGAGTGAGGAAACCCAGACCCAGAAAGACAAATGTCACATTTGTCACTCTGTGAGTCTTAGCATCACACCTTTAGATTCCTGGGTTTAATTTGAAGTATTTGCAGAATCCAGGGAACTAAAAATGGGGTCATTAATGGGCACTCAGAAGAAACTCTAAGGGAGGAGAATAGTAGAATACATTTGGTATGAAGGAGAAATAAAAGAGGCAGAGATTTAAGTGGAAGGGAGGTGGTAGGCTCGGGCAGAGGAGCAATTAAAGGCAGATATGACTAAGGATGCTTGGAAAGCCACACAGAAATCTGCTGTTTTATAAGCTTCCTAAATACAAATACATACACTCATATATTCATGTAGAGCAGTTTTATTAGTTTTGCCTCACACGGAAAATAAGGCTTCTCCCAGAAGCCATTGGTTGCTAAGTAAAAAGCCCAGTGCCAGGTGTGGGATTCCTCCTTTACAGTTATTGTTCAGAGGTATCTCAGACACCCCACCCCCAACAGTAAAGGCTATTTCCATTGATCTTGTTTGTCTCCCAGAACTTGATGGGGGAAACACCCTTTCAGAGGGAAAGGAGAGGGCAGATGGGGTGAAGAACTCTGGGATGGGGGACAATAGTAGGAACGTAAATAAATAAAAAATTCAAAAATAAAGTAATGACATAATATTAGAGAGAGGGGAGAGAGGAAGAGAGGGAGAGAGGGAGAGAGGGAGAGAGGGAAAGAAGGGAGAGAGAGAGAGAGAGAGAGAGAGAGAGAGAGAGAGAGAGAGACAATGTATTCTTGAGAGTTATCCTTTGACCTCCACACTCATGGTGTAGCACTTGCCTACACACATACACACATGCACATACATAAAATAAATAAACAACAATATAATAACAAAGCAAGGATTTGTGAAGGTACTACTGACCAGAAGGCAGCTAGAGCCAAACTGAGAAAACACAGGAGAGTTTACCTTTACAACTCTATGTTACCTGGCCTCATGAAATAGCTTGCTATAGGAAAATGGCCTTGTAAATGGACCCCTGGGTATATCTTATCCAGCAGGAGGCCAGCAGCCATGGGCCTGGGTAAATGCTTTACCCAGAGGCAGTACAAATGAGGATCTATGGATCGTGTTCTCCCGGGGCCTTGGGCATAGCTCACTTCCAGGACTCAGCTGTGCTGATGTGGGTTCAGACCTCCATCTCATACATGACGATCTTAGGGATGAGTGACTTAGAAGAACACTGTGGCAATGTGCCATGGTCTTGAGACTTCTGTAATCTCACTTTCTACCACTGAGAATAACTTTTATGGTCCTTATTTGTACCAAGACAAAATTTCCCAAGGCTATCTTCTCTACATTGGTATTTGTCTTGAGAAGTTGATTCTGTGGTCGATTTTTGTTCAATCAGCCATTGTTGGCTTTATTTTCTGCTGACTATTCCTATTGAGCCTAATTTTTCTCAATCCATTTTCAACACTTCCTACGTAAATTTTTACAGGTTTTATCATGTGAGGTAGTCAGTCATTCGTGTCAATTTTATTCTGACATAATTTCTCTCGAAAATACTATCGTCAGTTAAATGGATTGAATTGACTTTTACCTAATCCATTTTTCAAAATGGCCACCATTACAGCAAGTTCTTTTTTGCCCATGACTTAATGTTTGGATCTCAGTCTGCCTATTGGTATAGTACTTATTGTTTTGCATATTGCTCATCAGGCAAAATAATTTCAGGAAAAAACAGCAAAGAGCCAAGTTCAGAACAGTGGAATTAAAAAATAAAAATTAGTCATGGAAATGTCTCTCTCCTTAAAGGTCAGACAATTTTGGCTAAGCTGGCTCCATAAAAGAAAGAAGTTCTTGAGTTAAGTCATGTTGCTACATTTTACACAACCAGATGCTTAAAACTCAGTGGCCTGAAATATTAATTAATTGATAATTAATTAATTAACGAGAGCTTGGATTTGCTGTATGTCCATCAGCATGCCAGGGGTGGGTGGACTCTGGGCTTTGAGTCAGATTCAGTCTGTGACACGTTTTTGTTCTGGAACCCTTGTTAATGGATCGCTGCTTTTAGAATGACAAACACTGCATGTATTATTCTCCTATATGCAGAAGATGAAAATGCTGGTCTCATATACATATAGAGTAGAACAGTGGTTGGCAGATCCTGGAGAGATTCTATTTTAATGGGTTAATGATACAGCTGAATAGGTGAAATAGCTTCCAATGTCCTAAGCACAGAATAGTAACATTCATTGACAGTTATTAACTGCCTTATTCTTTATGATTTTTTTTATTTTTGAGGAGACATAGTCTGGTTACACGGACCAGACTGATCTTGAAACTGTGATATCCCTCAGCTCCCCAGTGTTAGCATTACAGTCCTACACCACCAACCTGCTAAACTGAATATTTCCAAATAGCTAGAAGAGAGGACTTTATATGTTCTTGATACAAAGAAATGATAACAGTTGGGAGTTGTGGATATGCCAACTAATTAATTAACTAATTAATCAACTAACTAATTAACTAATTAATGATAATGAGCATTATCATTAGATACACGTAGAAAGATATAAACTCCGTAAACATGTACAGTTAGAATGTGTCAAATGAGAAAAAGAAATATATATATGAAATATGTAATATGTATATATATATATATATATATATATATATATATATTCTGAAATTTTAATCATAGCACTGTGAGGCATGGTAGACTCAGAAACAGAAGATGACAAGATAAGATATACCTGGTCAGAAGGGCCATAATTTTCCTTCTGCCTGTGTGTCACTGATTACAATCAAACACATGATCAAATCCAATATAAAAATATATTATAACTTTCAACAGGGAAGACATACCAAGGCCAGGAAGAGATGAGATTTCAAACAAATATCTCAGACTCTCATAAATTCTTCCCTAGTGTGAGGGAACCAAAATTCCATAAACAGATAGAGAAACAAAATATCTATTTTGTGGTGACTTCATGATTTTTTCTATACAAAAATAATCAGCTGAAGTAATTTCTGTGTTGAATGCTTCCTCATTTGGCATTCTGTTCCAATAACTAAGTAATGAAATCCCCGGACCGTTGCTTGAGCTAAACAAGGAGAACTCTGATTAAACTGTATTGGAAACAATTCCACCATGGTGAGCTTACGTATAGCTGGAGCCCTGCACTTCTCCATGCCTTTCTTTCAATCAACTAAAGTCCTCTAGGGGAGTTTTATTTTTCAGCCAGTACTCATAAAGCCTAGACGTAGCTAACAGGAGCTATCTAGATAAGCAAATATTGGGAACAAATCTTTGGATGGGGTAGTAATGGTACAAAAGAGAGATTGTGAAGGAAGACCTTATTTGAATTTGCTTAAAAGTGATGACGGAGGACAGAGACTAGAAAAGATTCCTCATTTGGAAGAGCAGAAGGTTCTCTCTCTCACTCAAAGGAGAAGACTATTATTAGAACAGTTACAGCCAAGTTCTTATATTAATCAGTCACTGGGAGAGAATTCTTCTGGTGACAGGGCATTAAAAATCACACACACACAACACACACACACACACACACACACACACATACACACACACGCACACACACCACACACACAAGCAACTTAGGTAGTCAACTTGGCGGGAGTAAAAATATTCTAGAGATATTTCTATCATTGTCTCTGGCTGTGGGACAGTTAAAGCAATGGCCCCCATGGAAGTGAAATTATTTCACTAGGAATTTCATGCTGGGAGAAGGAAAGGACAGAAACCAGGTATGGGCTCTAGTGCAAACTACTGTCCCAGGAGGAGATTTTGCATAGGTCTGACAGCTTGTCAGATTACCTTGCAGGAGAGACTGCACAACAATCAGGACCACATCTTACCCAGAAATGCTGAATTATGTCTATCTCATGTCTTCTATTTAAATCTAAACTTCATCTTACAACCCCAGTAGTAGTAGAACTTGGGGCAAGTTATTGGATCTCTTTGTTTCTTTAATCTTCTTCCTAATCTGTCTGCCCATACAGAATAAATCCCCTTTCTCTAGTTCTCAGTGTTTCTCCTCTTTTATACCACCTGATTAAGAACAGATGGACAAGCCTGCCTTGTTAGGCTGCCACGGCTCGGACCCTTACACCTACAGTAACATTTTCAGTTTCTAGAGCTAATTGACCTGACGCCAGTTCTAATAAAGAGAGTGACGTTTCCTCCTTTGATGACTTTTATAAAAAGAAGTCACTTAATTTTTGTTTGTTTGTTCCCGTAGAGATGAAGGGCTATACTCTCCCAATTGACCTGATTTTGTGGGAGCAACAGTGCTGTCTACAGGATCTGAAAATAGCTCACAAATAAGGCAGTCTCCCGTTTGCTCTGCCCACAACTCCCAGTCTTCTGCTTCCCAAATGAAAATTTAATTCATCACTTGCTAGCCTGCTTGCTTCCCTGTTTAATAAAATCAACATAAATTAATTTTTTTTTCTCCTGAGCTGGACACAGCAGTCTGAGCCTGCTACCGCCACACACACTTGAGAGATTGAGGTCCAAGGATCTGGAACTTAAATCCTCTTAAGATATATGGAGAGTTTGTAGTCAGTCTTGGGAACTTGAGACTATCTTATAAAAATACTCCAATAAATAGAAGGAAGGTATCAGATGACATGAAAGTATAGTATTCTAGAATCTTCAGGCAACGAACAAGGATACTGGGTCAGAGCTAACAGAATACACAGTGCTTTACTCTGAATGGAGAACTGGGGATCAACTCCAATGTCCCAAACGTTATGCTAGCCAGGAAAATAGCCTCAATTCTACTGCAACTTAGTTTCTCTAGAACACTGAAAACACTTACACTAAACGAACAGAGGGGTTAAAAATAATTTGTCAGTGGCCACCTAACCTCAGAGGCGTAAGGAACATGCAAAACCAAGGCAACATACCTTACTTAAGACTATTAATCCCCTAGTAATTGCCTCCAGTGGGAATGAATTAGACAAAGTCCCAGATAAACAACCTTTTTAAAAATGATAAGTATCTTCAAGTAAATCAAAGAGGATACAAATAAACTCCTTACAGGGATTCCATGAGAATACAAACAAGGAAATCAAAAGAAGATATAAACATAAAATTCAATAAAAAGAAGTATTGAACAAAACTCAGACATAAATACAAGAAATTTAAAAAGATTCAGTATGTCAAATAAAAACAAATTAAAGAAAATATAGATTTTTTTTCAGCCTAAAAATCAAGTTATAACAATCACACAATGACAAAAATAAATTAAGAAGATTAACAATGATAATAGTTTAACTCTGTAGGAAACTATGATAAAAATAATAGTTTAACTCTGTAGGAAACTATGGGAAGATGTAATATATAAATAATAAGAATAAAACGAAGAAAATTATGTGCAAAGACATAGAAAAAAATTTCTATTAAAATGTCATAGTAGAAGATTTCCCAAATTAAGGTGGAGGAGAAATGTCTATACAGAAAGTATTAGAATACCAAACAGAGAAGTCAAGAGAACTACCTACTTCATTTGATAGTCAAAGTTCTATACATACACAACAAAGAAAGCATATTAAATACCTCACAGAGAAATATCAAGTCCCATACACAGATAGGTCCATCAGAGTAACACCAGACTTTTAAACAGAAAATTTAAAAAACAGGAAGGCTTGGAATGATGTTCATAAAGACAGTGATTGGCAACTCAGACTACTATACCCAGCATATATTATTTCTGTTTTGAAAATTTCCTGTGATAGCCAACAGAGATACATTTTTAACTTGATCTAGATTGTGAAGCATGTAGATATCATTAGTCATCAAAAGCATTGTTTGGACAATTTGGTTCAGCATAAAATTCAATAAACTAATGAAAGTCAATGAGCTTATGAATAAATATATAAATAAAATTTCTTCTAATGTGTGTTACAACTAAGATGGCCAAAAAAAGAATTGCTATCATTTCCCAAACCACACAAATTCTAGAAGATGATCTATTCCGCAGTTGAATAAGATAGCCTGGTAGTTTAGGTACGTGGGTGAGGCAGAGTCACAACCCAGATAAGAGAGTATCACACCCTGGAAAAAAGCCAAAAGTGTCAACAAGTGTGTGTTCACACTGAATGCCTTCCTCCTTCCCTCCCTCTGTTTTTTCTCTCTTTCCTTACTTTTTTGTTCTTTCCTTCTCCTCACAGTTACACACAGAGAAAGAGAGAGCACTTCCCATCTGCCTGGTACTATGAATAAAGCAGGAAGCAAAGGAAAGTATTTGATGTTATGAGGCTATATTCTAGAGGGCAGATAGTAAATGATAAATAGATAGGTAACAGGCAATAGATAGGTAGATGATAAATAGCAGATCATAGATGTATGCCTAGATAGAGAAGACAACAGCCTTCTGAAAGGATTAGGGGACAGCAAATAGCAAGTGATATAGTTTTTTTTGGTACTATTTCCCAAAGTCATAATAAAATATATATTGGGACTATTATGTTAATTGTATTCATTAGATATGAATATTTTGCTTATTTAAAAAAATAAAGTTCAGTATTTACTATGTTCTCTAGGGATTTGGAATCTAATTGAAAGCAGAGACATATACACATGGAACAAAGGAGACCACTGTCAATCTTCTCCCTCTGAGAATAGAAAGGCTCACTTAGTTTACAATGATAGATCATAGACTTCTGCACCTGTTGTGGATGGGCCTGGTGCTGTTTGTATTTTAATGTTAATTCCGCTTTCCTGGGAGGGGACAAGGACAAGGAGTGAGTCACTTGTGAACCAATCCCCTAATGAATAAAGGAGCCAACTACTGGGTGAGGAGGAAGAGAAGGAGCAGAAGAGAGGTTAGAGGCAGTTCGGACCGGATAGAGATAGGGCAAGATATAGCAACTAGTGTCTCCCGGTTTATGGAGAATCTGTCAGAATTCACCACCAGAGGAATTAGATTTAATATGGTTTACAAGATTAGCATTGTCGTTGTTGCACACAGAGACTGAGTTACCATTGTTTCTGAGCTAAGTTTGTGTGGTGTTTTTCTTCTCAAAGCCACTTGACTGAGTTCAAGAGAGAAAGGTGCAGCAGCAAAGCATGGGTTTGCCTGATGTGCACCACAAAGGCCATGGGGATTTTGAAGCACGGGGCTGGCATGGTAGTGACTCTTCAGAAGGAACTTAGTGAATTGGGTGGAGAGATTTTAGAGCTCTGGTGCCATGTGGCCTGCTAGTGCCGTGTGCCATGCTGGTGCAGGGCATAGAGTAGGAACTGACAATCATTTTTAATACTTCCCGCAACATGTACCCTCATACTGACTGCCATACTGAATAGTGCAGAAGTGATAAAAAGTAAAAGGAAATGTCATCTGTTTGCAGTCTCACCCAAGGATACAAAAAAGCTCAGAAAGAAATAACAGTATGACCACTTAGATTGCAAGAAGTCCTGCAGAATTCAGACAAAGGCTGTTAGAGTTGGGTATGGTGGTGTGCACTTGCTTGGGAGAACCCAGGAGTTTAAGACCAGGCTGGACCACATGATGAGATGTTATCTCTAAATAAACAAATGAAACAAACAAACAAAAATTGTTTGCTCATGTAAACTCTGTTTACATTCTTAGAGAGTATAAGTCTCACCAGGATGAACCTAAGAAACTTACACCAAATGGGAAATAATAAATTGACTTCTTCCATTGAAAGTTCCAAGCCACATAGGGCAACATACCAAGCCCTTGCCTCAAAAAAGAAATGGAGTGGGGGAAGGAGGATAAAACCAGTACTCTGTACAAGTCTTTCATTATGTGTCACTGTGTGAGTTAATTTATCACTTTATGCTTCTCAGTTTTCAGGGTGAATATTCTATCCCCAAGGCACATGGTGACACCTTTCTCTCAGACACAGAATTAGCTTCCAATTTATCTCTTACTGAAACATTCCAGTGGCAAAGCTATTACCTTCCAATGACTTGAGAGGAGGTGATTATCTCTGTCAAAAGAGCCAGTTTATCACTCTCCCTAAATGTAGTTCTGAAAGTAACAATGTCACTGTGTATTCTTGTCATTGTGAGACGGAGGCGCATCTTAATTCCTGGGATGTTGTGTTTCCTGATAAACCAGTTTAGAATACTGCCTCTGTGTCTACATCCCTGGAATATTCTAAACAAATATGCTTGTCTAAAAGATATCACTGTCCATTGAAGAGAATATTAAAGCAGATTTCTAAGAGCTGGTGTCAAACAAGAATCTATCAGAAACTCACCAAAGAAATGCTTTCTTAAGGAACCAGGGAGTAGAGAGTCAAGATCATAGGAGAAGAGAAAAGTGAGCCAAGTGTGCTTTTAGTCAAAAATCCCTGCCTCAGCCTCATCTTCCAAAGAGCTAAATTGCAGAGGTTGCACAAAGATGAGACGAAGCCAGCAGTTTCCAACCGGTGGATCACAACCTGTTGGCAAACTTTTATCTCCAAAGATATTTACATTATGATTCACCACAATATGAAGTACAGTTATGCAGTAGCAATGAAAATACTGTTACGGTTGGGGTCACCACAGCATGTAGAACTGTATTAAAGGGCCACAGCATTAGGAAGATAAAGAACCACCAAGCTAGGCTTTCCTATCTCATACCCATTACTTTTGCTGAGTGTGTCTCATTGTGTCTTAAGCCTGAAGGCACTTCATATTCTGCAAAGTGAATACACTGGCCCACTGGGAAGGCCTTCAAAAGGCATCGAGCGACATGAAAACCAATAATGTAAAATAACCACCAGTGGGGAGGGACACAGAGACTACAGAATCTGATAGGAAGATGGTGTTGAGGTACAAATGAACCAACCCAGTCAACCATCATGCTGTGTAGTCCTGGCATGATTTGCCTTTTCTTTCCCACTTTCAGAATACCCATCTCTTTCTCACAAATGAATTCAATGTACCCAGCAATAACTTCTTCTTCCTTTGAAGGGACAGATTCTCTCAGCACAATTGCTTTGCCTTTACAACTCTGACTCTTTTGAGAGTGTTCCTGCAATAGTTCATCTATCTTATATCTGTCTAATCTTACATTTGTACTGTACAGAGACAGATGGGCCTTCATGTCGAGGCTGTAGGCACAGAGGTATGGACCTAGCTGCCTCCATGCCACTGACCTCTGTTATTTGCTCTACATCTAAACTGGTTTCCAGAGGGATGAATAAATGTCACGTTCTCTAATGGAGGCACCATCTGTTAGAACTTGGCAAAGTGCACTAATATATGATTCATTAGCTTGTGTATATTTTAATATGATCCAAGACTTGAAAATAATTTTTCAGACCTTCATAGATCCTATGACTCATTTTGGAATGTTTTCCCTTATTTCCATTTTATTATTTGGCTTTAGAATCAAAATTAGAAGCTGAAGTGAATAATTTATGGGCCACACTGTCTCTTGTTTCCTTTATGCATAATACTAAGCATTTGCAATTAAATGAAGGCAAATTAAAAATTAAAAAATAAAGTCATTCACTACCAATTAGCTTGGAAGGGCTTAGTTTTCCAGTCTGTGGAGTCTTTTTTAAAAAATCGTTTTTCATGACTTCTTCGAGAATGTTGTATAATGTGTTTGATCATGTTTACCTCTCTCCTTCAATGCCGCTGAGACCCAAACCCTGATTCATTACCTACCCAACTTATTATCTCCTTATTTTTAACCCATTAGGTCCAATTTGTACTGTGTGTATATTCTTGAATGTGTGGTCTTCTCTGAAGGGTGAGGTGGTCAATCCATAAGAGGCCACACCCTTAATGCAGCCTGACTGTCCCTCTCCCAGCAGCTACCAGAAGCCAATAACTCCTTATCTGAGGTGGAACTTCATGCCCATATTCCCTCTCCATGCCAGGAGTTTGTCTGGCTTGAGCTTGCACAGATCTTATGCATGGTGTCCCAACTGCAGTGGGTTCCTATGTGCAATTGCCCCACTGTGTCTGGAAAACAGTTTCTTGGTAGCCATTCAATCTTTTCATCCATGACAATCCCCAAGCCTTGGAAATAGTGTGTGTTATAAGAGATGTTTCATTCAGTGCTGAACACTCAGCAGTCTCTTAGTCTCTGCAGCTTGACTTTTGTGGATCCCTGTTTCAATCACCATCTACTACAAAAAGAAGATGCCCCAATGAGCGTTGAGAAATGCACTAATCTATGGATATAAGAAGTTGTTAGGACTTGGTTGAACATTATGCTCACTTAGAAGAGTAATAATAGGTCCCTAGGACCTGGGACCTGCCTACCCACACACTCTTGGTCCCAGCAATGGTGCAAGGGGGTTCCAATCTTTACTTGTGTGTAATCTTTGGTTTGTTTTAAAACCAGGAATGACATTTACCTCTGGTTCTCATGTATCTAATATTTGCAGACTGGTCAGTGCCCTGGGAAATAAAATTATGTATGCCTGCTGGCACCCATGCTTACTTGTAAACAAGCATTATAATTGAAGAGGCTATCTGCATTTTTCCTTCCCAATTCAATCATCCCTTGTGATATAGTATAGGCCTTAAATATTGGGGCAGCTCAGAAAGGTGTTACCCTTCTCTGGAGCCCCTTCAGATACATTAGAGAAGGTTGCTTACCCGCCTCCCCCACTTAACATCATAATTTACTTACAAACCAAAGAGCAGCCAAAGAAGTAAAATTGCTCATATACCCTTGTATAGGTTACATCACCAGTTTTCTGGTAAAGGGGAATAGGACTGCATTGCCCATATAATTATGCTCTTGAAAACTCTGTTAAAAACAAGCAAACAAACAAACAAGCAACCACTGTACATGTAAATTCCACTCTTATTATGGGAGTGATACACTTGCATAAAATATCAAACTTTTAAAAATCCTATGATATTTACAAGTATTTTTGAAATCCACCATCCCTAGTAAACTGAATGAAGAAGACAGGGTCAGAAATTCTGGACATCTCAAGCTTATAAAGGTATCTTATGTTTCGAGAAGTAAGAAAATAATACTTTTCCAAATTCATATGTTATTATCCAAGGAATACTAAAAGCTAGAGCTTAAATATTTATTGTATTTATCATTTGCTTATAAGGATGTCAGATAATATGGAAGAGGGCTTCATGGGATTTTTACAAAGCGATAAAAATCTTCACCATGAACTTCCCTGATAAAATCTTCATTAATTCCCAACACTCAGGGACTAATTTTAGAGCTTTGAAGGAAAAGAAGGAAATGAAAGAAGATGCCGTGGGTAACATAAGCATGGAAAAGCACTGTGAAAGGAGCCTGAGACCCATGTTTGTATGTGCTTCGTGAGTTAGTGTGTCCATGGAAAGGAAAGAAGCTTCCGAATATATCATTAAAATGGTTGGAGGGAAAATTAGCTACAGAAGTTCAGATTCAAGTGTCAAGTGCTATGAAAACTATAGATGAATCCCTTTGTATAAAAATACGTTTCAAATGTCTCTGCCAAGCAGTGTCTTCCCACCCACCATGTGTCTCTTCAGCTTCCACCCCAGCTTAGAGAATGTCAGAGAAGTTTTACTTCCAACTGTCTGTTTGAGTAATAAGATTTTTTTCCCCTGAAGACAGAATCATAATGAACTCTTGTTACAAAGGGTGTAAAGGATCAGAAAACCTTTGAAGGGTTATGGGAGTGACATGTTTGCTTCCATATTTGGCTAATGGCAGAGAGAACTTACTCCTATCAAGACAAGAAGAGAGGTGGAGTCAAGAGAAGAAAGATCTTAAAAGCTTTTGCAATTCTTGAACCCAGAGAAAACTCTTTTAGAGTAGGAAACTCGAGTGTAGGGTAAATTTGTCCATGTTGGATGTATAGTTATTTAGTAATATCATAGTGGTATTTAGCTAGCCTAGTCAAGGCATTAGGCACTTAAAACAATAAGCATCCAATTAATTTATGAGTCTGAAATTGATGATTTGTGTTGGGCTCAGCTGGATGGTTCTTCTTTTCTCAGCTAGGATCCGTTTACACCTGGATTGCTCTTGGACCAGAGTGAGAGGCCATGCTCCATGTTTGTCATCCACCGGCAAACCAGCCCAGGTGCTTATGACAGTGGTGATGTTGCACCACCCAAGAAGCTGCAATATGCACACCTTCCTCAAGCCTTAGCTTGAATCTTTTAATGAGAATCCTATTGGATGCAGCAAGTGGCTGAGTGAACAGTCAAGGAGCAGGTTCCCCTGTGGTGGACGAGTAGCATTCCTGCAAAGTCATGTGGTGGAGAGATGAGTGACTGGTGGTGGGATCCTGATTCATTGAGCCTATGCTGAAGCAGCATTGTTGAGGCAGCATTGTGTGGTGGAGTAAAGCTGTTTACCTCATGATGAGGCAGAAAGCAAGAAAACAAGATGAGAAGGCCTGGGTCTCATTATTGCCTTGAAAGGCAAGCCCTCAGGGACTAGGTCTCGCTTCACAACCGTTCCACTATCTCTCTATATTAACACCCTGGAGATAAAGCACATGGGGACAGTTGGGATCCAAAATATAATAGAAATCTTAGGCTTTTATTGATTTATCATTTCTCTGTTAGTACTTCAACAGTGACAAGTATTGTAAGTGCTTAGATTTAAGCCAAGTGACCAGAAAACCTATTGAATGGAAACAACACCTAAACCAGTAACAAATAAGAGAAAAATAATAGCAATTGTAAGAAGTAACATTCATCAGTCTGTGTTCTTGGTAGTCTTGAGTAGATTGCATCAGTCTGTTGTTTAACATTTGCATGGCACTTCCATATGTGCCTTGTGCCTTACAACAATATTTAGGACTTATCCTCACAACAGCCTGGGGAGTGCAGCAATGTGATTATTTCAGCTTAGTGTGGAGGTGGCTGATATGGCAGATGTGTCCCAGCAACCCTCAATTAACTGAGGGAATGTGGAAAGTTTGATGTTCCCCGAGTATTCAATTTATATGGCAAATATGTTTCTGACTTAACTGACTGGTTGTTGGACTGAAGTAAATAAATGAAACAGATGTTTTAGCAACATGTTTTCACAACTTCAGAGTGTAAGGAATTTTAAAATGTCATCTCATTTGCCTTGGATTGTAATTGGTGAGTCACTATTATAACCGGTGTCCTGTGGGTTTTAGACTTGTTGAATCATGATATAGCCTAAAATACACAATCTGAGAGATTTTTGGATAGCATACTATATTAGGTTCTTCCAGAATCTGATATTGAGATGCCATCAGTGACCATAGTTATTTAGAGGGCAATTTTCTGTTATTTTTCCTTTAATTGAAAAGAGATTTTTTTTTTCATACAATATATTCTGGATCTTCTTCAATCCTTCCATTTCCTTCTCATCTCCCCTTCTGTTAGGATATGCATACTTTCTGTCTCTTTAGAAAACAAACAGATGTCTATTTAATAATAAATAATAATAAATTAAAATTAAAAGATAAATAAAAACAAACAAATTAGGATGTGATGAGGCAAGCAAACAAGAAAAAAAAAAGCCAAAGAAAAAGCTCAAGAAATACATATAGACACAGAGACACACAAATTCACGCCCCCCATACACACACTCACACATACACAGGAATCCTGTAAAAACACAAAACAAAAGCTATAACATATATGCGAAGAATTTGAAACATACAAAAAAAGAGTCCCCAGACACAAGATTATGAAACAAGGAACCTCCAGATTTACTGCGGAGTTCATTTTCTGTTAGCCATCTACTTACTCCTAGGCATGGTACTTACCCTTTAGAGTGACTTGTTTCCTCAGTGAGAATCACTTGAAAAATTAAAGTTTTATTTGCAAATGGTTATCAGTTGGAAGTAGCTGCTGGGTTAGGCATGTGGGCTTGTGTCCACTTCTCCTTTCAGCTCCAGAGTCCCAAATGGTACAGACCTGTGCAGACCTGGGTAGGCACTGTGCATGCTGCCACAATCTCTGTGCATTCGTATGTGTGTACCAACCCTGTTGTGTCTAAAAGCCTTGGTTGCTTGGTGTCCTTTATCCCTTCTGGCTCTTGCAGTCTTTCTGCCTCCTCTTGCACAGAATTCTCTGATCACTGAGAAGAGGGATTAGATACATACAAGAAAAAATGATTCTGGAGAAACTCTTTGGGAAATGGGAGAGATGGGCCTGTCAGGGCACATGTCTGCTCCAAATGTTTTTCCCAGTAAAGGACTATGGAAATTATGTAAGATGCATATCACAGGGTTATCCTAAGGAGCAAGAGAGCTGGCGTGTTTATACTCAGAATTCTGTGTGTCAGGGCTGACACCCATTTTTAGGTGTCTCTTTTTGGGTTTGCTTTGTGCTTGGATAGAACAGCTTTCTGCAATTCTAGAGCAAGTCCTCAGTGAGCCAATTGAGATGTGGGTGGTTCAAAGTAGGTTGTTAGCTGCTCTGAAGTGCTAAAGCCCAAGGAACTTGAGCAGAATGCAGCACAGCTGATTGTACATACTTTATAACACCATAGCACAGTTGCCTTAAGATATTATAGAAGCCTGTTTATATAATCTTATTTTTTTGAGGTGGGTGCAGCAAGCTTTATTGATGGTATTCAAGAGAGTAGGTAAGGCTCCCTAAACCCCTCCTGTTGTTACAGGGGTCTGGGATGGAAATTGTTAAGGAGATGCTCAGCGTTGGGGGCCGAGTTTAAATCAACTAAATCTGGCAAGAAAAACAGAAGAGGAAGTCAGGTTATATATCAACCTATGTTCAGTCAAGAGGCAGAAGAAACTCTAGGGTTTGAACAAAAAACAATTTACCTAAAAGATTCCTAACTTTAGTATACAACAGTTAACAAATGTCATTCTAAAATCTTCTAAAGAGTTCAAAAAAAAAATACAAAACTCAGCTACTATCTAGGCAGAAATTCAAGAGCTATTATCTGTAATACATACACATATAATATATATATTTATATGACATATATAGCATATAGCATATAACATAAAAATACAATATGCAATGTATAACATGTAACATATGTGTAATGTGCAATAGGTAGCATGTAGCATGTAGTGTGGAGCAAGTGGCATGAGGGATGTAACATGTAGCATGAACATGTTATATGATATATACCATATGCCATATAATATATAATATATTATTTTATATGTGTGTGTATGTATGTATGATTACCATCCATAATGTGTGTGTATAGATGGATAGATAGATAGATAGATAGATAGATAGATAGATAGATAGATGTATATAGTGACAAGTGGGATAATCATTAGAAACACCAAGATATAATTAGAGAATTAAGACTTTCCAGCCTTCTCATCCCCAAGGGATGCGGTTGACAGGCAAGCTGACCATCAATGACCAATGATTTAATCAGTCATGATGAAGTTTTCATTAAAACTCCCTCCAAAAAGACTGGGTTTGAGTGCATCTGGACTGTGGAAGATGCAGGTGTTATTGGAGGGTGGTGTACCCCTCCTACATGCCTTTACTGATATATTTCCTCTGTCTGAGCTCATTAATATCCTTTACTATAAACTTCATTAACAACCTAGTAGACATGAATGAAGTACTTCTGTAAGTTTTATTGTGCAGGCTAAGAAATAATTCTAACTTGAGGAGTGGAATTAAGGGAAGTATGAGAATACCCAGTTTATAGCCACAGTATATGGTCACAGTATAGGCCACAGTCTACTATTTGGACTGGCACCTGAAGTGGAAGGAAAGATTGCAGGGCCAAGCCTAAGAGATCAAATGCTGTCTCTAGGAAGATGGTGCCAAGATGAAATGGAACCAGATGACATCCAATAGGTGTGTACTGGAGAAACGCTTGCTAAATTTCCCCACATAAACATCTGCTCCCAGAAGCTTTAAATGCTGTACCAAGTGAGTAAGAAAGAACAGAAGAGAGACCACTGGTTTGTTTAGCAATAGCAGACAGGGAGAAAAGGAAATAAAGTTGTGTCCTAGACACTGTGAGATATATGTTGGCTTCCTCTGGTACATGGGGGCTGATACATGGCAGCATCTTTTCAGAGGTGGGCAGCAAGTACATCCAAGGTTGGAACACTGATGTGGAACACTTGAATACCAACACAGTCATAACTTCTGACATAAATAACATGATTTGATGATCAGTTACCTCCACCCCTTTCAAATGGCTTGGTCAGAAACTAATACCATATTAATGTATACAGCAGGAACTTTTCTTGCCTGGAGAAGAACTCCTCCTACTATAAGGAGAAGAATCCTGTTTTACAGTCTAAAGAAGACCATTCTATAGCCAGAAGTATAAAATGCATGATACACTTGAAGAAATGACAGAAAAATTGAGAATAGCTATCCTCTAATGAAATGTGTACTTAAGATGTCTCCAGACCCCTTCCCATAGTACAGATGCTTCCATGTGACTTTTTCTTTTAAGACCTTTTTTTTCCCCTGCATACTGGCCCAAATCGTAAACCTGCTTGCCCCAGACCAAGGACATTGCCACTTTCTAATTATTTGAAGACCACCCCCCTCATGCTCTATCATGCAGCTTCCTCTGCTGACCCCTCCTGTTCTCTTGACTCTAACTCAGAAAGCTCTGCTTTCTCCCATCTCCTTCTTCTCAGGATCTGCTCTCTCCTCCCTTTCTCCTAAGAACTCTGGCTTTCATGCCTATTGTTTTCCCTCTCAAATGTCAATAACATTTTCCTTGAGTCTTCCCCTGATTCTACTTTTAATTATTTTTCTGTACAAAACTAAGAATCCTCAAAAGGTGTCTCCTCAGAGGAGGTTTTCCTACATCTTTCAGTAATAAGAACATACATGAAGTTTCCCCAGGTGACCCTTAGGTACAAAGAATTGACCAAATCATGATAAGACAGAGAGCTGGGCTCTTCTGTGCTTTTGGTTTCTAACATAGTCATACTTAAGTCACTTGTATTAGCTATATTTGTATTGCTGTGTCTAAAATGCCTAACAGGAAAAAAAAAAAAAACTGAAGGGAAGAAAAGGTTGAGAAGATATCTCATATGGCTCATGGTGGTGGGAACATTGATGGAGGCTGCGTACATCATGGAAGCAGATGTAAGAGGAGGATGGAGGATGAAAAGAGGATTGTTAGGGTCTGTAGGAGGAGCTAAGGTGAGAGGAGTAAGGAGAGGAAGAGGAGAAGGAAAAGGAGGAGCTAGGGGAGGGACGAAAGAGAGGGGAACAAGGAGGTGGATGTTTGCGTGTCTCTAGCAGTCAAAGGTAGTTGGTATGTCTAGGTTGAGTATTGGGTCACACCTCTAATTGAGTGGGCATCTTGTTATTTGTCATTATCAAATATATAAAGCCTTTGGATAATCTAAGCATTAGAGTCTCATTCCTACCATGCTCGTGTGGTTGCAGGGATGGTCTGGGCAATGCCCAGCCTTGTACAGATAGCGTGGAAGATTGGCAGAGCCATCTCCCACGCTGGCATCTCGTGGGTGGCAAGGCTGGTGTTTCTGGCTGGCCGTTTCTAGCTGCAGCGCACACGTGGCCTCTGGCCATGGAACATGGCAGCTGAGCTAGGCAGAGCCACCGCTGCTTAGATAGTCGGCTTAACCAGTGGTTGTTTTTAAATAATTACTTTGACAATGGTCCATGAATAGCTGAAGAATGATACCTCAGACTCATGTAGTATGCAAAAGCAAACAAGAATTTATTGAAGAGATTCTTGCATGCAGGGGCCCAATCCCATCAGGGTAGGAGGACTCCGACTGAATTCACAGAGTCCGTTTTAAAGCCAAAATGAGGAACTTTAGGGAAGGGTAGGTAATGTATATCTTGATTGGTGGGTTGTATCTCTGAGGGTCTGGGTGATGCTCTAATTCAGACTAACTATTCTTACTTCATGTCAGGGATGGGATAGCTCTAGACCTCTTGGCTCCAAGCTTGGCTAATTGTCCTTTTGCAAGCTGAGGAGTCCCTTTGACATAAGCCTGCCATTGTTCTAGTAACTGACTTGTCCAGTTCTGGGAAGTAAACACTGAGGCTTGGTCTCCTGAATTGCTAGTTTGCAGCCTGTCATGGAGCCAGCCTGGTTCAGGCCCAATTCACTCCTTTCAGATGTGACATGGGACCAGATTATAATGTTTAAAGACTTGTACCCAGTGCCCTACTTCCAAGAGCTGGGTCCCTTTTAACGGCCTCACAGCCCCCAAATATCTTCATCAGCATCATCAGCATCATCAGCATCATTAGCATCATCAGCATCATCAGTATCATCAGCATCATCAGCATCATCAGTATCATCAGCATCATCAGCATCATTAGCATCATCAGCATCACCAGCATTATCAGATGGAGTTCAAGTCCTTGAATATGAGCCTGTGAAAGACATTTCAGACTCAAACCTCACCCTAGCTAGTCTTCCTAGCCATTTCACCCTTTCATGCCCCTTCCCATAACTCATCTTCAAGGTCTTTCCCAAGTTCCTCCTCCTCCACAAAAACTTCCTACATTCACCACAGATGCACTTCAGAGAGAAAAGAAAACTTTTTAATAGCCAAAAAACAAACGGTATTAATCTCATACTGTAGACAACAGTGATGAAAGTTATTTGCTTAACAGACAAAACAAATAGAGACTATATTCAAATGTTCAAATGCAGACTTTCTGGGTTATGAAATTGGGAGTAGGTTTTCCTTGACAATCATCAGAGAATTGTCAGTTTTGGCACACTTTTGTCCTGGGATGGTAGGAATGCTTACCTTAGTTTGTTCTCTGTTGAGTCTTATTTCAGTCCTTTTGGAACATTTGGGGGTAGTCCATGGTTTTGGCTTCAGTTCTCCTCAGAGCTGGGACAGAACAGTGTGTGGCTTTCAGAGCTGCAATATTTTCTAGAGATCAGTTAGCCAGAATGGGCACAGCTCTGGGAAGAGGAGCTGGATCTGATCTCAGACTGATGATATCCACAAGTGTCACAGAACTAATCCAATGGAAATCTTCCCTGCAAGGTATTGGTGTTACTTTGTAAAACTCCAGTTCACTGTCTCCAGTCTCAGCAGAGTCTCAGGCTACATGGTCCTCTTAAAGCTGAGTAACACAAGCATTGCCTTGGAATCCTTCCATTCTGCTACAGAGTCTTACATTCTTCTTACCACCGACTGTTGTCTCCTCATTAAGACACCAGACCTGGAGGGAGGGATGAAGACAGGAGAAAGGAACAGAGCCAGTGATAACTGGATTTCAGCCCTTTATAGTCCACAGCTGTCAACTTCCCTGAAACAATATCAGCAACAATTGAGAGGACCTTGATCTGAGTTTGATGACAATCCTGAGAATGGAGAGCTGTGCTCTCAATAAGAGCTGTTTGCTTCTCGTGTCTCCATAATGAAAAAAAAAATTTTTTAAAATTGGATATTTTATTTACATTTTAGATGTTATCCCTTTTCCCTATCCCCCCCACCCACCCAGGAACCCCTATCCCATCTCCCCTTCTCCTGCTTCTATGAGTGTGTGCCCTCACCCACTCCCATCTTCCTACCCTCGAATTCCCCCACACTGGGGCATTCAGCCTTCAGAGACCAAGGACCTTCTCTCCCACCTATGCCCGACAAGGCCATCCTCCCCTACATATACAGCTGGAGCCATGGGTCCCTCCCTATGTGCTTCCAGGATGGTGGTTTAGACTCTGGGAGCTATTTGTTGGTATTGCTCTCCTCATGGGGCCCGCAAATCCTTTCAGCTCCTTCAGTCTTCTCTCTAACTCCTCCATTGGGAACCCTGTGATCAGATCAATGGTTAGCTGTGAGCATCTGCCTCTGTATATGTCAGGCTCTGGCAGACCTCTAAGGAGACAAAAAAAAAAAATTCTTATAACCTCTTTTCCTTTTTTATTGGATATTTTATTTATTTACATTTCAGATATCATTCCCTTTCCCCATTTCCTCTCCTTAGAACCCCTTATCCCATCCTCCTCCTCCTTTTTGCTTTTATTTGTCATTTTGATAAGCCCTTAGAAAGTGTTCACAGAATTTTGTTTATAACCTCTTTTCAATAAACGAAGGCAAAAATAATGAATTTTGTTTTCCAAAAAACCCTGTTTCCCAGGAAAGTGTCTTCCACTGTTGCTACTTTTGATTGTGATTTCTTCCTTTGTATCTGCACGGTTCCTCATTTAAAAAGAAACACCTGTTTCTCTTTTCTCTGCATTAATTTTAAGAATCCACTGATAAGAGGCTAAGATAGCTCAGTCAGTAAAGTGCTTGCCATACAAACATGAAGGCTCTAATTTGATCCCTAGAGCCACATAAGAAGCTGAATGTGGTGATGTGTGTTTGCAATCATAGCACTGGGAAGACAGAGAAAAGGTGAACCCAGCAAGTGAAAAAAAAAAAAAAAAAAAAAAAAAAAGACTAGATCCCAGTCTAGCTAAATCAGCAAGTCAATGTCCAAGTAGAAGAACAAAAGTGGGTGGCTACCCTGAGGGGTGACACCTGAGGTTGACCTCCAGCTATACCAGTAGTTCTCAACGTGTGGCTTGCAACCTTTTTTTTTTTGGGGGGGGGGTGCCTAAGACTGCTAAGACCGCTGGAAAATGCAGATATTTACATTATGATTAATAATGGAAGAAAATTAGAGTTATAAGGTAGTAACAAAAATAATTTTACTGTTGAGGCTACCACAACATGAAAAATTGTATTGAATGTTGCAGCATTAGGAAGGTTCAAAACCACTGCTGCACACACATAAATACCTGCAAGAGTGCGCGGATGCACACACACACACACACACACACACACACACACACGAGAGAGAGAGAGAGAGAGAGAGAGAGAGAGAGAGAGAGAGAGAGAGAGAGAGGAAGAGAGAGAGGAAGAGAGAGAGAGATTATTTGTGTGTTTGAATCCAGCCATTTCTCTATCAGTCAGCAACACAGACATTAAAAGGCAGTCTTACCAGCACATATCTACTCCTCCATGCTGGATACTCATCTAACAGATGAACATGTGTTGGGAGGTCTAATCTCCATTCCACCTCCACCCTTCAGTCATGTACACAGGTGGAGGGAGCGAACAGGCCCTAGAGAGATTTACATACTAATGAGGTACCTGAAGGCCAGAAGTGGAGCCGATTAAACATTCCTCCCCAGCCCCTCCCCCTTCTCCCCTCCCCTTTTAACTCAGGTCGATCCTAGGTTTGGGGGTATGCATCCAGATCCATCCACGATCCGCCATGCGAATAAACCAGTTTTGGAAACCCAAGGGCTTCCTCGTGTGTTGGGGCTGTGCCGCTATGAGGAACCGTGAGGAGCCAGGGAGAGGCTTTTAGTTAATGAACAGCAGGGCCCAACTTCCAGCTGGAGAAACCCAGAGCGTTCCCAGCCGAGTACTCACACCACAGCATGGCAGGAGGAACCGCGGGATCCCCAAGCCTTTTTTTTTTTCCCCACAAACATGGCTCTGCTTTACCTGTAAAGACCTGCTCTAGTCAGGGAGCATTCAAATATGGCAGAAGAGAGAATGTTGGAAGGAAAATGGCTTGTCATCTTGTCCATTGTGTACTTCCTTGAAGTAGGTAATATATTTACATATATAACATATCTGGCCACATGTTCATTATAGCCAAATGCACATATGAGTCAGAAATGTATAGATTAAAATGTATATAAGGGTTGAGTGTAGAGGCACACACCTGTACTCCCAGTGTTTGAGGGACTAAAGTAAAAGGAGTTCATAAGTTTGAGGCCAGCCTCGGCTATACAATAAGAGCCCCCACCCCCCCCCCCAAAAAAAAAAGAAAAACAAACATAAATAAAACCTGTAATGAAGACTAAAGCTGTGATGTGATATTTTGCTCATACCAAGTTCTGTCTGTATTTAGTCACTCTAGAGCCCACTGTGGTAATTTATCCCCACCATCTTTATCATGTACTAGAGAAACAAGAGCCCAGATTCGTGACTTGGACACTCCAGATTTAACTCTGATTTTTCATCCATGCTGTAGTCAAAATATGTGTCCTCCAAGGATATCTTTGCTGAAATAATTCCCACTGTGGGGTATTTAGAAAACAAAACTTTAAGCTTCTGTGGAGTTTTGGGAATAGATCAGGATTCGATAATGTCATCTATCAGATTGGAGCCCCAATGACAAAATCCTGCTGGCTTAACAGAAATCAGAGAGATCAGACACATGTGTGCACATGCACACACAGTCAGGCGCACACATATTATCTCTCACTCCCTCCTTCTGGCTTGTGATATATTTCATCACCCTGATATTCCACTAGCAAAGCCTTCATCACTTGATGCAGTAGGTTTCTTGCCCTTGAACCAAAAAATGTAAGCCTTCAAAATTCTCTTTTCTTTGCAACTCATCCATTCTGAGATACTGCATCATTAGTAACATAAATCAGTTTGTCCTTACTTTACCTAAGGAAGTTTCAATCTATCTTATTAGTATTTTAGTCTGACGATGTTAGAGCTGTTCCAGTCCCTTACCACATTTTTAAAAAGAAAAATTGGTCTTCTCTACGTGATTTGACTGGAATACAAATAAAAGTACCTGGATGCTTTAGAATCCTCTAGTTTTGGGTTCTTTAAAGCATATGCTGATCAAAGTGTTTTGATGCCAAAGATTGAGTTTTAACTATCATGGAGTCCATTAACTCTTTCTAATCGTATTCTTAAAAAGTGTTTCTCTGCTCTCTTTTTCCATGTCTGTGTTTTAAGACTTTCAAATGAGAAATATTTTACACAGAGCTTGTTGGATAAGCATTCTGTCCGAAGTTCTAAATAGAAGAAACTCCTCGATTCTTTTTGTAGATCTCTAGAGCTGTCAACTTTCCTGTCCCCTTCACAGTAATCTGTTACCCACTTGTGTAGCTGAATTCAGGCCACACTTGGCAGTTTAGAAACCACTCTAATTTGCTTCCATCCCTGAAAGAAATCTGTCAGAAGTACTACAATTTCTTGTGAGGAAACAGAAAGAAGACAGGTGTCATGTATGTGCCTCCCACCATCTGTGGCTCAAAACCCACTTGGCCTCCAAAATAACTTCCCACGTGATTCCCACCAGGTTGTATAAAGACAAAGCAAAGTGATACCAAGTCTATAAAGGAGTGGAATGAAACACTCCACACCACAGACCATGTGTGTCCTTTCTCCAAATCCAGATATTTTTATAAAGAACCGTGTTGGAGGGCACAAACAACTTGCAAATTCCTGGCCTCCAGCTCATTGTCTCCCCTTCTCCTCTTCTTTCTTGTCACTGTTCTTGGTTTTCTTTTTCTTCTTTCTTTTCACCATCTTCAAGAATTCCAAATGAGCTCTACAGACATATGGACTGAACAGTGGTAAGCATGGTATACATTTAATTTAGTCTCTTTCCTAAAAAGTAGGAAAATGTTCTGAAGCCTCAGATATTATTTCCCTGGGAGGAAGAGACTAAAACACATGAATTTAAGATTATGTATTGCTCAAAACATGAATTATCTTGTGTTGTTTAAATCGACTTCCACATGGACCACTGGACCATGAAGAAGCTGACTGAGCACTCAGACAACAGAAAGTTCAACCTGAGAATAAGAGATTGGTATGTAGCAGTGAGAAACTCAAACTGGACCCTGATGATAGTAACAGATTAGGTTAATAGGTGGTCGGTCTAATGGGGTCAAAATAGAGTTATAGGTGCCAGGAAGGAAAGGTGATGAAATGAATACATATTTACATAATTAAAAAACAAAGATTCATCCCTTTCTGGATCTGTAAGTTTCTTTTTTTAAAAGATTTATTTTTTTTATGTATATGAGTATACTACAACTGTCTTCAGACACATACTAGAAGAGTGCATCTGATCCCATTACAGATGGTTGTGGCCACCATGTGGTTGCTGGGAATTGAACTCAGGACCTCTGGCAGAGCAGTCAGTGCTCTTAACCACTGAGCCATCTCTCCAGCCCGATCTGTAAGTTTCTGACATAGTAGGAAGAGAGTAAGAAATTAATGTTTTGGGTAATTAGCAATGGTATTATCCAAATCAAGAAACCTCAAGAAGTAAAAAATGCTTCTTCCAAGTGCAGAAATTAGCATCACATTCTGCTGAAAGACACATTTCAAGTCCTTATCTCCAGTACTTGTGACTGACATTTAGAAGCACTCTTCTTAGATACAATCAAGTGAGGATAAGGTCATAGTTGATTGTTGAACTTGTGTCTGGAAAGGAGAGGAAAAGAAACACAGGGAAGAAAGCCATGTAGAACTGGAAACAGAGACTAGGGTCATGCTTCAAGTCCCAAGGATCCCAGCAATCTCTTAGTATGGGCAGAGGCATGAAGCAGTCTTGGAGTCTTCTAGAGAAACCAGTCCAATCTTCTAAATTTCTAACTCCAGAAACTATCAGGCTATCGACTACAGTTGTTTCAGGATGGATATTAGCTATGAACCAACTTGAGGTTCTCAGTGTTGGGACATTACCATCTAAGTCAAAATAGTTCTCATACTTCAGGAGTGGGTGGATAAAATGGTGACACAATTAGCCATGTTATACACCAAAGGAATTTTAGCTTCTGCAGGAGGTACAAGCTTTGGTTTGGAACACAGGGAACTGAATCACTAATGGTCACTGACCTAATTAGAAATCCAAGTGGGAGCTTAAAAGAAAGTTTTATAGGGAGTGGCTATAAAGGGGAAAGGCCAGGCCTTAGGCTTTGTCATTCACTGCTGCACTGCTAATCTTGGCTTAGCATAGAACTCTAATTTTTCAGAGCATTTCACATCAATTATCCCTATTTGATTTTAATAGTGACCCTGGGAGGTATAATTATCTTCAATTTACAGATAAGTAAAGTGAGGTTTTGAAAGACTAGGCAAGTTGTCCACAGTTACATAAAGCGCTCCATTCAGTAAAGCAAGAAGAAGAGCCTGGAACATTTCCTATATTTTTTAAAAAAGAAAAAACCATATGTGTGTGTGTGTGTGTGTGTGTGTGTGTGTGTGTGTGTGTGTGTGTAGGTCAGAGGTCAACCTGCAAGAGTCTGTTCTTTTCCTCCATCATGTGGATCCTCAGGATTGAATATAGATCATCATGTTTGATGGCAGTTTTACTCACTGAGCTATCTAACCAACATCATTGTTATCTTCTGAATTGATTTTAATTTTCATTGTTGTCATGCTGCCCCCTTTAAAATTGGAATTCAGAACACTATAAATTCTTCCTGAATTGGTTAATACACAATGTAAAAGAATGAATAATGTTTCTCAAGGGACAGAGAGAACAGTCATCTGAACCCTGTTTTTCTTTAAAACAAGAAAATAGAAGGACATTAAACCACATTATCAAAATTTTCCTGAAAAGCAATTTTAAAAAGATCATGCACAGTTAACCTAGGGGCTAACTAGGAAGGTAAACTAAAGAGAAGCTTGATCCGGGACTTTGTGTTGACTATGAGGTCAACGGAAACTGATCCACAGGTGAGTGAAGGAGGCAGAAGCTGATTAGGGCTGGAGGACAAAGAGGGGAAGCACACTGTGAGTCTATGAAGGAAGCTTTGAGTCTGTTAACTCTAATGGAATAAATAAAATGAGAATGACTGTGTAGGGAATTTAATACTATTTAACAAATCATCTACAGCTTCTGTAGACTCATTGGATTTCACAGGAAGATATTTAAATTTCATTACTTATTTTAAATCAGTAACCTTAATTCAATTGTAATTTAATTAAAATATGTATTTACTACAATTCCTAGACATGATAGGAATCAATGTGAGCGACAAAGAGAATGCTTCTACCCAGGATTGTACTTTCAAGTTATCAAGAATCTTTACTAGGGTGGTGTGGATTAGCTAAGACAAGAATGTGGGCATCAGTAAAACTTTTAGCTTTCTCTAGAGAGATAACTTAAAGTATAAGAAAGCAAAAGCAAACATCCTCTATGGATCCTACTGAAGAGTCATTTTCCATGTGATCTGGGATGGATTAACAGAGATGAATAGCTTATACCAGATGAACAATTTTCTGCCATCAAATTATATCCATTAAAGTACATTTTATGCTTCCTCATTATTGGATGAAAGAGGCCTGTTGAAATAGCAATAACACACTTAGTCTGGCTATGGTTCCTGCTCTGATTCCCATTTTATCAGAGTGATAACTTATGAGGCTGAACTAATCACTCATTAATTAATACTTGAAACTCTTTTTGAGATAGAGCAAGCAAGGTGTTCTTTAGTAATTCACCATATTATTTGTGGAAGTGCTGGGCTGCATCTCCTAAAGCAGGCACCAGGCATAGCCACTGGGTATGCATTCAGTTATGTTGCCCTTGCAGTCAATCCTTTCCCCTGAAATCTTTGGCTATTATTAGGGTCTTAGACAACTACAGAGCAATCAATTCCCAGGGTGTGGGGGAGGGAGATGTGTGATTGTAAATAACTCCTTTATCTGAAGAGAGAATGCCATATGTGGGGATACTAAGAAGTAAGTAGGAAAGAAATTTAAAAAAATCTATAAAAAAGCTAGGGAAAGGAAAGAAATTGAAAGGACGAAAATAATGGAGGGAGGATATGAAGAAGGGAAAGATCTGGAGTAGATTTCATCGAGTTGATTCGACACTCTGTGCCAGGAGCCCAGGGCAGTTTCTGATGTTCATGCTGGATTTGGGAAGTAAAAGAAGGAACACTGAGTTTTGGATTTCCTATGAATCAAAAATGATGGTTTGATAGGAACAAAGCAATGAAGAGGGCCAGTGTGTTGGTTTGGATGAGAATAGCCTCTGTCAGCTCTTATATTTGAATTCTTGGGACCTAGTTGATGGAACTGTCTGGGAAGGATTAGGAGGTGTGGCCTTTTGTGGAGGTATGTCAATGGGGTAGTTTTTGAAATTTCAAAAGCCCGTGCCTTTCTCATCTAACTCTGCCTGACTCTCATGGTTGGAAATGTGAGCTCTCAGCTACTGCTCCAGAGTGATACCTGCCTATCTGCTGCCATGCTCCTGGCCATGGTGATCACAGATTAACCTTCTGGAACTGTGAAACCCAAATTAAACACTTTCTTTTATAAGTTTCCTTGGCCATGGTGCTTTTTCACAGCAAGAGAAAAGTAACTAAGACAACCAGTTAGGGCATCGTAACTGCTGTTCTTAGGCCAGTCACCAGCTGAGAAATGAGGGGTTTTGAGAGGGTTGAGGCTGTTACATCATTTCTGTGATTACAGACTGCATGAGTACTTGCCAAAGCTGCAAGCACAGCACTCAACAGTCTCTTCCATCTGAGGGTTCCAAAATGTTATCTACTGAAAAGCCTCAATGTCAGTAACAGAGAAGAGGAGAGAAGAGAAGTATGAGGCTCCTACCCAGTCTCACAACCACCACCTCTTCGCATCTCTTCTTCAAACTACTACTCCTATCAAATTTTTACTGTTCTGGAGAAATATTATTAGAAAAACACATTTTAAAAACAACAACAGCAGCAGATTCTTCTCTCATTCATACATCCTGAACACAGCTTCTCCTCCCTCCACTCCTACAAGTTCTTCCCCTCTTGCCCTCTCCCCTGGATCCACCTGCCCCTCTCCATTTCCCTTTAGAAAAGATCAGGCCTCCAAGAGACAACAACCAAACATAGCAAAACAAGATGCAGTAAGACAAGGTAAAAGATTCAAGGCTGAACAAGGCAACCCAATAGGATGGAAAGAGTCCAAGAACAGGCAAGAGTAAGAGACACACTCACTCCCACTGTTAGGAGTCCTACAAAGCTAATAGCCATAGAGCATGCACAGAGGACCTAGTGAAGATTCATACGGGCCCACCGAGAGAAGGGAACCACTGGAGACTTATGATTTAGACTGTAGATCTCTGAACCCACTCCCATCTGCTGCTGGAGGAAGCCTCTCTGATGACAACTGAACAAGCCACCAATCAATGAGTACAGTAGAATATTATTAGGAATAACTTCATTATTTTGTTCCAGTCATGTTGAGCTTTACCTTCATTCTCTGGATATCCAGTCTCTAGTTCCTGACTATCCAGGCAGTGAAGAGCATGGACTCTCTCTCACATTGTATGGGCCTCAAGTTAAACCAGACATTGGTTGGTCACTTCTGCAAGTTCTTTCCAAGCATAACATGAAGGCAGGACAGATTGTAGGTCAAGGGTTTTGTGGCTTCATTGGTGTCAAAGTGTTTCTTTCTATAGCTTGAAGAATATCTTCCAGCATGGAAAAGACTAGAATATAAGGGTAAAGTCTCTATGCAGGCACCAGCCAACCTCTGTACATTCCATGAGCTGTATGGTGGATGTTGTCCTTGCCAATGGGGGATCCCACTGTCAGTTTTAGGAGAGTGACTCTCTGTCCTAATATCAGCCTGGGCTGTTTAAGGATCACCATGGGATCCCTTTGGCCAACAACTCAACTAAATACAACCCAGTCCACCACTGGAAGCCTTGCCTGACTACAAAAGATGGCTAGCTCAGACTCTGTATCGTCCATTACTAGAAGTCCTCACTAAGGCTACCCTCATAGATTCCAGGAAGTTTCCACGGTACTAGGTTTCCACATTGCACCTCCATTGCCCCACTATTTCAGCTGTCTCTTCCCAAATTTTCTTTCTCCATCCATTTCCTAACCCCCAAACTGATTTTTCCTGCCCATATCCCCATCTGCCCAGTCTGTCCACAAAAATCTGTTTTATTTCTCCATTTCATGGAGATCTATATGTCATCCCCCCCCCACTCAGGGCCTTCCTTTTTATCTAACTTCTCTGAGTTTATGGATTGAAATATTGATTATCATATAATTAACAGCTAATAACCACTTATAAGGGAATATATACCATATTTACCTTTCTGTGTCTGGGTTATTTCACTCAGGATGATTTTTTTCTAGTTCCATTCATTTTCTTACAAATTTCATGATGCCATTTTTTTAAATAGCTGATCACTACTCCATCGTGTAAATGTACCACATTTTCTTTATCCGTTCTTTAGTTGAGGGACAGCTAAGTTGTTTCTGGTTTCTGGCTATTATGAATAAAGACATAATAATAAATATAGTTGAGCAAGTATCCTGTGATAAGATGGAACATTCTTTATGTATATATCCAAGAGTAGTATAGATGTGTCTTGAGGTAGAATGGTTTCCAACTTTCTAAGGAACTGCCATATTGATTTCTATAATGGCTGTACAGGTTTACACTACCAGCAGCAGTAGAGGAATGTTCTCCTTGCTCCACATCCTTACCATCCATGAGCTGCCAATTGTTTTAATGACTTTAGCCATTCTGACAGGTTGCCTGGGTCTGGGATGGTCACAGATGGGACAGTGTGACATGGTCTCTGCCCCTGGAGCAGAGCCAGAAGGGCATGGGTCTTCTTGAGTACTGATGGCTGCTGTACGTGTAAGTCTTGTTTGTTTAAAAATGTACATATTTTACTTTATGTTCCTCCTTCAGAGACTGTTCTCCCTGCCAAGGTTAATGACTCCATGATAATGAGAAACAGCATAATTCCAGAAAGCAAGAATATGTCTGGTGTTCCTCAGCAAAATGGTAATGCTGTGACCTCCAGGACAATCTTTAAGGCTGTGAGAAAAAACTCTGAAAACATGAGTTCAAGAATACATAAATCAGTGCAAGAACTCGTTTTTACAGGATTTCTCAACTATGCAAAGTATAAGGATGCAATATGAATTTCATGAGGGGCTTCCTGGACCTGAAAGAACAGAGTCAGCTGCAATAATGAGCCAGCTTAAATAAGGAGAAATAATTTGGTCAACAGATAAAACAAAACAAACAAACAAAAAACCTAAATCATTAAAGGGAAAGAAATAGTTAAAACAAAAACAAAACAAACAAAAAAAACCCACAAGAGCTTGCTAAACTAAATACAAAATGTATGGTTCAAGTAATAAAGGAACACCAGAAAGTGAAATAGAGCTGAATCCTGTGTTCAAGGAGATAGAGAGATTTAGAGAGTGGTGATTTCAGGCAAGATCCCACTCATCTAATTTATGTTTGGAACTGAATGAGGAATAGTTTGGAGTTTTTAATCTGGAATAAACTATAATCCAGAAATGGGGGGCACACTTGTGATCCAGATCTTGAGGCTGGAAAACATAGGCTTTTGATCTGAATTTTTGAGGGACAGTGGCCATGAAAATCTTAGGCCCATGCATGGTGATACACATCTTTAATTCCAGAAGACAAAGGCAAACATCTGAGTCCAAAGCCAGCCTAGAACAGAGCAAGTTCTAGGTGAAGAAAAGCTTAGGTCCCAGTAAGATGGTTCACACTTTTAATCTCAGCATTCAGGAGACAGAGACATGTAGATCTCTTGAGTTTAAGGTCTGTCTACAGAGCAAGTTCCAGGACAGCAAGCTTAGGCTAGAGAGTTTTCTGCTGGAGACAGTTCTTTGTTGGAAGTAGTTCTCTCTTGCAGACCAAAGCCCAGTCTTTTATTTTGCATAACCTATTTTCCCAGGAATAACAATCAATTCAATCATTTACCCCAGACTCCCTTTTGATTATCCCATGAATCAGCATTTTATGACTTTAGCCCCTTGACCCTAAAGACAGAGCCATATGGCTGAAGAAGCTGCCAAGTTCTTCTGCTTTCTGAAACTGAAACATGGCCCCATTGTCCTAGCAGACTACAGAGCTGTCAGCTTGCATCCCATCATTAACTCTGTAGGAAGCCGTGGTCAGTGGTTATACGTTCGCCATTCCAAGATGGCGCTAGCCTCGTGTCTTTCCACTAGTAAACAATTAACTGCGCAGCTGCAAAGGCAGAAAGCCCGCCAAAGTCACTGGCCAATCCCGAGGTGTAATATTAGGTGGTGAGCGAACAGCCAATCAGAAGTGAATACGTCACTCTAGGGTGTATTTAAGCTAGGCCTCTTCCTGTCTTCAGCCCTTCCGCTTCCTTCCACGTCCTTCCACGTTTTCCACGTTTGCTGTTACAGAGTAAAGCCTCGTTTTGCAGTAACTACCCGAATACTGTCTCTCGTGTCCTTATTCCCGGGCGAAGGGGACTCGAGAGGTGCGCGGAACATAACTCTAAGTCTTTTCTTTCTTTGTTCCTAATACCCCTTCCTCAGGACCCTCTCCCAAGCTGAGGGAAGTATTCCACAGACAGGTATTATGAGTTTTGATTTGCATTTTCCTAATGGCAAAGGATGTTGAACATTTCTTTAAGTGTAAAAACACATTTTCAATAATTAAATATAATTATTTCATCCTTGATTGGCCTAAGGATATAAAGTGCTGTTTCTATTTCCAATCACTCACAGTACCCTGGGCAGAATGCAGTTTTCGTGATTCCCTAATCAAAGACTTGAAGCCACTAGGTCTTTTTTCTTCACTGATTTTTATTTCTTGCAGGGTCTATTAACCTTTTCTGAACTCTCATTTTATTAAAACTCCCTTAAGCTTTCTTCTGATTTCCTGTTTGGTTGTTCATCTGAGACGGTGCTCTTGGGAAGTCTTTGCCCATCTTGAGTAGTCTCAGGTAATGGCCAGCTTGCTTCTCCAGTTCTCAGTCCAGTGGTTTTTAGTGAAGTTCTGACCTCTTTCCCCTGGTTAACCCCTTTCCTAGGCTTACTGGCCATTCCCATCTTTCTCTAAGTGCCCACTTAAGGCTCTGAACATATTTTATCAGATTATTGCCATTTTTTTCATTGATTTGTGTAAGTGTTCTATGGTAAGTCCTTTGTCTTTTTTACACTTTGAAGGTTTCCCTACTCATGCTGTAAATAATGGCTCTGTTAAAAAGTTTTTTGTTTTAATGAAGTTCAATTTATAATACTTTTAAAGCTTGATGCCTTGTACAAAATTATTTTGACTACTTCAAGATAGCAAATAGTTTCTTATGTTTCTTTCTAGAAATGCCTGGTTTAGGTTTTACACTTAGGTCTAATATTAATTCCAAATTAATTTGTGGGTCAATTATGTGGGCAGCATGAAAGCCTTTCCTAAAATGGACACTCACTTGTTTCCTTACTATTTGCTGAAATGAGTGTCTTTTCTTTACCAAATCTTATTGGGTTTTTTAATTTAGAATCACATCACCATGTTCATGTGATTGCATTAATATTTCGGTGCTTCCTACTCTGTTGCGTTTATCTCTATGTCGATCATTACCTGCATACCTCACTGATTTGAGTTGAGGTGGGGGTCTCAGTGTCGCCTGTAAGGGCTGATGGGGCAAGAAGAGTAAAGCTGGGAGGGACAGGTGGGCAGGTTTTTTGTCACACAGCAAAACCCTAAGGTGAAGACTAGTATACCAGGCTCAGTAAGACTGGAGCAGAGTAGAAGAATCCCAACACCAAAAAGCTGGCCTCAACTTTCCAACTCTGCCTGCTTTCTCACTGCCTAGCAACTTCCAGGCTTTCAACTTATATTCAATTCTAATTGCATTTTGACAATGTCATACATGTATGTAATGTATTAAAATTGTATCACCCCATTGCTCTGTTCCCCTCCCACTCCTCATCCTCTCCTTTCCAACTAGCTCTCCTCCCACTTATGTATGAAGCAAGGAGGTGGGTGTACAGGTCTTCAGCAGGCAGCTGCAGCAGCTATGTGTTTATGACTGCAAGGGTTATGTTATACCCAAGGGACAGGATTACATAGCATTCTTCTCTAGCCTTGGGCCTTAAAACTTCCTGCCTCTCTTCCTCCTACCCAGAAAACTATTCATAGCAGCATATTCCTAAAGTGCAAGTGACCCTTGCTTTCCATCCATGTGACTGTGTCTTTAGTTTGCTGTCTCCCTGTCCCAGGTGAGTTCCATGCAGAGTACTGCAGAAAAGCTCCCCCTAACCCCCCCCCCCCCACAGAACTTTAGGTGACACAGTTCTTTCTTCATGTCACCAGAGTAAGTGTTATTGTATTGTAGTCTACCCCAGTGAATATTTAAACATTACAAACCAGGGGCAGGAAAAGGGCTGAGTTAACCAAAATCAACTTGTGCTTCCACTAGCATGTCCAGAAACGCTCTGGTGAGAGTTGGGTGCATAGTGTTCCCTGTACTTTTTGACCATGCATCATTTTTAATGCAAGACATTAATATTTATCAACAGGTATGACCACAGAAGTCATTTTCAACACCATTTTTATGCTTGCACAGCAAGTACTTTATGTACTGAGTCATCTTCCCAGCCCCCTCAATTTAAACTTAAAATATTCCTGATGCATGCATTTTAAAGATTCTGTTCCTTAGAAGGAGGCAGGAGTGGTGTCCCTGACTTGTATGAACTTTGTGCTGATGGCTCTAGTTTGGACCCATATACTGGTTCAAGATGGACACTGTTCTGCCTGAACAGTCCCAGACTTTTTGCCTAGGACTTCCTGCACCCCATTTGCACTTATAAAATCATACTTTTTTCTCATACATTCTTGGTCAGCCATCAATGCCCAGCTCCAGTCACCTGATTTGAGGAGGAATTTCCATGATTAGTTTGGCTTTCCCTCTTTTTTGCCTTCTTTGAAACATTGTTAGTACTCATCAGAGACGTGATTGTGACATTGAAAGAGTTAAAAATTTTTAAACCTTCCACAGACAGAGTCAAGAGCAAAGATCAGCTTGTTCTGCGCTCTGGGTCCTAGGAAACTAGCTATCCACAAGACAAAATAAATAAAATAAGAGTTCAGAGCTGGGAGTTCAGGACATCATGACCAAGCAATATGGGTACCAAGAACTAAAAACTGACCATAAGATAGATTGAATAGGGTTTGAGCTGGGAGTTCAAGTTAGCGTGCCTCTGCACCCTGGATACCAGGAACTTGGCTGACGTATAGACTCTTAGAGAATAGCCTGTTCTTTGTACCCTGTCACAAACTGAATAATGGGCTGGGACTTTCCACAGGTGCTCTCCAATAGCCCTCCTTTACTCCCCCCGGGTTGTGGTTTCCCCCCTGAGTTGTGGTTTTGGGCTTTAAATTCTCTCTGTCTCCAAACCCCGGGGTCGGACCCCACTGCCCCTGCATGGGTCATGGGTCTTGACCTCAGTATACTGATTAAAATATGCCTCTTGCTGATTACATCAAGTTTGGTGTCTTACAGTTAATGGGTAGCTGCAAATTCCTGAGGCTTGGGTGAGGTCCTCCATTCCTGGGGGCCTTACAACATCTTTGGTACTTTCTGCCCACTCTAGCTATCACTTTAAGTGTTAACTTCTCTTCCCCAGCTGCACTGCTATCTTCTGCCAGGCAGCATGGATTTCACACTATGAGTGCTCCCTAACTGTTCAGTCATCCTGAACCCTAAAGAGCACAGGTGCTTACAGCTGGATCAATTGATTCTCCAGCCACTTTTATCCCAGCCTGTGGGTTTGCTCTTATTGTGGTAATGCTGACTGTGATTGCTGACTTGTTTAAAGGATTTTAATTGAGGCAGGACCCAGTTGAAACAAAGGAATGTTTGTTCACAGAGATGTGAGCAGAAAATGGAGCCCCATCAAAATGCCTGTCATCACTCTGTAGAGATTATTTTCCTCATGTAGCATGTCTTGGATTGTCTGATGTTCTTAAACCATGAAGAAAAATGTGACACTTTGGAAGTCCGAAGTGACTTTCTTCCTTTTAAAATTATTTCAGGCTTGGCTTCCCGGCAATTCGGAGGCCATTTCAGTTTCTATTGGGATCATGCTTTGCATTTTTATAGGCTTTAAACATCTCTTTACATACAAGGTCTGTTCACCTCCTGCAATGACCCCATGATTTGAGCAGTGTGAATACAGTGCAGTCATCTGCATTAAACCATTTGGAAACTGAAGCAAGGTTAGCTGAAACAGCAAAACAATGGCTTCGACTAAAATCTCCTTCCCACCAAACCAGGAGACTCTACTATGTTCTGAACAGTATAGAATGTGAACTCCATTTGTGTGTGTATTTAACCAGATGAAGGAGGCATTTGATTTATGAAACACTGAGATGTTCTTCTCCTAAGGAGTTTCCTAATGAAAATATAGCAATATATTCTACACTTAGTTTGACTGTGACCTGTAAACATTCACACACACACACACACACACACACACACACACACACACACACATAATGTCTTCTTGCTTTGCTTCCCAAATTGCCTTTCAGAGCTAGCACACTCTTAGTTTTCACAGATGCCATGCAAAATGCCACAGGCTGGAAGACATAAATGAAAATAGTACTGTCTCACAGTCGTGGGGACTAAAATCCAAGATCAAAACACCAACTTGAATTTCTGGCTGCAGGGAGTCGGGTGGGGGGGGGGTGTTGGTTCCTGGCTTACACATGTCTGTCTTTGCTGTATTTCCACATGGAAGAGGGTAAAGACAAAGGACAGAAAGCTCTATGGTGTCTCTTCCTACAAACACATTGATCCTACTACCATGAGAAAGAGGTAGTGAGTGGCTACCCAACCTCCTGTTAAAATCACTAAATCCAGTAATTCTTCAAAGGTCCAGGAACCAGATACTATCTCCTTGGGAATTAACATATGAATTTTCAAGGAACATGATGTCTAGCATTTCACATCTGTTGCCCTGAAGCCTATGCTGCTCTCATATGCAAAATATGTTCACTCTATCTCAGTACCCACCCAAAAAAAACTGTAACTCATTCCAACATCAATTCTGAAGGCTTAAGTCTCAGCTAACTAATGTATAATCCAGATACGAATGGGACAATTTCAAAGGCTTTGAATTCTTTAGCTGTAGACCTAAAAAGCCAAATAAGGGATCTGATTCTGAAACACAGCATTGTAACAGGTTTGGATAAACATTCCCTCAAAGCAACTACCAGAAGGAAGCAATTATAACAAGTCCAACCCCCAAATTCTATTAGCTCATGAGTGTCAAGTGTGGCCGTTTTTGGCTTTGTGTCCTGTCTTCAGACTGGCTGCAGTGGCAGTATCACACTCATGACTCCAGAAGACCTCCTGCCCCCTTAGATCTGTCCCCAAGGCTCCAGTTAAGACCTATCTATCCTACTAGAATCAAGATGGGAGCCACTATTAACTGTTAGTCACTGTTGGAGTCCTGTCCTCCTGAAAGTAGGCCATATTCATAGCCTGTCAAAGCGAAGAACTCTTGGTAGCCTGACTCCATGTCCTTCCTTCCTTCCTTCCTTCCTTCCTTCCTTCCTTCTTTCCTTCCTTCCTTCCTTTCTTCCTTCCATCCTTCTATTCATCAATTTTCCTTCCTTCTATCTTTCCTTCCTTCCTTTTTTCCTTCATCCCATGTTTTCTTTCTTTCCTTCTTTCTATCTTTTTCCTTCATTCTATCTTTTCTTCTTTCCTTCCTCCTTCCATCATTCTTCCCCCTTTCCTCCCTTCCTTCCTCCCCGTTCTTTCCATTCCCACTAGCAGTATTTCTGTTCATATAACCCAGCACAGTGTTTATTGGATGATTGCTCAAGTTACTCCCCTGGCACAGATGAGTAAGGCTTAGCCCAGCTCTCCAGTGAGCTGTCCATCTTCTCAGACTGGGAGATACCGAATCCTATTTCAGAAAGTGGGTGTGTGTCTGTGAGGCACACACAGTGGCTGGTCCTGTCTCTGGAGTTGTTTTGCTGCATCCTCACTTTGTCAAAACTTCTTTTAAAGCCATTCTCCTCATGGTTGTCAGAGGTAAAAGGGGAAATCGAATTGTTTTACATAGCTAGTGACCCTCCTTCAGCAAGATAATGACCAGTCCTGTTGTTTAAGACTCTCTCTTGCCTGCATCTCTCTAGTCTCACCACTTCTAAACTTGAACTATATTTTATACCAGATTCTATCTGTAAAGTCACTGAGGATGATGAATCGGATGATACTAAACCATTGCTTTTAGGGAAAATTCAGGATTATGGTCCTAGGAGACTCTTCAATCAAACTTTTTCATGAGCCTTGGTGTGTGTGTGTGTGTGTGTGTGTGTGTGTGTGTGTGTGTATTTAAAACATATTTAAAACAGCTTCTGTGATACAAATTATTGAGTCATTTGCATTGAACTCCAGTCAGTTCCGTTATATAACTTATTCATGAATGGAGTTTCCCTAACACCTATGTTTTCTGCATAAGATACATACAGCCTTTTCACTAATGCTGGCAATACTAGAGAACATTCCAGCTCTTTGCAAGGAATGTAAACACACATCCCATTTTGTTGTGAAATCACAACAACAAGCAAAGAAAGTGAAAAATGAGATATTACATAACCCATGAAAAGGACACATGAGCAGCATGAGACTGGAGGCAGAAAGACCAACTCTGTGCTCACTGTGCTGGGAAAGGTAATGTTGGGTGACTAAAACTTTATATATATATATATATATGACATAAGCATTAGTTTGTAGTTTTCAAATGTATTTTAACAAATAGGTGAATTTGCAAATACAGAATGCACTAAAAAGGAGCAAGTGTTCTTGTAACTACTTGCGCTCTGGTTCACAGCTCTCCGACTGTCTGAATCCACCTATGGGTGAGAATATCTGAAAGTGAGAAGTGCTCCCTAGGTACACCAGCAGTAAGAGCTTGTCCTGTTTCTGTAGAAATAAATCACCTCCCTCTGTGATTCTGTAGAAATGAATTAACCCCTTGCTATGCCAACCAAGTACTGGTCCAACCTAGTCTAGACTACAATATGGTCGTCCTTTTGAAGCACTTAAATAAGATGTAGAGCTTCCTTATCAGACTTGATGGCTTGAATGCCCAGGAATCACCACTCATCACTTTGCTTCTAGTACTTAGGATTAAAGGAGAGACAGAACGTTATTTTTCATCCAAATGTAGCACAGAACACTTTGTGAACTATGTAGTGAGAGCTACCTGCAGAGATGGCAGGCTCAGCCTGTCGCCTCTGATTCTTACCTGTCGGAAATTTATTTTTCTAGATAAAGCAAGGACATATGTTTTGCACATGTGACTCTCACTCATCCACACAGAAATCCCATAATGCAGGTAGAAATGCTTCTCCTGTAAGGGGCACACAGAAAGAGGGTGTGTGCTGTACCCACACTGGTTTGATCACAGAAGCCTGGCTATCATTGTTATTCCATGTTAGCTCTTAAAACATACACATTCCTGGGCAGGGCATCATATCCTCCCTCCTGCAACTCCATTCTCTATTTTTCTCTTAGCTATATAACAGATATGGGCTTGCAGTGTGCAAAGCAGTACTCCAGGGGCAACAAGCAATACAAAAGCCAGTCGGATGTTACCCTCCACAAGCTTAGTGACAATAGACCGTCAGCCTGGAAAACAAGGAAGGCCTTGTGGAGAAGAAAACCTGCACTTGACTTGAAGAGCAGTTATTAGGGGGAAGAACATGGGTAAAGGGATCAGAAAGTGGGGGTTCAAAATGGGAGATTAGGTGCAAATAGGATAGAGAATTGTGAGTTTTAGGTCAGCCTAATATCTTGGTGAAACACCATAAAAGTGAAAAATCAGAAGCAAACATTGAAATCAGGACGGAGGAAGGAGAAAGGCTGAGTGTACAACTAGCTTAACATGTGCAAAGCCCTGATTTCAAACCCTAGTACTTCATTTGAAAATAAAACCCAGAGAGTTGAATTCAAAAAGACACAGATGAGGACAGGACATATTAGCCATGGATCATATTGTGATAATAACCTCATTACTGTAGTCAATACTTTGCAGTTCATTAGAGAGACATCTGAAGGGCAGTTCAGTGGCTAAAGAGTGAGTAAAAATATTTGCAGGTATCAGTTAGGACACCATAATAAAACTTCACAAACTTAGACAGGGGAGCTTAAACATATTTTATTTATTTATTTATTTATTTATTTATTTATTTATTTATTTATTTATTTATGTATAACAGTTCTGCAAGTTAAAAGTTCAAGTAAAAGGTATTGAGTGGACTAGTTTCCTCTGGCTTCTCTTCCGAGCTGTACAGCCGATGCCTTTTATCCCCATGTAACCTTTGCTCTGTCTGTCCAAATATCTTTTTCTTAAGAGGATACAAATTAGGTGTCCTTTTATTGCTCTCACTTTAACCCACTTGCTTCCTACAGACTCTTCTCCCAAACTCAGTCATCGTCTGAAACATTGGGGTTAGAATGCATGTTTCTGGGGACATACTTCCGCCTGTATCACAGGGTAAGATGGGACATGAGGAGGAACTTGGGTGGTAACTTAGGAGACTTTCCAGCAACCATGGCAGGCAGTGGCCTGAGGCAGAGGCAAGAAAATTCTATGATGAGCATTGATTGGCTGTCTTTATGCCTCAGGAGGAAGATCTCAACACCAAGAGTTCTGCAAAGCATGCAGGGAGAACAAAAAAAGGCAGCTAGATTAACTCACCAAGCTCCCTGGACCCGAAGTAGTCACTTCTCGCTGCCTCTCTGTACGGGGAGGGTTGCTTCTGACAGCCCACCCACGCACAACAAAATGTCTCATTGCTTTGTGGGCTCTGTGCATTTGCATCACATCCCCTCATGCCTGGAATCTGAACCACAGCCAGGACATTCCTGAGTGACAGCTCCCATGAACTAATTATTAATGTTCTTGGCACTGAGGCTGGGTGGGCATTTATTCCCATTACCCATGGCTGGTGATAGATGGGGCTTTGCACGGGCTGCATAATTTCTTCGTTTCTCCATAAGTCTCTGCCTTCTGCTGGCATTTTAAGGAATGTATTTTTACAGAAGTTGGCACTATTCAGTAATTTTCCAGGAGGGCACATTGCCCAGGCCAGATGGACATATTTTTTTTTCCTGATTCCAGCTGGTAAGTCCTGTTTGATAAGATCCTATCCTACCCTACTTGAACAAGGATGCACAATTTGCTCTCAAGTTGGGTAGTGAAAAATGACCCTAGCAGCAGGTTATGACAGAGGGCTGAGGATGGGAGGGCCACCCTTGGAACTACAACTATTGCCAGAGTCAGGAGCTACACTATAACACACTTGAGGAGTGCCATAGGAGGACATTTCTGTTTGAGCATACACTGTGGGACAGGCTGTCTCGAAGCCCAACAGAACCCCTCCTTTATAGCATTGATATCTCTGTTTCCCTTTGAATCTTTCCATGGTTGGACAGAGAAGCCTGGCATGGTCAGGACATCATTCTAATGTCCAATTTTACTGCATTATGGGATCCTTTGCTGTCTATCATAAAGTGCAAGTGTCAGCTCAAGTCTTCCTTACAGGCTTCATCCTCAGCAGGAGTGTGCACACCAAGCAAACTAGTCACATAACATTTTAAACATGGCGCCCAGCACATGGCAAAGACCTGGAAGATAGTCCTTGGCTTCTGCGTATGGTTTCTCTTCTCTCTTAATAACCACACTTTAGAGGGACAGAGGCTAGATAGCACTTTTAAAAAAGAACACTTTACCTTAAAAAGCAGTGCTGAGTGGTGGCACATGCCTTTAGTTCCAGCATTAAAGAGGCAGAGGCAAGCAGACTGAGTTCAAGGCCAACCTGATCTCCATAGTGAGTTCCAGGACAGCCAAGGTTACACAGAGAAACCATGTCTGGAAAAAACATTGGAAAAGGGGGGAAGTAATGGTACTATCCATGAATAAACACACCTGACTTCTCATTTATTTTCTTCCTATAATTGGATATAATTTTACATTTGCTGAACATTGATTATTTTTGTATCTGCTCCCCAACTGTTTCTCTTTCTGATCTGGAGTCTGTGTGTGTTGGCAGGAAAGTGGCCCCTCTGAATTCTCTCTACTCATGCATCTCATGTTTTCTTTCTGTCGAGGATGCTACAGGTGCACTCTGTCTAGCCAGCTCTCATGCTACAACCCTTCACTCCTTTCCTGCCTTCCACCTGCTACTGCTAACAACATGGTGGCAGCTTGACCATATTCACATTCATAGAGCAATTATCTAGACTTTTACTACAAGACAACAACAGAAAATTGCTAACAGAATTGGCTTGTTTCCAGTTAGCAGATATAAAAATGAAATGAAGTCAAGACTAAGTGGTGTGTTTGAGATACAGCTCTGGGAATGAAAATCAGCTTGTGCTTTCATCTGAAACCTATCAAGATTAACAAAAATTTTCTAAGAGGAAGGCTTGAAAAAGGCTACTCAACCAAAGCAAACAAGTGTTAGTATCAGTCATAACAGGCAAAACAATAAATTAAACAACAAGAGGGAAACAGTCCAACAAGAAATGGGCAAAATATTTTTAATTAGCTACTCAGCAGAGCAGTATAGAGATAGCAAGGAGTCACATGAAAGACACCGAACGTCAATAAAGTGATTTATAGGGAAGTATAGGGATGAACAACTCTCCACTGCTGGTTAAAACAAAATAGGTCTTCCTCCTTGAGAACATTTTGGATAACTTCAAATTACCCACCAAACACTGGCAATTCCATTCCCAGGTGCATGTTCAATAAAATGAAAACCTCTCTCTGTATGTCTATTTGTGTGTCTCTCTGTGCTGTCCCTGTCTATTTGACTCCTCGCTATGTCTCTTTTGCATACACAAACTCACACATACACACACACAAACACACACACAAACACATAAACACATACACAGAGAAAAGGAGAAAGAATAGATGCTACTCATGACGTTATTTATAATTCTCAAAAGTGGGAACAATCCATTGCCCAGTGACTGATAGATAAACTGGTCAGTGCATAAAATGGAACATGACTCAACAACAAATGGACAGAAGTGTTAACAGCAAGAGCAGTGTGGTTGAATTTCAAACATTATGACACATGAGAGGCATCAAATTTTAAAGGCTGTGAGTTTTATAATGCCATTCACATCATATTCTGGATGAGACAAAATTAAAGGCACAGAAAGAAGGCTGATAACTGCCAAGGGTGGGGGTAGATGACCATGAAACATATCAAGGATGTTTGGGGGTAATGAATATTTTACATATTGCAAATTGCCACGGATAACAAAGCTACATACACTTGTCAAGATGCAACCCCTCACCAAAAGAATGAATTTTAATGTAGCAACCATGCTGTACCAGATACCTTTAAATTATAAACATAACAGCATTTGTGACAAATACACTATTTTATATTTATTTTCCACTGTCAGATGTCTCTCAATAAGGTCTTTTGTCCTTCATGTTGGGTAGTAGCTCAGAAATGTATAGAAAATAACTGTGGTCTTCACTCATATTGTGTAAACCTTAGAAGGAAACACAGTAAAGGCAGACTTGGGAAAACGATTCATGTTGTGAAGGAAGAGAGATGAGACGGTCTTTTACCAAGGATGGCAGGAGCTGAGGCCTGAAGAGCAAGTAGCTAGTTAGGTGGAGATGTTCTCCAATGGGAAACAACAGCAGCTAGAATAGAGAGGCAGCAACGGTCTAAGGGAAAAGCACATGTCCTCCTCCCTCGCAGCTGCAATCAGCTGGACATCTCCTGCCCAGCACCAACCCCTCAGAGAACTGAAGGAAACCTGGTCCCCTGACCCACTTCTCTTGTAGCACAGATAGCTAAGAAATATTTGATAACTTTATCCTCCCTCACAGAAACAGGGCATGGAAAATGCAGAAAAATAGAAATCAGACACCATTAGGTAGACACCACTGTGACACTGGTTCAAGCCAAGAAGCTCTGATGGAGTTCAAAGGTCAATGCACAGACCTATGATAGGAAATGTGGCATTTACATGGTCACAAGTACTTTTTCTTCCAACGTGTTATCAAAAGAAAGTAGCAACAACAATGAAGGCACCTTGTGGACATCACCTTCCCAAGAAAAAGCCCCACAGACCTGATGTGGGCTTGTGAGTCGTAAGCTGGCATCATTGTGCCATTTCTATGGCAGTCCTGTCATTATAGATTACCATAGTCAGGGAGGATTAAAACACAGTCATTTCCTTTTCTAAGTCCTGCATTCTAGAATGTCAAGGTCAAGAAGCAGTTGATCTGATGGCTGGTGGGGTTGTGCTTCCTGCTTAGCCTGCAGATGGCCAGCTCCCTGCCATGTCCTCACACAGTGACAAGCAAGGAGGTAGGAAACTAGCTCCCATGTCTCTTCCTGTAAGGGCACTGACTGTATTCTCAGAGTTCCACCTCATTACAAATTTACTTTCCAAAATATTCAACCTCCCCAAACCATCAGATTGAGCATTAGAATTGCATTATAAGGGAGTGACAGAGGGGAAAGCACAATGCAGTCTCTAAAAATGCATAGCTTCACTCTCATCCTGATAGAAACACGAAGCAGTTCTAAATCAAAAGGCACCACACACAGTAACAGGTCTGCATATTTCAAAGACTCTCCAGCCTTAAATGAAAGAGAACAATTATCAGAGGTAAGAGATCAAAGAAACTATGTGGCAAACAGCAAGGTGGGCTCTGCTTAAACCCTGGACCAATAGGAAGATTGATGGTGAAATAGAAATAATTCCAATAAACCCTGTAATTGAATTGAATGTATCATGTCAATATCATTTCTCAATGTCCATCACTGTACCTGAATCATGCAGTCTTAATGCTGCAAAAAAATTTTAATGATGGATAAGACAAAATTCTCCATGATGTATTTGTAATCTTGATATTTTCCAAAATATTCTGTGTGTTCTGTAAAGGATATGGTACAAGAGCATCTCTTTGACAACCAGCTGTCTTACTTAATGTTCCTTCTCATTGGAGGACAAACCTGATATTATCTTTCTGTGCTGAAGAATCATAAAATAAGTGTTTCAAGCTCTCCAGTGGATTCCCAGTTCTAAAGGGTTTCAGACTCACAGAGATATATGTAAGGCTTTACCATTGCCTCACTGGGTAGGTAGTATCCACACCTTGAAATGTTGAGTCTTACATTCAGCCTCATATGCTACAGAGTAGATGCCTGCTATACTTAAAAATCAAAGATGACTTCTCCCAGTGGAAGACTTTTTGGCTGAAGACTAGGAACTGTCACATTGAATCAAGATTCTGCACAATAGCCAGAAATTGGTGCTGTGGCTCACACTGGCTACTTCACAGTCAGTCTTCCATAACAATGATAAGACAGGCTTTCTTAAGTGTATCTGAGCTCTGTTCAGCTTGCTTGGACACTGGGATTTTGTTGTCTGTCTAAAGAATGGAAGGACAAGCAGAAACAGATTTTTTCCATCAATAAATTTCTAATACATAAAGCTTGCAGTGTTTTAAGATCTGATTGCACTTAAAGTACAGAGAAAGAAACTGGCTGGTCCCCAAAGAAAGTGAAGGATTCTCAATACTAGGGAGTTCTTAGACCAGTGACCTTATGTTGTGGTTAGCTTGATGTTTAAAAATACAAGATGCAGACATGAGCTTTGTTGAGTAAACCAGCTCCTAAAAATATGAGAAACGTTGAATTATATATCCAGTTACTAGGTATCTTAAAATTAATTTTTATTGGATATTTTATTTACATTTTAGATGTTATCCCCTTTCCCCATTTCCCTCCCACCCAGGACCCCCCTGTCTCATCCCCCTCCTCCTGCTTCTATGAGGATGTGCACCCACACACCCACCTACTCCCACCTCCCCACCCTCAAATTTCTCCATACTAGGTCATCCAGCCATCATGGGACACCTATGCCCAACAAGGCCATCCTCCCCTAAATATACAGCTGGAGCCATGGGCCCCTCCATATTTGCTCCCAGTTGGTGGTTTAGACCCTGGGAGATCTGATTGGAAATGTCTGCAGTATATACAATGTTTTAGTTTTCTCATTAATATAATAAAATATCAGACTAAAACAGTTTAACCAGGGGCGGAAGATAGCTTAGGGAGTAAAGTTCTTGCTGGGCCAGAGTAAACACTCATGTCCAGTTTTCAGCATATACTTAAAAAACCAGATGTGGTGATGCACACCTGTAATCCCAACACTAAGGAGGCAGACACAAGTGGCTGCCTGGCCCACCAGCTTATCCTAGGTGGTGATCCCCAAATCCCAACAATCTTTGTCCCAAAAGTATCAAGGTTCATAGATTTTGAAAAGCACTACCCAAGGCTGATCTCTGACCTTAACACATATGTTCACACCTGCCCACACTCATGCTCACACACAAAAAAGGGAGGGTTTTACACTCTGAATGTACTGTTTTATGGCAGGGGAAGGCATGGGAGCAAGAGGCAGTTGGTCACACAAACACTCACGTCAGCTGGCTTTCTCTCCTTTAATTCTGTGCCTTGTAATCTTGATCTCTGTAAGACATTTAACATGAATTGGATTTTGTCAAAGGCTATTTCAGCATCTAATAAGATGATTATATGATTTTTTTCTTTTGAGTTTGTTATATGGTGGATTACATTGATTGATTTTTACATATTGAACCATCCCTGCATTCCTGGGATGAAGCTTACTTGATCATGGTGGATGATGTATTTAATGTGTTCCTGGATTCAGTATGTGAGAATTTTATTAAGTAGTTTTGCATCAATGTTCATAAGAGAAATTGGTCTGAAATTCCCTTTCTTTGTTGAGTCTTTGTGTGGTTTAGGTATCAGGGTGGCTGTGGCTTCATAGAATGATTCTGACAGTGCTCCTTCTGCTTCTATTTTGTGAAATAGTGTGAAGTGTATTGGTATTAGGTCTTCTTTGAAGGTCTGGTAGCATTCTGCACTAAAACCATCTGGCCTTGGAATTTTTTTTTTGGTTGGGAAACTTTTAAATGACTGCTTATATATCTTTAGGGGTTATAGGGCTATTTAAATAGTTTAGCTGATCTTAATTTAACTTCAGCAAGTGGTATCTGTCTAGAAAAATCATCCATTTCATTAAGATTTTCCAATTTTGTGGAGTACAGACTTTTGAAGTAATATCTAATGAGTCTTTGAATTTCCTTGTTGTTCGCTGTTATGTGTCCCTTTTCATTTTTTGTTTTATTTATTTGGAAACTGTTTCTCTGTCTGTGGGTTAGTTTGGCTAAGGGTTTGTCTATCATGTTGGTTTTCTCAAAGAACCAGTTCTTGTGTTTGTTGACTCTTTGTGTTGTTTTCTTTGTTTCCAATTAATTGATTTCAGCCCTGATTTTGATTATGTCCTGCTTTCTACTCCTCTCTTTTCTAGAGCTTTCAGGTATACTTTTAAATTGCTTGTAGAAGAAATTTCTAATTTCTTTATGGAGGAACTTACTGCTACAAACTTTTCTCTTAGTACTGCTTTTATTGTGTCCCATAAATTGGGGTATGTTGTACCTTCATTTTCACTGAATTCTAGAAAGTCTTTAATTTATTTCTTTATTTTTTCCCTGATCCAAAAATCATTGAGTAAAAAGTTGTTATATTTCCATCAATGTGTGGGGTTTCTGGTGTTTCTGTTGTTATTCAAAACCAGCTTTAATGCACGGTAGTCTGATAAAGTACAAGGCATTATTTCAATTTTCTTGTGTCTATTGAGGATTGCTCTGTGACTAACTAAATGGTCAGTTTTGGAGAAGGATCCATGAGGTGCTAAGAAGAAGGTATATTCTGTTGTGTTTTGGCCAAATATTCTGTAAATGTCTATTAGGTCCATTTGATTCATAATATCAGTTATTTTCATTGTTTCTCAGCTGTGTTTTCATCGGGATGAGAGTCAGTTGATGAGAGTAGGTTCTTGAAGTCTCTCTTTATTAATGTGTAGGGTTTGATGTGCAATTTATGCTTTAGCATGCAGCAGAATGATAAATTCTGTTTTTGACATCCATTCTGTTAGCTTGTATCTTTTTATTGAAGAATTGAGTCCATTGATGTCGAGAGATATTAATGACCAGTGACTGTTACTTCCTGTTATTTTGATGTTGGTGGTCTTGGTGTGTGTGTATGTGTTTGTGTGAGTCCTCCCTGTCCCTTTATAATGGTATGGAATTACTTATTTCCTGTGTTTTCTTGTATGTAGTTATCCTCCTTGGCTTAGAGTTTTGCTTGTAGTATTTTCTGCAGGGATAGATTTGTGGATAGATATTGTTTACATTTGTCTTGAAATATCTTATTTTTCCATCTATGATGATTGAGAGTTTTGTTGGATATAGTAGTCTAGGTTGGTACCTGTGGGGTGTTTTTAGAGGTTGCAAGATATTGGTCTAGGCCCTCCTAGCTTTTAAAGTCTGTGTTGAGAAGTTGGATGTAATTCTGATGTTCCTGTTGTAGTATTATTGGGAGGGGGCCTAACCTTGATGATCCTGGTGTGGCAGGCCTCTGATGGGTGTCTTTGGGCTGTATGGTTCAATATCAGCAGACCAGATGAAGGTGGGATGAGAGAGGGTGGGAGAATGGGGATCCAATAGGGATAGCAGGCTGTTCAGCCCATCTGTGAGTACCAAAGAGGACTGAGAAGATGGGTGTGTGGAGTCTCTAGTATGCTTATTTGTATTAGCATAAAATTGATAGATTTAAGTGACCAATTTGCAAGTAGACACGTGTACCAACAAGTTGTGCTATATCTTTTTTAACAGTATATTAGAAAACAAAAATAAACATATAAGAATGTGAATGTAACTCTATTGGGCTAATGTAAGAAGGATAAGAAGAGTATATACCGAGTGGTTCCTTTTATATACAATTTAGAAGGCACACACTAATTTATTTTCAGGTCAAGAATATCAGTGGTTACTTATGGAGGAAAACATTAGCAAAGAATATAATAAACTTTTTATAGATGAAAATATATTCAATATGTGTTATCTTGCATATGTCAAGCTAATCATGTCTTCTATAAGTTGACTTGATTGTGCAATTTTATTACAGAACAGAAAAGTAATTGCTACAAAGTTCTGGGAGTGGTGGCCTGCTCCATGAACACTCTTCATTAATGCCCTTCTTATCCCTGTCTCATTTACTGTCTTCCTTGTCACTTTCCTGAATGTAAGATTTCTTTTTGTAGAAACATTCTCAGCTCTGAAAACATGGATTGATCGTCAAAACTCTTTCATATAATGCAGTTTAGATTTGACTCAAGTGGGGATCCAAGCCTACACTCTAGTAACAAAATTACTCAGCAGAAGTGATGGTGGTGAAAATGCTTAACACCACATTACTCCATTGGTCTTTGGACTCTAAAAGCACAGCACCCGGGAACTGTCCATAGTGCTGAATTATCTCCAGCCAAAGAAGCATCTATGCTTGGACTACAACTTACAGCTTTCTGCCTGGGATTCTGTCCATTTTGTTTTGCCTCCTGGCCAATGTCTACTACCAACACTTGCATATATCCTGCCTGGCTACAGTCAGACTCTTTTACTAGCTTCCTACCCTCTGCTTAGCAGGACTCAAATTTTCCTCCCGTCTCTGCCTCACTGACAACCTAATGACATGGGTCTGTTGGCTTTTGTATAAACACCTAAATTGCTGTTTCTTAAAAATCAATACATATTAATTTAAAAACTTTCTAGCATGTCATCAAGGCTTATCTAAAATAAAAACCATATTTAATCCTGAAGTTAAAAGACCCTGGCACAATGTTTCATTGTAGAAGAAAAATGAAGTGTTCCAAATTTTAGAAATCTTGAGAAGTTCATCTTTGGTCCTCCCCCTTGCAAAAAAAATCATCACAGACGGTCTTGTTGACAGATCACATACCCATAGTGGTTCAGAGTTGGTCACAAGTTTCTCTATCCAGCTGCTGCCTACAGCTTGTCAATGCTATCTGTGTCCTGGGGGAGGGGCTAGACTACATAAAGTCTGGGAAATATTAGAAGGAGGCTCCATTTCTGTGGTTACAAGATCCTTCATTCCTGTCAGGTAAGACTTTTCAGGTGCAGACAGTTGGACAAAGACTGTTCACATCCCTGTACATAACTCCCCCCTATGCTATATAAGGAAAACCAATAAATGCATTGGTCAACTTTGATGGAATAACACCTCAGTTAGCTGTTGGGATCCTGGAAAGAGGGGGCAGACATTGTTTTACATTTACCCCAGAGAAACAATTTTAAAAACATGTGTGCACTCCCCTACTGATCCCAGAAAAGTAGCCCATGGTAGACCAAGGTAATGATTGCATCAGAGTCCAAGTTAGCAAACTAATGAGTTTTTTCATTTGGCTTCTTATAAGAGTACCAATGGAAGTTGCTTAAAGGATCTGTAGTGATTAAAAACACAGCTGTACCACCACCAAGCCCATCTCAGCATAAAAGCTGCAACCCTGGAGCTCTTTGCAGGACTTGCAGGCAGCTCAGCAGATCTCAAAAAAAAAAAAAAAAAAAAAAAAAAAAAAATCCCTTCTCTGTAGTGTGGCTGTTTAGATTCTCCTCTTCCAGCAGTAGATTTTCACTGTTTCTATAAGTCTGGGAAAGAGGCTTGGAGAATATACTAAATTTCCGCCTTTCTAGACTTTTTATTTATGCCCTGAATTTTGTAAGCCTCCCCTCCTACCTGGAGGAAATGTCTCAGTTCAGGGGAAACTTTCACAACAGTCGGTGGTTCTCAGGTTTTCTTTCTTGTAGAATTAAACAGACACTTAATAATATCAGCCACACAATGGGGCTGATTAGTTAATGGTGTATAAAAAACTTGAGAAAGCTGTGAGATGATTAGTAGGTACCCAGTAGACAGTAGCTATAAACTAGGTAATAGCAGTGTGCAGCATATCTACTTGCTTTTTTTGATGGCAATTCTGCTGTGTCGACCCAGTTCTGCAGGCAGATGAATCCAAGCAGCAATGTCTTTGAAAGCAATGTCTTTGAAAGCTCCGTACTAATGACTACAAGCCAAGAAAACAGAAACAAGGGCAGAGATACATGGAAAAGACAGTGATGCAAGTGTAGGGTGATGCTTGCCAGAGAAAAGTATTATATGACATTATATGATAACATAAAGAGCTACTAATTGTCCAACCTTCTGAGGTCCAAAGGAATACTGAACATCTCTGTATCTGTCTGTGTGCTCTCTGTCTCTCTCTGTCTCTGTCTCTCTCTCTCTCTCTCTCTCTCTCTCTCTCTCTCTCTCTCTCTCTGTGTGTGTGTGTGTGTGTGTGTGTGTGTGTGTGTGTGTGTGTGTGTGTTTACTGGGAATTGAACCTGGAGTAGAGCCTAGTGCATGCTAGACAATCACTCTATGACTCCCAGTTTTTTAAACTTTTTACATTTTATTTTGAGGCAGGGTCTCAATCAGTTGTTCGGGCTGACTATAAACTTAAACTTACCACCATCCAACTTCAGCTTCCTGAGATGATAAAATTTCAGGTCGACACCACTGAAGTCCAAGAGCCATTGATATAATGGCTCTTGACACAGTCTGTTGGTAAAATGGATAAAGGAGGTGAGAGAAGTTATTCACTATTTTTAATATCTTGTGACTAAAGTTCTAGCTAGCTTAACGTTAACTCCCTGGCCCCTTGGGATGAGTCCATGTGAGTACCAGATAGGTCCCAATTTATGCCTCAGTGGCAGCAAGGGAGATAGTGCATATTAAAGACAGAAGGCCCAAGATATGGCTTTGAGGTACAACACTTCTAGAGAATTCATTCACAAGTCCACTATGCCCAGGCTAATTACGAGAGCCACATCAGAACATGAACTCATCTCCAAAGTCAAAACAAAACAAAACTAAACTAAAAACAGTAGTCAAGAGGCCTGGAGAAGGTACCCGTGGAATTCCTAGGAGAAAGGCAGACACAGTGTCAACCATCAGTAGTTCCAGATATTCAAGCTTCTCCCTCACACCAGCAGGTGTCCTAAACCATATCAAATAACTGTTGACATGAAAACCAGGATTTAAGAGCTGAGAAAGTACTTAACAGATCAAACACTTAATGAGAACAAGATCTTTAGCTTTGAATAATTGCCCTTTAACTATTCTGTTTTGATATGTTAGGTGCTCTGCTGAGAAAACATTCTTGTGCGATGTCTTTCTTCTTAGACTATTTTGATGTTGAGTGCATTAGATTCGGTGGCACTGGGAATTCTTAGCATTCTCGGCAGAAATGTGAAGGTTATTTGTTACACAATGTATCTGACTCACCCAATGCAGTCTCAAAGTATTTGAAAGAACAACCACACAGCACTCTCAGAGGAAGACATACTCCCAGCTAATCACTGTTGGGTGAGAAATAACCTACATCCTAGGCATTAGGTAAATGAGATATGAACACACTGTAGTCAGATGAGGAATGCACAATTTCAAGAATTCATTAGCTTCTGCTAGACATGAGATAGGAAACAGTTATCTTGGGTGAAATTGGGCCAATAACAGAAAAATACATATAAAATCATCTTATTTTAAATACCTATGACTAAACACATGTATGTGGATGTACACACTTAGAAATCTAAAAGGTGGGAAGGCATATGAAGAGTATGAAGAGTAAAGCCTGTTCCCTTGAAAGGTCAAATTGGGAGAAGGAGAGGTTTATTTTACTGATACTTTTTATGATTTTTACAACAAACATTTATTACTTATGTAACTTAAAATGAACAAGAAAAATAAACATTGTGAATGAATCATGAATATTTGATGCCACAGCAGAAAAATATAGGCAATAGGGTGTGAATAAATACTTAGTTTTGACAGTGAATTAGTCAGGTACCATCTTTCACTTAATCCTTCGTGAAGAGAAATATGAACTGTGTTTAATCCTCATGAGAGCCATTAGAACCTCCAGCTTCTCAGCATTTCCTAAAATGACAGTGCTCTTGGCTGCCTTGCTCAGCTATACATCATAACACTCCAGGATCATTCCCCAGCATTGGTACCCAGTTCTGTTTATAACACTAATGAACCAATAAAAACTTTGTAGCCAATATAGATCACCCAGGCGTGCATTACCAAGCTGGGGCAGTTGCCTTTCTTAATTCTGATTTTTTTCCTACCCATGTCTGCCTCAAAGGAAAATATTTTCATGTACTGCAAAAACCTTTAAAAAATAATATAGTAGTTGTATATTCCATACCTTTTTGAATCCTGCCTAGCATAATAACATATCTAGATAAAGTCCATGGATATGAGAGGTAGGTTAGTATCAATTGTGTTCATTACTTACATAATGCTTGTGACATCTTCCATTAAGAAAGGACAGAGGTACTACTTCTCCCCAGACAGGGCCATGAACTGGAAGAAAAGGTATCTGGATGTACACCAGCATCCACGTTAGATATATCAACATTTCCTAGGCACTGGAAAAAATAAACAAACAAAAAATGTTTTCAACAGCCCAGGGTAGCCAAGAGCTCAGTTCATCACTCATTAGTTCTTATATGCTTACTTCTCATCCAACAGTCTTTCATTCTTTAGCCACTGATTATACGGAGTAAGCCAATGGGTGATGATGGCTGAGAATTAAGCTTAGATATCAGAGTCCTCTGGGAATACTTAGGAAGCCTCATATGGGTCGCTCAGAAGACTGAGAAGGATGAAGAGAGCTGAGAGCTATCTGATAGCTGAATGCCAAAGAACCTTATAACTTTTGGCATTTGTTACACTGAATGCTACTAAACAAAACAGCTATTTTAAAAAGTAACAACAGCCTATGAGAACTTGAATGAGGAAATATTCATCAAGACACAGTATCCCCTGAGTGTTGTCATTTACAGGAGCTTCTCTGAAGATAAAGATTGAGTTAAAGGAACATAGTTTTAATCCAGGAGCAGGTTTTCCCTTTCATATACAGATCTGTAGATTGAGATTTAAAGAATCAAAAGCTCACTATATATTTATTTTTACTATCTTCTGCATGAAATCTAACATTTGTTTCTGTTATGAATTTAAGCAACAAATGATGGTATAGCTTTGATTGGGTGAGAGTAAAGTTAGGACGATTTTGAGTTCCAGACACCCTGGACTATTCAGTGACTTCAAGGCCAGCTCAGGTTACATAACAAACCATGCTACAAACTACAAACCTAAAGACATTAAGTAACAATGAGGATTCAAAGGGAGACACATAATTATCACTGAGAAGGGGAAATGGATTATATATGAGGGTTGTGGATGGAGGGAGGAGACTGGGTGGAGGAGGGGTGGGGGTAGAAACAGGAAGGATGAAGTTGGGGGAAGACAGAGGGACAGAGTACTTGGAAAGACAACTAGATGGGGGCGGCATCTCTTCTAAAAACCTAGAAAAATGGAAATTCCCATGAATCTATGAGGGTGACTCTAGCCAAGACTCCTAGCTATGGGGAATATGAATCCTGAACGAGCCATCTTCTGTAAACAAGAAAGACTTCTAAGGGAGGGATTGGAACACCAACCCAGCCATAAAACCTTAGACAAATAATTTGTCCTACCTAAAAGATATTCAAGGGTAAAAGATGGAGCAGAATTTGAAGGAAGGACCAACCAATGACTGGCCAGCTGGAGACCCATGCCATGAGAGGGAGCCTACCCCTGACACTATTTATAAATGATGTTCTGCTATACTTACAGACAGAAGTCTAGTATAACTGTCATCCAAGAGGCCTCACTCAGGAACTGATGGAAACTGATGCAGAGACCCACAACTAAACATTAAGTGGAGCTTGGGCAATCCTATGGAAGAGGATGAGGAAGAATTATCAGAGCCCGAGGCGTCAAGGACACCACAGGAAAACCTACAGAGTGAACTTACCTTGCCCCATAGGAGGGTCATAGAGACAGAATTGCCAGCCAGAGACCATGCATGTGATGGATCTTGGTCCTCTACACATATATAACAGTTGTGCAGCTAGGTCTTCATGTGGGTTTCCTAAAGCAGAGGCATGGACTGTCTCTGACTACATTGCCTGCCTTTGAATCCCTTTCCCTAACTTCTCTGTCTTGTCTAGCCTGTGTAGGAGAAGATGCCCTAATACTACAGCACCTTGATATGTCAAGGATGAAGGTGGGGGTTAGGGGAGGATGGCGAGAGAGAGGGACTGAAAGAAGAGGAGGAAGGGGAAGCTGTAATTGGGATGTAAAGTAAATAAATAACTTAATAAAAAAAGAACTAATCTCAAAATATGAGCAGAAATGGAGAGAGAGAGAGAGAGAGAGAGAGAGAGAGAGAGAGAGAGAGAGAGAGAGAGAGAGAGCACTGGGAAATGAAGGGAAAAAGAACAATAATAGTTTTTACAGTTGTGTTCAATATCATAGGTCTGTATGAAATCCTTGTGTTGTACCCTTGTGACTCTGTAATAAGACTCTGAGAGATTTTCTATTAATACTCTATACAGACTCACTGTGAAGACTCTGAGAGACCAGAGACTTACCAGTTTATCACATGAGATCCCATACCTCGGCCAGAATCATATAACTAATCAAGGGCAAAGCCTCTGGTATACAAAAGTAACTTGGATAATCTCTGTTACTACCTGTTATTACCAGAAGACAATAACACAGCTTTAGTGTTCTGTAGATGTAAGATTTCATCTTCCAATGCATTGACACAAAAGGCTCAAGACTCTTCCCACTTCTATGGTTCTATGAAATCTTGAATTTTAATGTTGTTTTGCAAGGCACCCAAAGAATTCCCTAAGGACCAAACACAGTTGGGGTTTACTAAGGGTAAACTAAGGGTTAATACAGTCAAGGAATTAAATAACATTGACACACACTGTGAAACCCAACCTCATCTCACTCAATTCTATCACTCTGGCATGTCCAGGGGAAGTTCTTTGCTCACTCCTGACACATGGACAGGTAAACATTATCAGTAATTAATGATGTTAAGAGTAATATTAATAAATATACAAGCTTTTTAATGATCTGACTTTTGTCTCCCCACACATCCAAAAGGTCTAGCCTAGCAACTGAGTTTCTTTCTCCATACTTGAATTTCTTCTACTGTACATGAAAAAGCATTTGCCTCAAGAGGCTGTTCTTAAGATTAAAGAAGGCAAAAGTGTTGCACTTGGGATGCCATTGTGTGCACAGCAAACACATGACATAATCAGCACATTAAGTGTTTAAGTGATGATTAGAAAGTCAACACATCTGCAACACACAATGTTAAAGCAAAGACTGAAGGAAACTTCCTTTTCGTTTTATTCCCCACGTATTAGAAGTAGAACCTTGGCAATAATTTTGGATTCATACCATCCTTGCTACAAAGACACGGCCATGTTTACAATTGCTGCTGGTGACCTTTGCCCTGTAACATCATTTTATCACACACCATTTTCTATCACCGAGCAGTGTGGAGGAAGTTTCTATGGGTATCTTGGGAATTACAAATATTTCTGCATAAAGACCCCCTTCCATCACTGAACTTCCTTCTGTTACTCAGCTCCTTTCTCCTTGGTATCGCCATGAAAATATGTACTATAACTACAGTCTGCTTCCAAGAGCCACTCTGGCATTTGAACAAGATTCATATAGGGTATGCTATTTTAGTAAAAATCATTTTCTAAAAACAGCATTATGAGAGAGGGGGGCCAAGGAGAACTAGCCGTTCTCTCTCATATTGACACAGTGAGGCATCTGTTTAAACTGCTCTGAGCTCAGGTATTCAAAACCAGTGGTACACATTTTTTAATACTTGTGCTTTAAATGGCATCACAACTTTTTGCCTGCTGCCAAGTCTTGCTTGAATTAAACTGAGACACACCAAAGGATGGTACTGAATCTCTAGGTTCCTTGTGTGAGAATAGGTAGCTTTATGGGTTGCTATGGTGATTACTTTTAGCAATGAAATTGAATTGAGAACAGGATTGAAAATTGAATTTACATATACATTTCCATAGCTGACTTTGAACAACATTTTAGCACTTAACTGTCTTTGGTACACAGCATCACAAGTAAAGTGAACTTAATAATGCCATGGGGAATTCTCATGCTAACTCACACCAACCCTCTAGTGTTAAGTGTTATTAGTATTAGTTTACAGATCAACCATACACTTTGCTCCAACTCACATGGCTGGTGGTAGACCTAGGAGACCCAGGTCATGAGTTTTCAGGGTCCTGTTGGTTTTAGCCTGTAGTTTCCTCATAGGCTGGTCATGGGGGCTGCACAGAAGCCATCCCCAAAAGCTTCTTTGCATGTATGGTTGGTTGTTACTCTTAACTGTTGGCTGTTAACCTCAGTTTGACACTATCAGCTGGAACACCCTGTGATTCTCCCATGGTGCCTTGGACTTCTTCATATCATAAAGAAGAGTCCTTAGGGGGAAAACAAACATCCTACATACAAGATGGAAGCATATCAATATCCTTGAAGTACTGAGAGAAAGCAGTTCTTAGCACATGTTCATAGCTGAACTAACATCAGATCATCATTTTCTATACAAACAAATCTAATTTAATACATTTTATATTGGCTATATAATATATTTATTGAACACTAAGATTTCTTATGTTATTGATTCTGTTTTCATCATCAGGTTTTGCCACTAGGTATAGAATATGACTTCATCAATACTAGAAGAAAGAAAACAACAAAGAAAATAGAGACAGAAAATAATGAAGATAAAAGAAAAAATAAAGTACAATATAAAACTAAAGTATAATTCAGTTAAAATAATTGAAATGTATATTTTGAGGACATAAAATAGTATAAATTAAAAGAGATTTATTATCTTATTTGGGAATGTAATGTGTTAGAGCAAGAAACAGCAAAATTAAACTATACAATGGCTCTATGAACAGGAGAATTTTCTCTCCTTCTCCAAATAATAAGAAATTATATTTGAAAGCTAAAACATGGAAGCTAAAGAGTGTGGTAATTAGATATGAACAATTGCTCAAGAATAGACAACAGCCTTTGGTAGTGGCATAAGCCTGCCTCCCCAACAATCAGGAGGCTGAGGCAGAAAAATTACAAGATTGGGCTCACTCTAGCAATATAGTGTTTGAGGCCAGCCTGTGCGATATAGTGAGAATTTGTTTCAGAAAGGAATAGGAGAAGGATGAAACGGAAGAAGAGGAGGAAGAGGGGAAAATAAAGCTTAAAGCATATATAAGTAATTTGTAGTTTGTAAGCATACACAGAAATATGCACATATAATAGTGGAATTAGGTAGTTTTATAGCAATGATTTGAGGATGAAATAACCTTTTGAAAAAATAAAATTTGATTCTTTGTATTATTTTGCAATAATAAAATCTAAATGTATGAAGATCTCAACTGGAAATAAGACTAAAAAGTTACTAGAAGACATAAAGGATGCCTGAAACCTTGCAGATGTGTGTTTAGAGGAGAATGTTAAACTTCTTGATCTTATCAACACTTATGTTTTGTTTTGTGATATAACATGACTAATAACTAATATTGAAAGTCAGTGAGTAAGGTATGAAGTAATATTCATAAATCTACACAGGTATTAATACTGAAAATATGTGTTTTAACAATTAATTTATCAACATGAAGTAAATGATCATTTTATAAATTGATTTATCAGCATGAAGATAATCAATCAGTTCTAAACATGTATACATAAGAGGTATACTAATAGAACTCAAAACACTTTATCAGTATTTGTATATACATATATACTTATACATGTATACATATATACATACATATATGACCAATAATTAAATAATAAGATGTATTTGAAAAGTATGGAGGTTGGGAAGAGTGGGAGGAAGAAGAGAAAGGGGAAAATTATGTAAATACAGTGCTCATATATGAAATTCTCAAAAAAGAATCCAGTTTTTAAAATGTTCAACAGATTAACTAGCACTTTACAATATGAAAATAAATATGACCTATAATTATGTTGAAGGACATTTTAACTCACTACAAACTTTAAAGTTTAAAATGAAATCAATAAAAATTATTTTACCCAGCATACTAACAAAAAACACAATAATGTTTTATAATTCGAAGTATTGCTAAGAACAAGAAAATGGATTGTCAGGAGCTAAGGCAGCAGAGCCAGGGGACACTGTGTGTTGTTTCCAAAGTCACAATTCATAGCTATATCTACTCTAGGATAAACTAAGAATGAAAATATGGCCCAACACAACTGCCTCTCTTCCTTTACATGCCTTACCTGCTTCCAACTGGATGATCACAATGCAAATTACAACACCACCAAACACCCCAGAGAACATTACCTAAAAAATATAAAGGGCGAGGGATCCATGCAGGAGTGAGGCATGCACACTTCACTAACAGTGGACCATGGTAAGAGTCACATGTGTACTACAGTGGCCTGAACAGCTTTATAAATTGATACACTCAAAAACACTAACAGGGGAAAAGAAAGATTGAATTCTTCAAACATGTAGTTTCAAGTAAACTACAGGAAATCAATGTAACATAAAGTGGAACAGAGCGACAGACATAAAAACCACACAGTGGGGGACTTCAGTCTAGCTTATCAGTGACCCTGGAAAGCCACGCTAACTCTTGCTCAGATCTGTCTTCTGAAACAGACTCACACAAATCCAAGAAGATTATTACCCATGCAGATATCAAGGGACTCACAGTGATCTGATTCCCTCAGGTTCAGAAAAGCTACACAGGACAGATGGAGTCTCATCTGTGTGTGTTCCACACTGAGAGAGACCAAACGTCTTTACATACCTTGGATCTTGGGTTGCTAAACTTGGGTTGGCACTGTGGTCTTTCTCTCTAGAAGAAATAAGGACACAGAGCAGATTATTTCAGACCTTGTTTTTTCTTAGGATGCTGCATTGCTTGGATTCTTAGGGGGTTGCTGAGAGCAACTGACAAGAGAGAAGATCTGAATCAGCCAGCATCATCCAGAGTTACCTTTGATATAAGTCTTAAATGTAAATCCATTAAAAGACAGAGATGGATGCCATGCACAGTGGTGTGCAGCTGTAATTCTGGCATTTGGGAAGCAGAGACAATGGCTGGTGAAATACTGTGTGTTTGAGAAGCACCAAGGGAACCATTGATGAAGAAATTGAAATGGCAGGGTGAGGAGAGAGGAATGGAAAACTATACAACCAAAGGCTGAGGTGGCTTATATCACACAGGGACCCAGGGACCAAGTATGACATGATGTGAGAACTGAGTAAAGGATTTGGGTCAGAGGAGTAACATGGTCTTGTTTAATTGAGTCTAGCAGAGTCCACAGGAGTCCTGTTGAAATCAACAGAGGGAGGGAAGTCCAAACTGCTCCCTCCCATTTGCCCCAGTTCTCAGAGGCCTTTCTAAGCCCCTACCTTTAGTTTATCCAGTCAGTCCACAACTAACCTGCATGTTACTGGGTCATAAATGCAGCTTTCTTAAAGGTTTTCAATCCTCCAAAAGTAGCCTTTTGGCTGTTCAGCTCTTCACTGATTCCTAAAGCCCCCACTTTAGCCTAAATGTATAAGGAAAATTGGGTGGATGACTTTTCTAGATGACAGTGATGATGGTAACTATCATCACTTTGAATTTTTATCTCTATTATCAATATCTCCTGCTTATTGAAGACATGTAAGACATTGATTATTTTTGTACTACCAGCAAACAGTATTATGGACTGGTTCCTGGGCATTCAGGAACTGAGAATGTCACCTCACCTAGTGTTCTTTCTCACAATCTGTCACAAAATCTGTCACTTTTCCTAGCCACTGGAAATCCAATCACCTTACTTGCTTTCCATCACTACACCATTAAATCACATCTTGCCAGTCATTTCCTAATTTATGTTTCCTTCCAATAAAATGTTAATTCTATAAACCCAACACATAGAAAACCCTTCATATAAAATTGTTCAAATGAGTGAATAAATGGTTAAGTGATATGTTGATGCATGCCTGACATCTCTTTAATTTAAAAAAATGTATTAGTTATTTGAAAATTATTGTATATGTTTTGGCATCTTTACCCCTAACTCTTCCAAAAATCATCACACCTCTCTCTTCCATCTAATTGTGTCATTTTGCAAGGGCCAATTTGTACTGTTCAAATTCTCTTCGATGTGCAGTCTGCCAGTGGAGCATGGTTGACTTACCACAGGTCATACTCTTACAGGAAACTGACCATTAACTGACCAAAACCTCCCAGCATCTAACAGTTACCAACAACTTCTCAGCTAGGGGTCAAACCCTGTGACCGCCTTCACATTTTGTACTGAGATTTTGTGTGACTTGAGTTGCATGAGCCTTGTATGTGCTTTCATCATCATTGTGAGTCCATATGTATAGTTTCTCTGCTGTGTACAGGACCATTGCTTCTTTGTAGCCATCCACTGCATCAAGCCTTTGCATTCTTTCCATTACCTCTTCCTAAACACTCACTGACCCTAGGGAGTATGGAGTGAAGTACATAACATTCCATTAAAGGATGAGCATTCTTTAGTCTCTTATTCTCTGCACCTTCTCCAGTTGTTTGTCTCTGTGTCAATCACCATATACCAAAAATAGAAATTTCTCTGATGAGGGCTGAGAGATGTTTTAATCCATGTATATAAGGGTAAGCAATTAGGAGTTTGTTTAATTTTATATTTATTTATCAGATTAATAATAGTAGGTTCTCTTTTAGGGTCTAAGGCATATCTAGCCACAGGGTTGTTTTGACCCTGATAACAGTGCCAAGAGTGGGTTTCATATTGTGGACTAAGCTTTAAATCCAATCAGGAAGAGTTGTTTACTTCCATGACGTTTATGCTACTTTTGCAACAGTAGTTATGTCTTGCTAGACTAGTAATTGTTGTAGCTCATGGTATTCATGGCTGGGTAAGACTGGTGATCACGTTTCTTCTCTGGTAGTATACATAGCACCTTCCAACACTATGAAGGCAAGCAAGTAGGGAACTTCCAAATAAGCACCAAATTGATTTAGCCATGTCCTATAATTCAAGAGTGTGGTGTCTTTGGCAATAAGATCTTTACATTAAGTTCTGAAGGGTAAATGAGAACATTAGCAATAGACTGTAGTGTTTGAAGGTCTTTGAGACCTCACTACCCAAATACACCTAAATAAGTAACCCATTATTGAGATTTGTTAGACTGGTGCCTAATAAGGGCACTGTTGCCCATGCCTGACATCTTACTCATATATTTTCTTTCACTATATCAAATTGCCTCTAAATTTACATCTATAAGCTGGGTCTTGTTTCATCCATTTGTGACCAAAAGTATCAGTAACAAAAATGCCATTTATATATTTATTTATTTAGGCAAGGTTCCACTGTCCAGCTCATGTCCAGCTCATGCTAATATTGAACACAAGTTCCTTCTGCTTTCATTTCCCAAATTGCAGAGTTATAGGCACATATCGTCAGGCACACACACAAAAAAAAGTCTCCTAAAAGGTAGACAATTCGTCTAAAAGTCACCATAAAGTCCTATAATATTTTTAGCATTAGAAGTCCCAGTGGACAATAGTCAAGACATGGGAGCCAGTCATCAGCACAACTGGCCACCACTAGTGAACTGATCATTCCTGTGGTAGGGGACATGTTCCCTACTGAAGTTCCTTTTGAGGCATTCATTAATCCCTGATAAATAGCTTGGTTTATACTTCCACAGAAGTGAGGTAGGATAGAAAACCAGAAAGAATTATGGGACATGAAAGGGGAAAGGAGTCCTGTACTTTTATCTGATTGAATCCTCTCACCAAATGAATAATAGGTATTTTAATACAATTAATGACATTTGCTGTCAAGGTTGATAACATAGAAATGATAGTCTTCCCACATATAGATACTTTGTTAAGACAAACAATGAACTAGCATCATGGCCTATCTATATGTGGCCTCAAGTAGGTATTCTTTTCTTTTCCCACACATACCTTGGACATCTCAACCTATTTACATTGATTACAATGAAGACATTCCACCTTCCTACATCCCTGAGCTCTTATGTGTTTTACAATCCTGTCTGGTCCCCAAGAACCACTTTATGATCTCATTTAGGTTCTTAGCAACCCATGGGAACACGGTAGCCATTAAATCACTGAATGGTATACTTGACTCTTGTAAAGGCAATAAAAGGTGACTATAAGACCATACACACACTCTGGTGTGTCTTACTTTCTTCCTTAGTCTTCTTCCTTCTCTTAACTCTCTTCAAATCCATACTAAAATATCTTCATTAAACTCCAGCCCTCCTTCATACTTGCTACTCTGAAATTCTTTTCTGACTGGAAGCCAAGAATTTTGATTTGGCCTGAGGTAAGATTGTTAATGGATTAGATGGCCTTCTCAGGCTACTGTAGAGGACAGAGTAAAGCTATCCCCCTGCCTCCATCACTTTATTGCTGACAGGGGAACACCTTCTGTGCAGTCCATTTTGAAGTCTGCAGCTAAATTAAGAGATTTGGTCTTCCCAGGACGGAGCTGCCACACAAAGTCCCCTTCATGTTCACCATGCTTTGTTACCCAGCATCATTATCCTTGACATCCGATGGCCCAGGCCAGCCTTCCTTTTTGTCTACTTGCCCCTTTGTGGGTGGCTCACAAATTACATGTCCCTCCTGCGGTTCCTCCCTCCTTCACCTTCAGCCTTTTCTCTCAAACCTTTGCTGAGCTGCTTGCCCCTCTCCCTGGCTGGCCTGATCCCAGACTTGCCTTTGTTTCCACTCCTCTCAAAAGGAACAAGTTTCCTCTTCCTCAGTCCCACAAAACATGCATGAAGCTAAAACAAACCTCTGCATAGAAAAGAGGCATTCGCTTTCAGAAGCAGCCAGAGAGACTCTGCTTGATCTTTTATGTTTTGTTTTTTAAATGTACCTACTGGCTCTAGTAGACAGAGAAAGAGATTTCATTGGCTGCTCTGATTCCCTCAGGCAAATGATTGATATTTCTCTCTTCTCTGATGTCTGTGACTAGGATGCTTTAAATATGAATCGAGTGTCATAACACTGGGTCTTTGATATGCTTGCCAAGGGCCGTGTTTTGTGTTTACTTATTTCACACAGAAACCTATTGAAACAAGATTTATTATTCCTGTTTCATAGCTAAAGAAATAACCTGAGTGGGATTAAAGCCACCTGTCTGCAGTGTCTTGTTCCAAGTCTTGTTTTTTTATCAGGTCATGAAAGAATGTCCAAAGTAAATTCATAACAAATTCATAACACCAAGCTGCAGGCCCTGGGCCTTCTCTTCCTGCAGTCACTCTCCAGCCTGGCAGCCTAGTTTGGAAATATCCCAGCGCAAGCATCCTCATTAATGATTCACATTCAGATGGGTCTCAAACTATAACTTCTCTTGCATATTAAAAGGGAAATTTGAATAGTCAAGTGGAATACAAATGAAGAAGACAGCCTTCTAGTGATCAGATGGAAGCTTTTATAATACATTTTCTAAGGTTTTTAATTATGAAAGATTTCAAGCAAGCAGACTTTCTGCTCTGTGAACACACATGCAACACACAAACACACACACATCACTATCATTAGATATAACTATTGTCAGGGAAGTAGTACTTTCCATGCACCTGGTTATATGCTTTCTCACATACATATACATGCAACATGCACATATAAAAGTACAGGTCTTTACACTGATAAGTGTGCACAGTGTATCATATTTATTTATACATGCTTACATTTATTTGTGTAGACATAAACAGAATATCATATTTTTCTTAGTAATATATATTTATAGGTATATATATCTGCATTTGCATATACAACATAAAAATCTGTGTTTTTAAATTTGATTTCTTAGATAATATTTATGCTAGTATAACTGTCCTTTTTGCTTTTTCCATACACTGCCTTTGAGATTTATTACAGATATAGACGTACCTATTCATTCATCTTGTTTTTGCATGGCAACAAAATTGCCATAATGTATTAGGTGCTTTTGGAGTGTTGGACACTATTTCAGCATTCTATGCATATTTTTCATTTAGTCCTCAGTACTGAGTAGGAAGTACTGCTGGCACTTCCTCTTTTCACGCTGCCCATTTTCAAGGCAGGCATCCCCAAACCAATAGAGTCTAGCTTGAAAAGCACCAAGAGAGTAGTGGTTTCATGATCCTTCTGAGGTCATGGAGCTAGTAAATGGTTTCTTGGAAGTCTAACCTCAGAGCCATACTTCTCCTCTCTACAGGTCACCTGTACACCACCCCTCCCTATGCGGATGCCTTGGCTGCTTACATGGGATGTCAGAGGAAGAAGGACGATGTGATTACTGAGCAGTTACCTGTTATCACTGCTGCCTCATACATCCAACACTGACTCCCCCTGGATGAAAAGGCACAAACCCAGCTCAAACTTTAAAGCATGGCCAAAAGATAGCTCCTGCAATCATCTTATTTTTTCTTTTATTTTTCCATTTATTTCTTTATTCGGTGTTTATATGTATGGGGGTACTCGTGCCATGCTATCAATCAGAAGGCATCTTGTGGGAATCCTTTCCTTCTACCATGTGGATCCTGATGATAAACCCAGGTTGTTAGTCTTGGTGGAGGTCCCTTCTCTGCTGTGCCATCTTTTATTCTCTTTAAATCTGGAGTTATGTGCAAGGTGATCTTGGGTCAGGAGATCTGACAATTATTATTACAGATAAGATTCTATGCCTCATCTTGATCTTAGGGTTGCACGAAGAAGAAGGGTTTGCTGGGCACCAGTTGCCTCCCTTCGAAAGGGAAACATGAAGACATGAAAATCAGAGCTTGTTCACTATTCTTCCATGTCAGACTCCACCTCTGCTACCTTGATGACTTTGCTGAAATGCGAGCTGCTTTTGAGGTCTGGAGCTAAGTCTATGTCTATTCATTTTATTTCTTCACATCCTAGCCAGCCATAAAATTAATATATGTGTAGTCAGTAGCATTGTGCTATGAATACAGAAAATACTCAATCTATATTTGCTCTTATGCTTGCCATGATTACTAGCTAAAATTGTAACAATTATTATCATGATTGTTGACTCTTTTCAGGTATTATATATTTTATATTTATATAAATGTCTATCTCTGTTCCCTGGCATCTGCCTAGAGGAGCAATCATCCCGAGAAAAAAAGAGAAAGACTATTTGATTAATCTGTCAAAATAAAAATCATCTCATGGAAATATTTTGATTGTCCAGCCTAGGTGCCTACTTATAGACCAAATCAACTGATGTTTGGGGGACAGAGCCAGTGTTACACAAGATGGCTGCTTCCCACTAGCTGTGATGAAAGAAAGAGGAGACACCCCATTCACACCTGTCCATTCACACCCCATTCACGCCACACAATGCTGTCCACTTCAGTTCATGGGTTACCCCCTCTGTCTTCCATATTAGAACCTGACCATTTATTTGCACTGGCCACCTTAGGATTAGCAATGTTCTCAAAATGCCGATAATACCAACAATAACTAGCAATGACCCTGAGTTAATTGTAAAATTATTATATATGATTTGGCAACAGAAAGGAGTGATGAGAAATAACTAAAAATTTAGACTGTAATAAGATTGCCCCCTGAGAACAGCCCGAAGCTACTTTGCCATCCAGATCTCAGTGAACCTATTCCCTACATCCATCAGCTCTCTAAGCTCTGTCCTATGATAAGATAAGGTGAAAATAAGAGAGGAAGTGAATATGGTTCTACCTAAGAACAGAAAGGTAGGGTGCAGGATACCTTGGTAGTAGGATTGCACTGTCCCTAAGGGACTCCTCCACAGTCCCTATATTGTTTAGCATGCCTTGTCGATTTTCCCACAGGTGAAATCCCTTGGGTTTCTAGATAGAAAATCTTCAAAGAAGATTAACAGAAGTTTTCTGGCTTCTACTTTCTTTAATTATTTGTCCATTGATTTGGAAGTAGGAGAGTGTTGTCTTCAAATGCATCTTGTTTTTCACTGGGAAGTTTTAAATCCTTCCATTTATCCCCATAGTTCAAGGAAAGGGACCTTGGGATCTACATTTCTCAAGAGCTTTCAGGTGGCTCCAATTAGCAGTGGTCGTCAGGCATGCTCCTAGACTAAGACTCTCCCACCTCTTTTTAGTTTCTCCAAACTCTTCTTCTTTAAGTTAGAAATGAGAAACATGTAAGATCTCTCTAGAGCCAGTAAATAATCTGACCCATATGCAGTTCTTTCAGCAGGAGAATCCTACCTTGCCTAATGATCCCAAATGCATTATAACAGAGCTGGATACTAAAATAAGAGTATGGATACTAAATTTAGTGTGATCAAAATGGATATTCAGTGATGAGATCTTCAGAAGCTAGAGTTGACATTAATGCACCAAAATAATATGCTGCCCATCAGTGTCTGAACCCCAGATCTTAACTTCTTAGTGTTAGTCCTGAAGGTACATTAAGACTCGGTATTTATTTTGGGGTTTCCTTTTTTTGACTGTAGTGGGTTGGTCTGATGCTACTTGTATTCAAATGTTAAATTCGTTACCCCAAGATCTGGTTACTCCAAGACGAGCAGATCCTCAAATATATCAGCTTTTGTTGTATAAACCTTGTCCTGCAAGTTATCCACAATTGGATAAAAAAGATGCTTACAGCCTGTAGCATGGCAGAAGAGAGGTAAGCAGAACTTTGGTTCCTGGGCTTGGGGTCTGAGGCAGGGGTCATGAGGAGGGAGAATAAAGAGAACAAAGAGACAAGACATCACCATGGAATAGGTGGATTGTGAAGGTGTGGCCAAAAGGGCCAGCCTGTTGGAGAAGGAGCAGCCCTGGGGGAACCTGACAAGTGATATCTTGGGGTTATTGACAGGGAAGTAGACAAAATAGTATAGAGGACTGATCTCTGTCCAGCTCTAGTGCTTTAAGGCTTGTTATAAATGTAAAGATTTTGTGTCTTTTATTTGAGAACTAAATGATCTAAAATAGGATTAACACTCCCCTAAATGATATTTACCTCAGCACTTGACTAGTTTCTTTTTTCTTACTCTGCTGAGAGGACTTGTTTAGCTTGCGTCAGGTTGTACATTTGTTTGTTGATAGTTAAAAGCCCTTTTCCCATTTTAGCAGGTTCTATTTAGTCTCATTACTGCAGTCTTGTTTCCTGTCGTCCTTCCCCTTAGACATTCTAGGGTCTTGATTTACTCTTCATATATGTTCTTATGAATGTATGTTCTTTTGTCTTTGCATAAGTAGAAATGGAATTGTACTAACACATGTTCTCATGCACCACATTGAAATGTTAAGCTCACCTGGGTTGCTGTGAATCACTTCAGATATTTGCTCCCAGAAATAGCATTTGTCCTGTTTTCATGCATCCCTCAGTGACAGGCACCTGGACTGTATGACCCTCTCTCACCATACAACAGACCATCCCTCTTGTTTCTTGTGTACCATGAGGATAGTTATAACCCATTGCAAAACTGCTGAGTAACAGGATATAACCGTGCTTACATTTTCCCTTAATACTGACAGAGTGTCCTTCCCCAGTCCTGTCTTCATGATATATGCTAAGGTGTCTGTCCTCTCTAAAAATACCCCTCCCACCCCAGTAAAACCATGCCATCCTGCTCATAGCAATCTCTGTAAGTCTCAAAATCTTTAGGCTTTCAAGGGTTCCTCTAGTGAAATGGAAACATTTCTCCGTAAGAAATACAGGACATATTTTTCTTCTCTTTGGGTTTCTATAAAGATCACATATAAATAACTCATCAAAAATGCCAAGCCCAAGTGTCTGGCACATTCATGGCTGATCAATACATTTTGATTTCTTTCTCTGAATTCAGAATCTGTCAAGAAATCACTAATTAACAACACCTGGGAGGTGAGCACAACAACGCAGAGTGGGTGAGAAAACCAGTTACCTTCACAGCTGAGCTGCCTGCTCTAAGTAGGAGCCAGGGAAAGAGAAGTCATCTTCATCCTTAGGTTCTCCATGTTCCCTCAAGTTCAGCTCCTTCCAATTGCTCCTCCAGTGACCACAGTCATCCACCCAGTGTGCTAAGCATCCCTTGGCGTGGTTGACAACAACAGAAGGCTAGCCTATATTGCTCAGAGTTCCTAATTTAGGAACTCTGTGTGGAACCAGAGAATCTGCATTTCCAAAGGAGTCTCCTTTTTCTTCTCCTGCTGCTGCTGCTGCTTAGGGACCACACCACACTGAATGATTCTCCTTCACATAATTCAAAGACCCCGTTTAAGGTCTCTGCATTTTTCTTAGAAATGGCCCACAGATAGGACCAACAGAAGATATCTAAATGAGTAAGAGGCTGGTGGATTCTCAGACCCTGAACAGCACCCCCTGTACTCCAGGATATGGAAATGTAGGTTTGGGGGACTTCATCCTCTCAGACTAATACATGTTTGCTCTTACCATGCTGAGGTTGAACTGAACCACTTTTTTTTTTTCTCCACTGGCATTTTTCACACTCATTTGACAAACTGCTTTGGGCAATCCCTCAGATCTTTGGCTCTTCTGGTATCACCCCCGCAGCAGGTAGATCTGTATAGAACCCCAGGCCTGTTTCCTCTGAGTATGAATATGAATTCTATAGTCCAAGCATTGAAAAAGAATCCAGATGAAAGTCTAAAAAGCTTGTGACTAAAGGGCTAGGAAGACCTGAGTTTGAATACAAATTTCTGCTTTTTTCCCATAGAATACACATCAAGATGCTCAATAGCAATAAAGAAATGAAGTATTATCTTTTGTGACATTTTGGATGAACTTGGAATACATAATTAAATGCAATAAGCCAGACAGAAAATCAACACCTGGTCTCATGTAGGATCTAAGAAAATGATCGAAAGTAGAAAGAGAAACCATGGACAGAGGGACTCAGAAGACAGCAGAAATGAGGTGGAGGGGAAGAAATTAGCTAATGGTACAAGTTACAGCCAGATTGGAAGAATAAGCTCTGGGGTGTTATCACAGATAACAGCAGTGCCTGATAGGATTCAGATGAGCCAGGAGGGAGAATTTTGAGTATTCATACTACAAAGAAAAGCCATAGGTATATGTTTGAGAGGATGAAGTGGTTGAATTTTCTGATTTAATCATTACCCTCTGTATGAATATTTCTAAATATCATGGAGTTCTCTACAAATATGTACAAATACTATGTGCCAAGTAAAAATGACACCCAAACCTAACAAAATACCATTTGAATAAAAAGGAGAGACTTATTTGAGGGGCTAATTCTTAGGGAGAGGGCCTCTTGCAACGGGGAGTTCACATGACTGTGAGTCATGTGTGGCAGGTGTTAGGCAAAGAACGAGTCATTTCTTTTTTGTTGATTATATGGGTTCACTGGGACTCAGAGTGATATTTACATAAAGCTATACAGCAAGGATTGACAAAAACACAGCCTCTACTCCCTACTAACACCACATAACCTCTATTAATTACTGTTCTACATTGAGATCAATGCTTTTTAGCTTCTACCATGACAGATAATTGTAGAAATTGTAGTTTAGTGTTGGGCTCACTGTATTTAACATAATGTCCTCCACTATCATCCCATCAGCAGCAAATGATAGGATTTCATTCTTCATTATGAAAGAATAACTATATAGTATATAGTTATAATATATGTATACATACATGAACAATATATACATTCATACACATATACATTGTCTATACTATGTTAGCTCACTTACAATGCGTATTATTTTTAAAAAGACAAGTGACAGATGTTGGTGAAGATGGGCAGAGCAGGCTTGCTTATGTAGTAGATTCTTGCTCCCCAGCTGATAGTGCTGTTTGGAAAGGCTTTGTCCTTTTCCAGAGGTAGAAATCAGTGCTGTGGGGAGGAAGAGGTCACTAGCGATAGTTACAACCCAGCTTTTAGTTCAGGTCATTGTTGGTCCATGATGGTCCATCCTGGTCAATGGTGATGTGAATAGCCAGTTCCAGGTGCTTCCACAAACCATTAACTGAGCTATTCAACTGTGTCTCCTCATCATGATGAACTCAAACCATGATTCTCAATAAACATCCACTTCTTTAAGTTGTTTCTGCCAGTATTGGAGTCACAGTGACAACAATACAGTGGGAACATGAATTTTCATACATGTACAAGGAAATACCATAGAAGTTCTTCAAGAAACTAAAACTAGATCCACCATATGGCTAGCTGCCCCATTTCTAAGCAGAGATACCTGCAGGTCTGTGCTTATTGAATACACACTGAAACAAATCCACAAAACCACCTGCACACCTACCCCCTTACCCCCCCCCACACACACACACACCAGAGTAGATAACTCAGTGTTGGGAAGTAGGGTGTGGCAAGTTTTAGACTTTATAGACCACAGAGTTTAATCTGACACCAATTTTCTCAGCAGCATTCTTTTTTTTTAATTGGATATTTTATTTATTTACATTTTAGATGTCATTCCCTTTCCCCATCCCCCCATTAGCCCCCATCCCATCCCTCCTCCTCCTCCTTTTTGCCTCTTATACATCTAAATTACATGCAAATATTAAGGTCAGTTCTAGGTTGAGAAACTAGCAATGCAATAGATGCAAATAGTCAAGGAACAAGCAAGGCAATAAATACAAATAGTCAAAGAACAAACAAGGCAATAAACAAAATTCCGTGAACATTCCCACAATCACTGTTTCTAAGGGCTTACCAGGATGACCAAAATACCTGAGCCAACTTCCCTGTCCTATTCCAAAATCATTTTTATGTCTGAAGCTTACTTTCTTGTTTTACCCTAAGATTTAGATTCCTTCCTGAAATTACTTCTTTGTTCTAGCCTAAAGTCAGATTCCTGCCTGAAGCCCTCTTCCCTGTCCTTGGCCAATATCATATTCCTGCCAAGCAGCCCCAAAAGCTCTCTGCCTCTCCCCCTTTTCTATTTCATAAACAAGACTGAGCCTGTCTTGGGTTGTTCTACCAAGAATGCCTTCCTTACCCATCAAAGAATATGCATTATCAAAAGCAATACACTTCTGTCTTAGGTTGGTAAGGCTCTGTGCAGAATCTTACCCATCCTTGGCTTGCCAGCCTATTAAATTAATAACTCTGTCTGGGGGGTCCATTTTCAGTTTTAAGTCATGTACTTTGGCTGCCAACATGTTGATGTTGTTAGAGATAAGCTTTAACATGATGGGCAGGAATAAAAGTATTCCCAGGACAAAAAGGGCTAGCATGATCAAGCTATATATGCCATTACTGAGGTTTAACCAAAATAAAGATACTGACCTCAAGTCATGGATAATTTTATCAGCATTATCTGCAGCATCAAAGCTCAGCAGAGCAGCATTCTTTAAATTCATAATCTCTCTATACAGAGTTAAAGCATCCAGAGAGGTGTTAGAATTATGCCAAATACCTAGCATTCTTAAGGAAGGACTGTGTGCTCCCAACTGAGGCTGAGAATGGGCCAAATCTAAGAGTTTAATGGCACTAACCCCAATTGTCAACTTGATAGAACCTAGAATCATCTGGAAGAGTGGCCTTTTGGCATGCCTAAAAGAGATTATTTTGATTAGGTTAATTGATATGATGAAAAGACATGACCACTGTGGTGATGACATTCCTTGGGGGTGGTGTCCTACAAAGTATAAAAAAGAGAAGCTGAGCTGAACATACTCATCAATCTCCATTTCTAGACTGAAGATAGATGTGACTTTCTTCCAGCTCCTGGTGCCTTGATTTCCCTGCTGAGATGCTACCCTGGAAGTATGAGCCAACATGAACAGTTCTTCCTTAAGCTGCTTTTGCCTAGCATTTTATATTATCACTAACTAGCTAATACAGAAGAAAACAATACCAAGTGGGCCATTGCTTTGATAAACCTGACTGTGTAGTTCTAAAGCCTTTGGTTTGTTGACAGAATATGAAGATTTAGTATTTTTTAGCTACAACATTTCTAGCATGTTGGAAATAGATTTCAGAAGAAAGAATGTCGAGAGAAATATGTATGGTGGTGGCACAATTCATGTTGCTTCTAAGGAGAACAAAAATGGTCAGAAACTGGGCTGTGGATCATTTGTATAATATTTTAGCCACAAATATGGCTTCATTTTGCCTGTATCCTGAGAATTTGAATGAGGTATAATTTAAAGGCAATAAACTAATTTGTTTGGTTAAGGATATTATAAGGCGGAAGTGTTCTGGCTGCATCTTGGGCATTATTACCTGTACACAGTCAGGTCTCCAGCAAGAAAAAGTGCAAAAAGCTGGGCATAAAAATATGTATTTAAAAATGTGCAGTTTGTTAAGGAATAAAGGAGCTCGGGCATACTAAAAGTTGTACCCAAGCACAGGCTCAAGCAGAGGCTTAATTATCAAATAAAAATATTCTGATCTTTTCTGGAAATCAAGGTAAGACCTCCACCCATCAAAGACTCCAATTTATGGGATTGCAGAATTATTTAAGGGGACAGAGCATGAACTGAGAGTGCTTGGAGGGGATTTCCTGCTTCTAAAATCTACCCACCCAGCTAAGTGTTTTCTCAGGATCCACACACAGAAGCTGCTGTACGTGTGGACCAAAGGGTCCAGGAAAAACCACTAGCTGACAGAACTTTGCAGAAACAGCCACATGCTCTTGGTTCTTAGGTATGAAAGATGCAAGGTTAAGTGTGTCATGGGGTCTTGCATCAATATCTTAGAGGGCAGTGGAGGTTCCCGTCACCCACAATGGATGGCTCACAGCCAACTGTAATTCTGGTTCCAGGGAGTCCAAAGCTTTCTTCTGGCCTCCACAGGTACCTGTACATATATGGTGCACATACATATAATCATACACATAAAATTAAAAACAAGAATCTCATACCTGCACCTGTTTCTTCCCAACTATTATGTTCTATGATTGTCTAGTGGAAATCATATAGTAAATTCTGAACCTTGTTCAGGTATGGTTAAAGAATAAATACACAACATCAAATTCCATGTTTTCCAGGTAGATTCTCTGAAATGTTTGTGCTTTACAGGAGTCAGAGCAAGAACAATAGCTTGCAACCCCAATGCAGAGATTGCCTGCCCTATTTAGTTTCAAAGTTCAGAGTCCCCAGCTGTTTCTGAGCCCCACAGCACATGTCCTCATAGCCCACCGAACCCTATACTCTGTCTATATCATTTTTCTTCCAGTTTCTTGTTTTCTCTAACTTCTTCACAAAAATTCTCAATGGAAACTAAAGTATTCTGTCCTCAGTTACTGGTAGCTGAGCAGTAACAAGACTTAACACTAACATAAACAAGTATAGTATATTTATTACATCCCTGCACTTAAAGACTGAGATATATACCTCTCAGGTTTTTGGGTTGAGTCTACTTCTATTTCTTATTAATTCCCCTGGAGTTGTTTCTTTTTTTTCTCTCATAAAATTTTCTCTCATAAAACCTTGAGGCTGTACTTAATGTGTGTTGTCCCTTCCTGCAGTTTTTCTGTGTGAATACCATTCATGTTCACCATAGTGATCATATCCCCAGGTAAGGCAAAAAGAAACAAAAATAAATAAATTAATTAAAACTCACCATTTCATTTCACTCCACGGCCTACTCTTACTGAAATGGGTCCCTGTTGAAATAACATACTTGGACAAGCAAGTGATAGTAAGTGGGGGTATTTTCCTCCTTCCCACCCCCTTAATCAAAAGGAATTTCCTGCAGCATGAACTTGCAACAACACAATGAGACACATCTTAGAGAAGCACTTAATCCAGGTAGCATTGTGGGATGCTCTCAGATTCACATCCTAGGGCCATGTCAACTTCCAGTGGCCCAGCTAGAATTCTTAAGAGTTTGGTAAATGGTCTCAAGATAGCTAGAGCTCCAGGAGGAAAGATAAGATGACCTTCTTTAAAGGTCACAGGTCAAGTCAGAGAGACTGGAGTGTGTAGAGTGTGGGGGCAGTTTGGGGAGCAAGTGAATCCATGCTGTCAGCATATCATACTCTCATTTTGTTTAGCTTTACTTTTGGGGACACACTCTTAGCTTTTAGTTCAGCTAGACTCAAACTTAATTGAACCTCTCTCTGCCTTAGCCTCCAAAGTTCTGGGCTCACAGGCATGAGCCATTATACCTGCTCCCTCAAGTCATTTTTAACAGAGAATAGGAAATGGGTATAACTCTATTGTTTAGCTGGATACTGAAAGTATGGTGTGATGTCTCTTGTCTTAGTTATCAACTTGACTACACCTGGAATTGTAAGAATTTAGTGGAAAATTGGGGAAACACTGCCAAAGTATTACAAAGGGAATGTGGAGACCCCAAACTGGTGTTTAGATTTGGCTCCTCTGCAAAGGAAAGTCAGTTGGTCCTTCATGTCATACCTGATCCAGAGTAGATTCTTAATGGGTCAAAGACCATTACAAAGATACAAATTTCCTAGAAGAGACTTTGGGATAGTTTTTAGAATTGTTTCATTTCAATCCAAAAGCGAAGCCAAAGATTAAGAACAACAATTAGCTGATTTGGCAAAAACATTTTTAGTTGAGTCCCTTTCTTTCAAAATCAAAAGAAATTTAAGGCAAATGGCAACCTGGAAAATATTATAGGAAATTATGCACACCAATAATTGTATAAAGAATATATTTTATTACATAACACATAACCATGCACATTTAATGATAAAAAGCTAACAGATTTATCTTAAGTGAGCAAAATTAGGAACAGGTAATTTTTCAGAAGACATATGTAGCCAAAAGTACATATAAAAATAAACTGTAATTTAGAGAAACAAAAAAAAAACCTCAGCCTAGGCTATTATTATCTACCTATGAACAGTTAAAGATAAAACATAAATTATAGTACAGAACACTGAGGTTTGAAGCATGGGTTCCATTCTCACATGGAAAGAGATGTAAATGAACACAATGTAAATGAATGCTCTCTTCTGTGGAGAGCAATTTGGCACCATGAACCAGAGCTTTAAAATACACATTTCTGTGTAACAAATATTTACCGAACAGCTGCTTCTTGAGAACTTTCAAGGACCCAGGAAAAGAGCACATTTTAAAATATAAAATAAATATTTTATATTAAATTTTTAATATCAAATAAAAGAATATATAAAAATATGTCATATCCTCTGGGCAGATAATGATCAGTACAGAAAAGACTGATGTAAAATTCATTCATCAGTCTAGTATGCATAATATCAAGGCAGTAGTGATAGCTTATGTATCTAATGAGAAGAGAGCTGGTTCAGTGAAACAGTAGCACTACAGAAAGCATGTTTCAGGCTTCAACTGCTATGCTAGCATTTGAAAGTTTGATGGAACAAAGAAATACTTGTGCCACAGCTATGAAGCTAAGAAAAGTACAATGCAAACTACTTAATGGATATCATATCTGGTAGCAATTACCAGATATTTGTATAATTAAAAGTTTTTAATTTGTATTTTTCAGATTGTGTACATTTGTTTTTCAGAACCAGCATTGCTATTCTTAAACATGAAAGCTAAATTTAGGCAACAATTTTCTGAAATGTATATATAAATGTTTGGTATGAATGTATGTGCATGTGTGTTTGTGTGCATGTGTACATGATGTGTATATGGTTTACATAACACAGATGTAACCACTTGTCTAATACATAACCCATGGGAATATTTGTATAGATACTGAAGATAGATTTCAGTCTTGTGCTTCTATCTGTCAACTGAGTTCTAAAGATCAGGACAGATTCTAAAACAAACTACCAAAACTACAGGTTAGACTAAGCCTTAAGTAGGTCTTATCACCTCCATTATAAATGCCTGTAACTATACTACAGTGTATATTTCATCAAACATTACCTGGGGGTACAGGAAACTTCTGTGTGCTATTTAACAGTGACTGGGCATTCTATATACTCAGAAATAAAAGGGTGTATTAAATCAGATATTTTAAATACTGGATCCTCTCTATCACTACATTTTGTGCTATAGGAAGTGAGATTTAAGCATCCCAGGAATGCAAGAGAACAAAAGGTATTCTTGAGTCAATCATCTCCATGTTCAGACAATGGAGTCAAGATTTATTTGTAATTGCATTCTGCATCTATATTCAATGTTGTGCCTCAGTAATGAATTTAACTTTCCGGGCACTTTGTGTTAGTGGTTTATAGGAGTCTTCTTTCAGAAGTGATGGGTGGAATATTTGGAAGCTTCCCTTCCCTTAATCATGGGAAATTGCCAAGGTTGAACAAAGTAAGAAGGTTTCTTGGCAAAATGATTTAGAAGACCTGCCTCACTTTCTGGGTCCTTCTATATATAAAAATAAAAGGCATCAAGTGTCCCCATTGACCTCACATTTGGAAACCCAAGAAATGGCCAGTATGCATTCCAGGAAATATAACAAAATAATTTCTGATTTCCACAGGAGCAATCCCACGATGGTGCTAGGAGTGTGGACAGACAGGTGCTCTCTTTGAGAGATAAAACAATTGTGTCTTAATTAAGGCCTCTATTGCTGTGATAAAACACCATTGTCAAAGCAAATTGTAGAGAAATGGGTTTATTTTACCTACACTTCCAGGTTACAATATGTCACTGAGAGAACTCAGGTCAGGAACTCAAACAGGACAGGGGGGATCTGGAGGCAGGAGCAGATTCAGGGTAATGGAGGAGAGCTGCTTACTGATTTTCTCTCCACAGTGGACTCAGTCTGCTTTCTTATCCAAGACCACTAGCCTAGTCATATCACTACTCACAATAGACTGGAACCTTCCACATCAATCATTAATGAAGAAAGTGCTGCGCAGGCATATCTGCTGCCGAATCTTGTGGAGATATTTTCTCAATTGAGGTTCTTTCTCCTCTGACAATTCTAGCTTGTGTCAAGCGGATATAATACCACTCAGCACAAATTCCTTTGGGTCAAGATTGTCTTTAGCAAGTGTATTACTTAGTCTCTGTTTCTGTGAAAAAAATGCTATGACCAAGACAACTTATGGAAGAATTGGTTTATTTTGCCTTATGGTTCTAGGGAGTTAGAGTGTATGATAGCAGGGAGCCATGGCGACAAGCAGTAAATGGCAGCTGACATAGAAAGTTGAAAGCTTAACTCTTGGGACCACACCAAGAAACTGAAAGCAAGTGACATGCTATCTTTAAACTCTCAAATGCCACCCACCTCCAGAGATATACTTCCTCCAACAAGGCTACACCTCTTAAACCTTCCCAAACAGCTCCACCATCTGGGGCACAGGTGTTCAGATATATGAACCTATGGAGAACATTCTTGTTCAAACCACCACAGCAAGGAATCTGTAGCAGTATATCCCCCCCCCCCTGCTACATTTTACAATAAACTTGGTAATTTGGGAGGAGCTAATGTGAGAGGAGTAAGGAGAAGAAGAGGAGGAGGTAAGAGGAAGAAGAGATTTAGGAGCAATGGAGGACCACACATGTATCGAGAGCAGTCCTGGGTAACAACTTATATCTAGGTTAGTTAATTGGGTAACACTTCCAATTGTGTGAGCATCTTGTTAATTGAGCATTGCCAACTATATAAAGCCTTTGGATAATCTTTAAGATTTAGAGTCTCATTTCTACTGGGTACCACATGAATTGCAAGATGGTCTGGGCTCAACCAAGCATTATGGAGACAACGTGGTAGACTGGCAGAGCCATCTTCCACGCTGGCAGTGGGTGACAGGGCCAGTGCTTTTGGCCAGCATGTGCGGTGGGAGCACACCACTGCTCGTGGCCTCAGGCCTTGCCTAGTCGGGAACATGGTGGCCCTGTAACAACAAGCCAGATTGGGTGCTGCCATTTTTAAAATATAACTGCAACAGGAACCCTTTGTTAATTTGCTTAAATTTTGTAATACTAGACACAGGTGGAGAGGTTCTTTCTATTTGGCTTATCCTATTTGGTTTATGAAAGGGAGAATCAAAATTCTAGTGCATTAGTCAAAAAAGAAGGTCAAAGGAAAATAACCAGAGCTAAGCAGAATGATGGAGCACATCAGTCACCAGAACCACGAATGCAAATGTCCTCATGCTTCAGTGACACAAAGGTGCTTCTACTCCTAACTTCAGGTGGTATGTTCTATTGATACTTGTTTTTTAGCTGCACACTGACACATGAAAATGCAATTGTGCCAAGAGTTAGACCTTATGGCACTGACACATAGTGGAACCAAACCATCAAGTCTCCCTTTGTTCATCTCTTCATTCTCATCTCCTCTCAGAAGACAAATGTTGCCAATATTTTTATAAGCAAACAAATGTAATAATGGAGATAAGCATCTTGTTCCCTTGAAGAGTAGCATGTGATTTTAAATATGGCTTACAGCACAATTTATTTAGCCATTATCCCAGTGATAACTGTTGTTTTCAACATTTTCATCACCGTGAACAACAAAGCAAAGAATATTAGCATACAAAACAAAGAGTTATTTTGTTTTAAATTATACCTATTTTCATTATATAAACAAAAGATGAATGTGATGTTTATGTTTGGTTGTCAACTTGACTACAGATAGAATTAGCTAAAACCCAAGCTGCTGGGTACCTGTGAAAGGGTTTTTTTTTGTTTGTTTTTTTTTTTTTTTTTTTTTTGATCCTTTGTGGTGGGAAGACCCACCTTAAATTGGAGCCACACCTATATAAAGGGCAAGGAAAAAGAAAGCTTTTGCTTTATGCCCACTTGCTTTCACTATTACTGGCAAGTTTATTCCTTCCCTGTAATTAGAGGCTACTTCTTTGGGACTTCAGATTATCCTGAAGACCACCTGAGACATCCAACCTTATGGACCAAACAACTATTGGATTCTTAGGCTTTCCATTAAGAGAGAGCCATTGTTGAAATAGTAAGACCACAGCTTTAAAGCGCTATAATAAAATCTGTTATATAGATGATTGTAGTGGGAGCTATTGGAAAAGCTGCCTGGCTGCCAGCTCTAAGTTCCCGAACCAGCCTCTGGCACAGGCTTTCCACCTCTTTGGCACCAGCATGGGGCCCATGAGACGTTGGCATGGCTGCTGCCTCCACTGTCCAGCCCCAAGGCCTCGACAGCTCTAGGCATTATTTCTGGGCCAACTCTGCCACCCCTACAGACAATAACTGTTATCCTCAAGGTAGATATCACAATACCAAGTACCCAGTAGAAATAAGACTCTTAATGCTTAAAGTTGACTAATGGATTTATATATCAGCAAATACTCAAGTGACAAGGTGCCCACACAATTTAGAAGGTTATCCCAATATTCCTAACCTTTAGATTTCATATCTACCAGTTTACTTGATGCCACTCATGTCCACATCGCAGCCATTTCACCTCCCTCGCTCTCCCTCACTCTCTCTCTGTCTCTTCCTTTCTCTGTCTCCCTTAGCTCTGCCTCCCTTTTTCCTGTCCAATTATAGGCCTCCTGCTGCAAATAAATTGTTTGGGGAAATTTTTGCCACATTTCACCCTTTCTGTTAGAATTTTTTTAAAAAGATAAACAACTTTTTCTCAAAAATATAAGTTGAGCACGGATATTAGCATTTTTATAATTGTAAGGTGGAAGATAGACCTTATACTCAGTCCAATAATATTATTGTCAATAAAAAGACTATTGTCATATATCCTAACTTAAAAGACTATGGTGCTGCACCTGGCTAATGTCCTGGCTTTAGAATGAATATCTGAAAGCCATCCTCTCAAATCTGTTCTCTCAGTAAATAGTCTGGGTTGGCTATGAGACTGTAAGTCTTCAACCCCATCAGAAATCCAGAATGACTTAATTAACTGCAAATATGGGAAGCACAAAGTATAGCTTCCAAAACTTAGTCAATTTATGGAGACCGCTGATCACATGGACAGTCCCTTATATTTCAAAATGTTAGCCAATCTTCAGCCTTCTGGCCCAGGATCATTTGACAGAACTTAGACAAACAGGAATTATTAAGAACAAGCCTATACTGTCTAGGCAGAACTAAGCTGTCCTAACCAGTAATTTGTGTCCTTTTTTCTAAACAGTATTTAGTCTGTAGATGAAATGAGGTAATTCTTGCCTAGTGGCTGTCTCTCCACTACTGGAGTAACTATACATGCTCAGTTTCTTCTTAGAATCCAAGAAAGGGAAGCTGTCAGGAGCAGACAGGTCTCTAGTCAAATGATCCATAATAAAGAAATGTCTATAACATCATATTTTGTGGACTTCTGATGTTGTTGAAAACAATCTATCTATGTAAAGTAATATGGACTGTTGTCATTAATTATTTTCAGCTATTTCTAACTGAAATCTAGAAAACATCCTCACAATAAACTCAGAGTAGTGAATTTTCTATTAGGCCCTTAACTCACAGGCTAAACATCTCAGATCAGTTTAGGAAAAAAGTTAAAAAAGACTGCGTCTAAGCCTTGTACTTACAAAATTTTGTATCAATAGAAGAAATTTATACCAATGAAATTCTTGATTTTGCATCAAAATAAATTCTGTACCAAAATAAGAAATTATGACTTCAGTTTAGTAACAATTATAAAGATTTCTACCAGAAGATTATGGCTATGTAATCAATTCTAACCATTCCTCCATGTTCCAATAAAGACCATTTCTAAATTCCCTAGAAAGACAGTCAGGCAGTGGCCATCCTTTTTTAATATTTCCCCCGCTACTGATGATAGGTGAAAGATTCAACCTTTCAATTCTCATTCTCTAGGGATCCCTGACTAATAGGAAAAAAAAGAAGTATTAGCATTCTTTGTACATGTAAGTGTACAAAGTACACTTTTTTTTTATTTTACACTTACTTATTCATGTTCCAACCCAATATCAGCCCTTCTTCTCTTCATGTAATTCCCCTTAGAAGGGGAAGTGCCCCCTGGGTGTCAACACTTCTATATGATATTCCAATGGGTCCTGTTATGAACAAGAAACATAAGCTATTACTTTTGAACACATGGTTGTTAACACTGGGGCAAAGGTTGTGGGACATAAAGCCAACAGAGAGCCTAGATAGGCATCTAGAAGAGAAATGTGGGAACAGGGATGGACACAGGAACTTATTCTCTTTCTTCCATAACTGGGATGCCCATGTTCTCCAGTCCTTGAAATGAAATCTTTTCCAGCACTTACACAAACAGCCCTTCGACTTCTTAAACAAGTGGACTCGGTCTCGCCAGCCCTCCAGCTTGCCAACAGCCTATCGTGGGGCTTTCAGTCTTTACACTTGCACAAAACTGGTTCTCTAATAAATCTATCTCTATTTATAGATCTATCGTTGAACCTATTGATTTGTTTCTCTGATGAACTCTTAATACAGAAGAAATACCATTTCAAATATATTTGAATACTTATCAGTATAGTTGTCTTTAAGCATTTTCAAAACATCCAGATTTTTTATTTTTGCACAAATTTTGACTGACTCGAGTGTTTGTATTTAGCCTACATAATGTACTGTTCCACATTTTAAATTAGCATTCAAAGGAAGGTTGGCTTACAAAACAATACTTTAGCAGTCATTTCTGAGAGAAGGTAAGTCTTTTGAATATAACGGAGACACTTGATGGGAAGGAAAGCAAATTTTAGTCTGGTGTGTTTCACATCATAAACACCATAAATATAGAATTGTTATAATGATATAAATAGAGACGGAAGGCTGATAAACTGTGTAAACATATTTTGTTTTGCAAAGGACTAACATCTATAACACCTAAAGACTTCACATAAATATGAGACTCCTTCTAGTACATTTGTTAGAAAAATAACAAAAAGGATATAAATGAGCAATCAAGACAAGAGAAATTATAACAACCAATAAACATATTTTAAAATATGTAACATTTCTATACATGGGGAAAAGGCAACATAAAATAAGATATTAATGTCTATCAGCAAAGATGAAAAAGAATAATAATAATAACTAAAGACAAAATATCCATTCTCTTAACAGTTGGCAGTTCACATCAAAACTCTGTCATAATTTTAACAATGTATGCATTTATATAATAATTATAAATTTAATATTTTAATGTCATAATTTATCCAAGAGAAATTGGTGAGGATGATTTATATTTTCAATATAAATTGGATTTATAAATTCCAATATTATTATCAAGAGTAAAGAAGTGACTGAGCAAGCAAGCATAATGGTAGACACCTATCATATCAGCACTATGGGGTGCTGAGGAGGGAGAAGCCAGAGTTCAAGAGTACTCTAGGCCATAACAAGAGTCAGCCTCAACAGCAAGATGGAGGCCTTAGAGAAGTGGTTAGATGGATCATGACATGTCTATGAAAATGGAACCCTGTGGCTACAGCCATGAGAACTTGCAGAAGCATTAAGACGTGCATGGAAATATGCCCTTGTCCCCTGCTCCACCACCACCACTTGGACTCCTTACTCTAGATAAAGCCCTGTTCACTAGACCCTGTCTCAGGTTCTCACCGGGGGAAGCTGCTGTAACATGGGTGTCATTTCCATGCTGAAATATAAGTTCAGCATTTCTCTGTGTTCTCTTGTCAGCCTCAAGTCACAAACTAAAGAACTCCTGATGATAATTTTATAGGTAAAATACTAAGCTTTGAAAGACACTATCTAAACTTTGAGCCTCATTCTGGAGCCTGGTGATGGTGAGTAGCTTTATTTCAGGGTATCATCCCTCCTAAACTGGGTATGATACTTATTTCTAAGCAACTGTTCACATGGTGTTGGTCCATCTTATCCTCACTGCAGACCTCATTGTCATTCCACATGACATCTAGTACTTTCTTAAATGCATAGACACTCAATAACCTCTGTGGCTAATTGGGCCTATTAGCTAAAGCCAGCAGGCAAAGAAACAGAAAGGCTTTTATGTCCTATGCAAGTGGGAAGTCTTTCAGAAAAATAATACACTGTGACCCATGAGAGGAGGAATTTGTCAAGCTCAAGCATAAAACATCTCTTTTCCTATTCATAGAGGAGCAGTGAAGCCCTGAAGGCATTAGAAGTCTCTCTAATGAGGCCATTTTCAGAGTAATATAAAGGGCATGGAGGCAGAATATTGTTTTCCTTAGCTGCTCTCCCAGGAGACTGCAGTTGCTAATCCAATGTCTGCAGAACCTGAGCCCTACTTTCTCTGTTATGGTAATGGCTGGCTGGCTCTCTTGTCAGTAGCACTTAATATTTTATAGCCTATTATTCTTTAATTATTAGTGTTACAGCAATATTTACAAATATATATTGTGCTGGATAGTTTTATGTCAACTTGACACAAGGTAATGAAGTCATTTGAGAGGAAGGAACCGCAATTAAGAAAATGCTTCTGTGGCTGGAGAGACGTCTCAGCAGTTTAGGAGAGCATTGGCTGTTCTTCCAGAGGTCTTGAGTTTAATTCCCAGCACCCACATGCTGGCTCCTAACCATTTATATAGGGATCTGGTGCCCTCTACTGGCATGCAGGTTTAGTACTCATACATTAAATTAATTAATTAGTTAATTAATTAATTAAACTAAAAATGATTTAAAAAAAGAAATAAAGAAGAAAAGTACAGGCTTCCATATGATTGGGCAGCAGGCAAGGCCATAGAGCATTTTCTTAATTAGTGATTGATGGGGAACGGCCCAGACTATCGTGGGTACTGTCATCTCTGGGCTGATGGTACTGGGTTCTATAAGAAAGTTAGGGTTAGGGTTAGGGTTAGGGTTAGGGTTAGGGTTAGGGTTAGGGTTAGTGTTAGGGTTAGGAGCAAACCAGTAAGCAGCACTCCTCCATGACCTCTGAATTGGTTCCTGTCTCCAAGTTCCTATGCTCCTTGAGTTTCTATCCTGACTTCCTTCGATGATGCATAGTGATATGGATGTTAAGCCAAATAAACACCACCTCCCCCTAACTTGCTTTGGTCACAGTGTTTTTTCATGGGAGAACTGGCCCAGATCTTCCCCAGAGCTTGCACTGCTCCCCTCAGTTGATGGCTTCTGGCATGGATGATGGAGAAAATCTCGTCCTCCCTGGGAGTAGGACCTGGCCACTAGCAATTTGATCATGCTTCTCCATAAATGACATGGACTTGCTTTTTCATTTTTGTTCAGGAGGGAAGTCACAGGGGATTGGAAACAGACATGAGAAAACTGGGAGGTGAGTGTCATCAGGGTGCATAATGTGAGTTTTCATAATAACCAGTCAATCAATAAATAATTTTAAAAAGAAAAATAATTGAGCGTTAAGAGCTCAAAGAGCTTTTCTGTAGGAGCTTGAAAAATAAGAGTGTTGGGAGCAACGCAAACGATGGAGGTTTGGCTTCTAAAGTTTCAGAGGAAAGTTTAAAGATTACTGGGGCCATTTGTCAGTTTGAATTAAGATGCTGTGGTTCTGTTAGCTAGAGCTGAAGAATTAGCCATAATTAACAAGAGACCACATTGAAGTAAAACATTTGCTTTACTGAGACATGTGATGCTGATTAGCAGGAGCTGAGGAATCAGTGATGAAAGAAGAGACCCGCGTCGTTGATATGAAATCTGGGCAGTGTTTCCTGGGACTCAGCACACTGTGTTTCAGAGGTGGCCAGAGTTGTACCTCAGGCTGAGATTCAAAGTTGGTAGTCTAAGAGTCACCGAGGTGGAACGGTTTTGAGGGCATGAAGGGGTTATGGAGAGCAACTGAAGCTCGGCACTGTGAGAGGTCAGAAGAGGCCATTGGTGAAGATACTGCTACTCAGTAGCAGCTGAAGTAGAGCAGAACTGAAGGAATCTTGCAGAGAAGTTGAGGCTAGACATCATGAAGCGAGCCTGTGAGAGGCCATTGATGATGCAGAAGAACTCAGCATTTTGGAGATGCCAGTACCATGGGATGACCACCAAGAGCAGCAGCAGCAGTGGTGTGGAGTCTGCTCAAATGTAGACAGGTGGCGTGTATGCTGCAGAAGGAGGATCTGGAGAAGGGACCCCAGGTTGTGAATAGACCCCAGATACTTGAATGAACATTGTGCTACTTATACTGTTAGAGGAGTTTTGTTTTGTTTTGATCAGATTGTGACTTCGTTCTGGTTCTTCCTTCTTAAAATAAAAAAAAAAGTATTTAACTTAATTTTGATTTTTTTGTAGGAGCCCACATTGAAAGATTTTGAATTTCTAAGAGAGATTTCTACATTTCTTTTTGAAAGAGTTTGATATGAACTTTCAATGTGTTTAAATTTGTAAAGACTGTGGGACTTTTAAAGTTAATGTTTTTCATGTAAGATTTGGAGGATGAATTAGAAAAGAATAGTTGTGACTTACTGGTGATGTGCTTGTGTGTCCAGTTGACAAGGGGTCAATTGTGATGGGTAGTTTCATTTCAGCTTGACACAAGCTAATAAAATCATTTAAGAGGAAATAACCTCAATTAAGAAAATACCTCCATGTTGCAGGAAACCCTATAGGGGAATATTATTAATTAGTGACTGATGGAGGAGGACGCAGCCCATTATGGATGGTGAGATCCTTGGGCTGGTGGTCCTGAGTTCTATAAGAAAGCAGACTGAATAAGCCATAGGGGGCAAGCCAGTAAGAAGAACTCCTCCATGGCCTCTGCATCAGCTTTGCCTCCAAGCTCATGCCCTGATTGAGTTCCTGTCTTGACTTGCTTTGATTATAAATAGTGATATGGAAGTATAGGATTTAAAAGAAATGTTTTCTTTTCCAAGTTTCTTTGGCCATGATAATGTTTCATCACAGCAACAGAAAAAAAAAATATATATATATATATATCCCTACACACACACACACATGCACACACGCACGTGCGCACGTAACCACATTGTGGAGATTTTATAGATGCAGATTCCTTATTATATATAGAAAATACTAACTCCCAGAAGACATCCTGACAGCCACCAGGAATTAAGATGTAGTTTATGATCTTTGTATGTTATCCAGACATCACAAAGAGCTCCAAGTTTGTCTCCTTATTTCTACTTTCTTCATTGTGTCTATCATTCTGCTTCTAAATCACTTAATCTGATCCAGAACTTCAATGTCTCCCACATGATTTCAAGAGGAAGCCAAGTTATACCTAAATTAGATGATCTCCTTTCTCAGCTCCTGCCAGGTGACATCCATAAATTCTTCTCCCCACACTTGACAATAAATTAGCCAACATTTCTCAGAAAGATGGAGTGCTTTTGCTGTCTCTCTGAGAATGGTTTTTTTCTAGGAAACAGACTCTGAGGTGACTTGCCACTGGGAGATTCTCCCAAGAGTTTGTTGAAGATAACATTGATAAAAGAATGCATTAACTATCTACTGTTAAGTAAAATTCTGCCTTAAAAGCCTTTATCTTAAAGCAATAAGTATTCGTTATTTCACACAGATTCTGAGGATAAGTGTGTGCAGCTTAGCCATGTGGTTCTGCCTCATAAGGATGCAGCGAAGCTGTCAAACACAGGAGGATCCACATTCAAGATTACTACATGGGTGTCAGCCACACTCAGCCTTCACCACACAGGCCTTTTAATAACACCCACTTGACAAGCGTCTGCCTTTCCTTAGAATGAACGTCAGAAAGAGGGAAGGAGAGGGGGTAGGAAGATTAATGTCGCAGTCTTTCTACAAACCAATTTAAAAGGTGACATCTTCTAGCACTTGCTGTAATCTACTCACAAGAATGAGTCCTAAGTATATCTCACATAAGTAGAAGACATAATCTCTATCTCTGGTGAGACAGAGTGCCAAAGAACTTGTGTATGTGTCTTTAAAGCTACAGCAGAGAGTAAAGAAAATGGCAATAGACAGAGGGAAAAGCTGAAGAGTGGTCCTCTCTCATATCTGACCTAGGGCAGCCCTGGACCTTGGGTGGGGCTTTGGAAACAACCTCAGTTGAGGCAAGAGGACCATGACTACTTCTCTTGCCATGGAAGGAGATGGGTCCCTTAGGGTCAGATGTGACTTTCCAGTGGGCACTCTTCAGCATTTTTAAAGCAGCCCGACTGGGAGGTGGAGCAGCCAGCACCCCCAGCAAACACAGGCGCCTTGACTCCAAAGGGAGATTTGAAGCCACATTTACATCACCCTTAAATTCACTTTCTGGCTTTTTAAAATTGGTTTGCCTTAACGTCTGTATGAAAGAAGAGGCAGAAAGATGGAGGAGCCAAAGACACTGAGTTACCTCAAGGAAATAGTGCTTTCCAGACACAGTGGGGCAGAGGCATGTATATATACTCAGAGACTGACAACACATACATGACCTTCACAAACTCAAGCCAGACAGAAGGCCAGAGTGGGGCTGGGGGAGGAGGCATAAAGTCTCACCCCCAGTCAAGAAGCTATTTGCAATTGATAGCTACTGGGAAAGGGGAAAACTTTTGTCTTCAGTGGAATGACACAGGGTATATCAACCATATTCCAGGGCAGGTCCCATGTTCATGAATAGCTGGTCAGAACAAAACAGACTCCACAGAGATTTCATCATTTTATCATTTTACTTAGTGTGTGTGTGTGTGTGTGTGTGTGTGTGTGTGTGTGTGTGTGTGTGTGTTCATGGTGGGCTTTGTTTTTGGTGTTTTTAGGAGAGAAATTGAGTAGATACAGAGGTGGGGGAGGATCTGGGAGGAGTTGTGGGAATGGAAAGAATTATAATCAAGTATAATGTATAAAATCTCAAAAATTAAATAAAATCATGGAAAAAATTAAAATTAAGCTAGCTTTATCTGGGAATGGCTCCACCAGAATTCTGATTAATTCATTTTCTTGGGAAAAATTACAAAACTTGGCTTAATTCTGCTCTCAGGGCCACAACTCTTTCTCATCATTTTCCTGTATTTTCTTTCAAATTCTTCCTAGCTGCAAGCCAATCAACAGGCAGATGGTCATTTACCTGAAAGAGTTCCCGCAGACTACCATCCCAGGAGAGTATGAGCCCCTCTGCATCATGCTCTTCTGAGGCTAGAATCACTATTTTTCCATTTCTAGTGACAATCAGGCAGAGCAGACATAAAGACATCTCCTGAGTCCCTTGGGTGCCAAACAACTCTCTGTCTCAAGTGACAGAAGCTTTATCTCCTAGAGTGATCAAGTTCACTTCAGCCAATTAGTAACTACTTTCCTTGCCTGTTGTTTGACACACACACACACACACACACACACACACAATCAGAAGTGATCAGACGGAAAGATAAAGGGATTCTTACCGTCTCTTGGTAGAAGCATTACAAGGCTGAAAGCCCGAATCCCAAAACATGCAGAAGTTAGAGTTATAGGACCAGAAAGCACACATTGGTTCCTAACACAGGTCATCCAGAGTGGTAACACGTGAGGAAAGTCCTGTATCTGCCCCACAGTTTGTAACATGTGAACTATACCTGTGATGGACATCCCAGCTGAGGTTGTGTGTTTTATCTTGCTCCATGGAGGCAACTTTCTCCAGTGTCTCCTCCAGAAGTCTAAATGAGGCTACCAGAGTGATGCTCTCCTTGGCAGCACCAGTGGACCCCTGATGCCTGACCCTCCACTCGGTTCTTTCACAGCTAATGAGCTGGCCTGTAGGATTCCGTGCTCTGAGTCCATCTATTTTCTTCTTCCTTGGTGTTTCCACACATGTGCCCATCATGTCAGCAGTGAAATAGTCAATGTCACACAAAGGGCCAAAGTGACCCAAGTCATTCTGTCTGCTTGGTTGTGGGATCAGAGGTTTGAAAACAACAACAATAACAAAAGCAAACAAAAACCAGTCATGCCTATGCGGGGCTAACTAAATTAGAACATCAGAATAATGGGCAGGTGGAATGTTCCAGATCCAAAGACAAATTATTATGGATTTTTTTAGTTTCTTTAATAACCATTCATTATCACTTCTGTGTCTGGTGTAGCATCCTTTCAACTATCAGGTAAACTGTTGAAATATATTAACTTAATAGACTACTACCATCCACAAATCCATAAAGCTATAAATGAATACCCAAAACATATAGCAGAAATTTTGGTACTTTTCTGTAAACCCAGCTACCTGGTCTTTTCACTTGTGTATTTGGCAAATGCTCTGATTAATGGAATTATTTGGCTCTGTGATTGTAAACTTGGAATAGCGGCTTCCCCTTTGAAGCATGTCATTAAGAGCAAGCTGAATCTGTGTTCCAGGCCCAAGGTCACTCATATTTGGCCCTGGATACATGACCCCTTATTCTCTTTGAGGTGTGAGCTGGTCTGCAGTGACACTTGTTTTGTGATTGTGCTATAGAAGGTGGTTTCTCTGCAAGACAGAAAACAACACAGCATGCATATTCTGTCAGTCCATGACACTGGTTGACCCTTCTCATACTTAAGTCCTTGTCATCTCAGACCTCTGACCAATTTAGTAGAACTCCATTTGCTGATGAATAGTGTTTGTGTGTGTGTGTACATGTGTGTACATAGTGTCAGTTTGTATGTGCATGCATGTGTGTGTGTGTGTGGTGTCAGTTTGTATGTGTGTGTAGTGTGCGTATATGTGTGTGTATGGTGTCAGTGTCAATGTGTGCATGTGAATAGTGTCAATCTGTGTGTATGTGTGGTGTGTGTATGGTATGTGTGGTATGTTGTGTCAGTATCAGTATGTATGTGTGTATCATTGTATGTGCTATCAATGTATGTGTATGTGTTTTCAGTGTCAGTATGTATGTGGGGGGAGACAGGAGTGATGTTCATGGGTATGTCTCTTTCTACAAAAAGCAAGTGATCAGAATCACTACCCAAATGTGTGACCATTTGATTTCATTCTGTGGGGCTATTAGATCCATTCTTTTTTCTTTTGTTTGCTAGCCGTGTATGGTCTGCCCATGTGAATGTGCTGTCACCATAGGTGGGAGCTGAAGGAAAGGATTTATTGCCAGGACATCAGTCATGTGCTCAGTTCCTTTTGCCCCTACTTACAATTAGACATATGTCTAATTGCACTTAGGAGGCTTCTGTCCTACAGAAGCTATGCTGGACCTACCTAGCCTGGTCATTTGGGAGTGTAACAAACCCACATCATGATAAGCACATGTGGTCCCATGGTTATGTTAAATTCCATTGTCAGGTCTTATTTCCTTCCAAGAAGGGAGGAGTGTAGAAGATATTGTTTCTCATAGTGTGCACATCTCTGTGTTAATATAGACTATTGAAAATGAAGGCTTTCTGGTGAAGAAGGCAGGCTTTGTTCAGACTTCTATAGGTAGATGTTAATTTTCTTAGTAGAGATGGTAGGGTTCTCCTGGAATAATTTGCCCTTAGATGTTTCTCTAATGCTTAAAGGTTGGAAGGAACATATGGGCCAAGCAGCTGGGTTTTTAGTCTGCATCCTGAATCTGCTGTGGTCCATTAAATTAGAATCCACTTGGAACTGGCATCCTTCCCTGTCATCTAGTATGTGAGGTTGAGAGCTCTGAGGACTGTTGGACAAGCTTGTAGAATTTCACAATGTCCTGCCAGGGACTGGGCTCCTTTCCAAATGAACAAAGGTGAGGACTCTATGCTTAAGAATATCCCACGGGTACACAAATCACAAAGTTCCCCAAATTTTAGATAGGGGAATTTCTGGAATCTTTGTTGAATTTCCCCTTCCTCAGAAACACACAACCCCCTTGTTCTTGTTTTGTTAGCCCAACTAGCATAACATCTTCAAATGGTAGATGGACCTGGTGTTGCTGCATGCTGTCCAGGTAGCTGATAACTCACCCACATCTTGAGATTTATGCTATCCTTTAAGGGAAGACTTGGGCCTGTTCCTGAGATTTCTATTGTTCTTTTACACAATGGCAAAAAAGGGCCCCTGACTTTCACATCTTTCCATACACTGATGACTAATCTCTCTTGACCTTTTATTGAATTTCTCCATGCATCATTTTTATGTAGCAAGTGACATCCAATTCCATAGTCATTATAATTACTACTTCCCCTGTGCCTTTCAAAGGTTTGACATGTTACACCTGCCAGAGTGTTCTGTTCTACAAGAACCATACCCCAGGTCACCAATTGCAAAAACTTAATCATTTCACTGTTACTCTGGAATGCACTGAGGACTCTCATCCCTGTCCCCATATGGAGCAATGGAGTTACTATTGCCAGCCAGGTTATAGATGGCCAAGATCCAAAATCCCATTTGGAGTTCTGCCTCCTTAAGCCACTTCTGGCACTGACTCACTTAGATCAGAAAGCATACTCTTATTTTGACTTTGCCTATCTTAACACAGAGTTCTATGAAACTATTAAAGACTAAGGAATGTGACATGCATTGAAACTCTTTCAAACCACTGATAAAGAAAGTCTAAATTCTATTTACAAATAACAGCTATGTCAAAACTTGATGCCCACATCTAAATAAATCATTACCAAAAATCATCCAGGAATGCTCCAAAGAGCACTGGCGTGTGGCTGAGTTTCACTTAATCTGGGAGTTCAGAGTTGCTTCAATGTTGAAAGCATTGTCAATGTTCAGTTGTCAGATTGGAACATATTAATAGGCAAAAGAATAACATGACTTCTCTGATACTAAAAGGCATTTAATAAAATACACTGATCATCTTTATCAACAAGCAAACACCCTCCTAATTACATAAGAAAACCACATCCTTACTAGTATTAGCTATCTCAGATGAAAGGGTAAGCTTCCTGTATAATGGAGAAATCATAAAAATCATGACAAGACAAGCATGTCTGCAGGTCCTACTGTTATCTGTCACCATTCCGTCAGTCCCAGCCATTGCGTTTAAGCTGAAGAAGAATGAGGGATAATTTTAAATTGGACAAAAATACTGAGATTATGATGGCTCCAATAGAAGATTCTCTGTCTATTTGGAAATCTTAAAATAATACACTGGAAAGTAAATCCAGAACCAGAATTCAGCAAGCATTGTGGGTGTACTAACACAAAAGCCCAGAGTCTGCTTCTAAACAAATAGCACAAACTAAAATAGTGATATATTGAGAGCAGAAAGGAAACCTATATAGGATAGAAAAAATGTCATCTTCAGGTTATATTATATTCACATGCTACACAAGAATATGAAGATATATTTTCTACTTGGAGATAGAGATTTGCAACACATTTTAACTCATGAAAAATAGATAGCTAAAAGAGTTTCTGAAGAATGAATCATGAATTATTTAAAGCTTATTTTAAAATTCAAATAAAAATAAGAAAATAAATACCCAGAATATGAATTATGAGAAGCTATTCCAACCAGATATTAAGGCATATTTCATGGCATCATCCATCCCCCAAACACAAGACACCCTGAGACAGAAGAGCTAGAAAATAAATCCAGATATTGCTGAGAACTGGTATACAAGAAGAATTCTGCATGCAAGCAGGAGAAGATCAATTACCTATTGACTGAAGGATCAATTAAGAAACCTCTGGTTGAATGTGTGTGTGTGTGTGTGTGTGTGTGTGTGTGTGTGTGTGTGTGTGTTGATTTTAACCTATACTAAATAAAAATCACATTGTTTACAAAGCCAAAATCCAAATGATTTATGAACAAAATGGCAGTAATTTCCTTAATCTGAAAGCCAGTGGTTGCAGTTCCCATAATATATAAAGAGACCTGATGAATCAGGTTGATAACGCTGTGATGAAAACCACAGGAAATGACAGAGAGGGGACATGAACAGAAGGTTATGAAACAGTTATATGAAACAATGTTCTGCCTCTTCACAGTAATGGAAATACAAATTAACCTACGATGAAAGTCTGGTTCTTCATATTGCTATTGGTAACAAGTTTAAAGGAAGTCAGGAAAAGCAATCCACCGAGAGACATGAAAGTGGGGTGGCACTAATATAATGGCATGCTGAGTCTAAATTAAAGTTAACAATACCCATGGTCACTGGCTCAGAAAAGCAATGCTAAAATTCATCTTTAATGATGGTAGATACGCAAAATGACATGGATGTAAACACATGAACTGCTTACGATAAACACTATGAATATTGATTGAGTGATGAGGGCTGATTCCATAAATGAGAATTTATCTGCAAACAGAAAACTATACCAGCACTCCAAAGGAACCATTGTTTATGCTGATGCTGTTGAAGAGGAAGCCTGGTACTTCTGGTTTCTGCCTCAAGTTTCAGTCTGAGTTCTTGTACTCCTCTCTCCTGCAAAGGGACGAATTCACATGAGACTGAGTCCTAGGTCAGTCAGTTAGTTAGAGCAAGCAAGAAATACTCTTCAGGAAAAAAGAAAGAAAGAAAGAAAAAGACAAGGCTGAGCAGCAGGGTCAAATTCTAGCACAAGAGGCTTACAGACAGTTCTCCTCTCTCTGTCGATACTCCCTGTTTTTATCCCTAGAATTTGGATACCCTAGATAAGAATGTGTTCTTCTTAGAAGCCCATTTTACCCAGAATTTAGTATGTTACATGGAGATGTGAAAGATGCAAGAAGAAAGAACACGAAGTTGGCTGGGTAGAGAGTTGGGAAGGATCTTGAAGGAGTTGGGAGGGAAAAGAATATGATTAAAATATACTGTCTACAATTTTTAAAATTAAAATAAATAAACAAAAATTCTTCTTAAAACAGAAAAAACAACAGAAAGGAGTATGTATAAGGGTTTAAGCACCTCAAAATTGAAAAGTCTACTTTGAAATTCAGGGAAGTCCCTGAAGCTACTTCGAACTGACCTCCGTACCTCATTAGCTATCACTACTCCAATCTGAATATTGATCACTAGCCAACCAGCACAATTATCTTTATATAGTTTCAGGGCCCAAAGTAGGCCTACCCATTGGTCTTCATGTCCTATTAGGAAAGGGTCTGCTGGTAAAGCCCTCCCAAAGCTAATAATAGGATCTCCAATTTAGTCAAGATGTATGGTGATATATGTCATTTGGATAAAATAGGAATTTAAAACTTAGTTGCAGGTCATTGAGACAGCTCAGAAGGTAAAGAGTCCTTGAGAGCAAGCACAAGGACCTGGGTTCATTGCTCAGAACCCACATGGGAAGGAGTGAACAATCATCTGTAGATTTTCCTCTGACCTCTATGCATGTATAGTGGCACATGTACACACACACAGACACACACACACAGACACACACACACACAGACACACACAGACACACACACACACTAAATATTGGATCTTTTTTTTCCAGTTAACTGAAAGAATACACATGAAGTCAGTAAGAGTGATGATCTCTGGGAAAGGAAGCCTGACCAATGGTAAGTTGGGGGGAATTGGTCTTTATTTTTAAATTTTCTTTCATACAATGTAGTACATTCTTAGAATGTTTTTATTAAAAATAAATATTAAATTGAAGCTGTTGGACTCTGATTTTCTTCTAAGTAGCAAAGCGGGAGGCTGGAGTCAAGTAGAAAGCAGAAGATGAGAGGAAGTTAAGCCTGTTGTTCTCCAGGTTAGATGCGCATTTCCAAAGACAACACACTTTAGGCTGAAAAGCCCCTTTTGTTTGCTTGCTCCCAAATAGAAAATAATGCCTTTGACTATCACTCCAACTGTAAACACCATCAGCTGCTCTCAAAATATTTTCTGAGTAAATGCCACTTGTACCTTGTGGCAGCGAGGCAGGACATTTTCAAAGCAGCTGGGAACCCAGTTAGCACATCTCTGGATTAGTAAATGATGGCAAAGCAAGCGGGGCTTGGGTTCTGGAGACAATGCACAGGAGAAGAGAGCAACTAACAGGAGAAACTGCAAGAAGTCCTTTCCCAAGGCCAGCAAAGCCTTTAGACAGAGGCAAGAGCTCTGCCCTGTTTCAGCAGGCTCAGTGACATACCTGAGGCTTCTTGTCTTCAAGGAATAAGGACAGAAGAAATAAAATATGGAGTAAAAGATAATTGTATAAGAATTTTAAATATAACAACCATTTTGAAGAGCAAAGATTTAAAACAAGTAAGTGAGCCCCGAGAGTAGACCCATCAAAAGTAAGTCTTATACTGAAACTATTTTGTGCAGGAAAAAATATAATACATCAAAACAGAGTAGTTAGCCAAGAGCTAACCAGAATGTCTCCAGGAGAGAAACAGATATTAAGCTGACATTCTCAGTCCTTTCTTTCAACAGAATGAAATAAACAATGTGCACACGTCAACATTATAAACTCCTTCTCACCTTAAATATCAGCCATCCTGAGTCTGGGGAGGCAGAGTTTAATTGTGCTTTTCCTGTAAGAATGAGGACTTGAATTCAAACCTCTAGCACCCATGTAAAGAAAAGTAAATAAACAAACAAAAATCCAAAACAAAGAAACAACAAAGGTGTGCTATCCGAGTACTGGAGGATGGAGGTGAGTCAGTTCGATCCTGAAAGATCACTGATCTTTAAATCACTGAATTGACCATCCAACCAGTCAATCCAAAAAATGGGAGAGCTTCCAAATTCAGTGAGAGCCTGCCTCAAGAGACTAAGGCAGGGTATGATAGAGGAAGGTATCTGAAGTCCCACTCTAGTATTCACGTATATGGACCACACTTGTATACAACACACACACACACACACACACACACACACACACACACCAATTTCAAGTAATGCTTCATTGGATCCAGATGCCAGTTAGATTTTGTTTTACCAATAAACCCTTTTTCTACTGCTCTAAGCTGATTTCTCCTTCTGTTTATATGCACGAAGAGTCACATTCTAGGTTTTTTGTATGAATTATCATCTTTTAGATTATAAAGTGCTAAGTGAAACAGATTAATCTATGCTTCAATTTAGTAGAATGGTGAATGAATAATTAAATTCAACTACAATTTATTAAGAACCTAATAAAAAAACTGAACCTCTGAAGTAGCTGGAATCAATAGAGACATGATTTTTCCAAGTTTTAGTTGACAAACTCATCAATCAGCATTTGATATACATGCGGAACATTTCACATGGGCTCTTCTGATCACTAAAGAGAAATGATATGATCTTGTGTGCCTGAAGCACCAGGCTTTCTGGCATTGAATTGTTTCATTTTCAAGATTCTCTTGAAGATGGTTTTGTAGTTCTACTAATCTGAAGCTTGAGAGTTTTCATTATCATGTAAACATTTGTCTTTTTTTTCCCCCTGTCCATAAGTTTGGAAAAGTCCCTGTAAGAGTGACTTCCAATGGAGGGTTGACTCTACCATCACAGACTGAGAAGACAGTGACCTAGGATGGTCTCTGAAAGAACATAACTTACCTCAATCTAAAAACCATCTGACCAAGCCCAGAGACTCCAATGGAAGAACAAGCGGAAAGACTGAAGGAGCTGAAGGGGATTGCAACACCATAGGAAGAACAATATTAACTAACCAGACCCCGCAGAGCTCCCAGAGACTAAACCACCAGCCAAAAAGTATTCACGGAGGGATCCATGGCTCCAGATACATATTTAGCAGAGGATGGCCTTATCTGGCATCAGTGGGAAGGGAGGCCCTTGATCCTGTGGAGGTTTGATGCCCCAGCATAGGAGGATGTTAGAGTGGTGAGGTGGGAGTGGATGAGTGGGTATAGGAGCACCCTCATAGAGACAAAGGGGAGGGAGAAGGGGTGCAAGGATGAGGTGTTGTGGAGGGGTAACCAGGAAGGGTGCTATCATTTGAAATGTAAACAAATAAAATAATTAATAAAAAAAGAAAAAAGAAAACAATTAAAATTAATTATTATTCTCAATGGCCACAATTACTTCACAATGGCATGGGTGTCTTCTTAGACTGGACACAATGTCTTCACCCCCAGAATCAGACTGGGCAACACCCCTCCCCTTTGCCTTTTGTGTATTGAATTTCATGCAGTGGTCGCTTCTTAGTTTCCAAGATGGAAGATTTTCTTTTTGAAATCTGTACAGCCATCAAAAGTAGTGCTGCTCCATCTAATGTTGAAACTATTAACTGCCTTAAGCTGATAATAATCAACAGTGTTGGCTAACAGTTTGTGATGTGTACAGAGACTGTCCCTGCACTCCCCCATGACTTTTAAAATATCCTTCTGCACTAGGACAAGTTGGATTTGGTACCCCCAGGACACCTAAAATACATCTTGGAAGCCATGGATTTAGGGGATAAGTATCTAGTCAGAGGGACTTGTGGTTCAAATTCCCTGAGGAGAAAGCATTTCCCCTAGATGGGCTGCCTTGTCTGGTCTCAGTGGTCAAGGATGTGTTTAGTCCTGATGGGACCCGAGGTACCAGGTGTGTTGATATGGGGGCTCCCTTTCTCTGGGGAGAAGGGGAAGGGAAAATGGGAAAGGGGGTAGTAGGGTGGGACTGAAAGGAGAGGAGAGAGGGGTTTATATAAGGATGTAAGTGAATAAATAAACAAATTAATGGAAAAGGGAAAAGGAGAAGAAGGAGAAGGAGGAAGAGAAGGAGAAAGAGGAAGAAGAGAAGAGGAGGAGGAAGAAGAGGAGGAAGAGGAAGAGAAAGAAGAAGGAAGGAAGGAAGAAGAAGGAGAAGGAGAAGGAGAAGGAGAAGGAGAAGGAGAAGGAGAAGGAGAAGGAGAAGGAGAAGGAGAAGGAGAAGAAGAAGAAGAAGAAGAAGAAGAAGAAGAAGAAGAAGAAGAAGAAGAAGAAGAAGAAGAAGAAGAAGAAGAAGAAGAAGAAGAAAGGAAGAAGCCTGAGGTACCCAAGTAGTGACAGGTAGAGATGAATCTAGTCACAGCAAAGCCATTGGTCTTAATCTAAGAGGGGGAAAAGGCTGTAGCAGGAACAGTGAGGCTACCTCTATGTAAACAGCCAGCATCTTTTGCAGGGACCTAATTGAGGACTGCCTGAGAGACCAAGGATTGCTGGGGCAGACAATAACAGCCAATCAGGAACTGCTGTTTAGAAGAGATGCTTTCTTGGGACCAGTAGGACATGGGTGGTGGTGGGGTATTAAAAGAGCTTGCAGCAGTATTCAGATGAACATGCTGCATGTTTCTCAGCTGCCACTGGAGTCTGTGTTGTTGACTCTGCACCACCTCACCTCCAACCCCCAAAGGCAGGCAGTGCTAGGCCTTGAGTAGTCCAAGGCATAGGCAGCAAAACACTTTGGGTGTGTTTCACTTATTTTTATTATTTTAACAAATGATGATGTACTTTAGCTATTTTAAAGATGTTATTTTTACAGTTGTAGGTTCATAGCAAACCTGAGAAGGTAAATAAATATCATATAAACTCTTAGCATCCAACTTTGCATAATCTCCCGTTTAGCACCCCCCACCACCACCAAAGTAGTAATGTTATGCTCAGTGAGCCCGTGTGCCAACTCATAGAATGTCCACCACACAAAAGGACGACATGTGGGTGTTCATTCATTAATTGCAATGGGTATTCAACTCAGTTATTTTCACTTAACATATAAAGCCCTTTACTCTTGTGTATAATTTCACAAGTTTTGACATACTGTCTTGCAGCCACTGCCACAATGAAAGCATTCAACAGTTCCACCATTACCCATAACTTTCCTCTCTCTCATTGAAGATAACTCCTTTCCCATGTTTCTAAATCTCTACAATCACTGATGTGTTGTCAGTCTTTTTAGTTTTTCCTTTTTAAAAACAAGAAATAAATGTATGATAACACAAAGCCTTGAGATCCTGACTTCCTTCACTTACTTGACACTTTTAAGAGAGTTTCTACCACTGCATGTAACAACAATAAGGAATGTTTTATGTCTAGTGTATGAATATGCCATAATGTATGTCTCCATTCACCCGAGGAAAGAAATTAAGTTATTTTTATTAATAACCAACAGCAATAAAGATACCTACAAATTACATAACTCACATACTTCAGAAATTTAAATGTAAAGTCACAAACTGTAAAACTTCTAGGAAAAATCTTTATGTGGGTTGGACATTTCCTAGCATAACAAACACACGCACACACACACACACACACACACCACAAAACAAATAGATTTAACTTCATCAAAAAAAAAGCCTTCTATATCATGAACAGCAAGAAGGATTGATCAATACACAGATTGAGACGTTATTTGTAAATAATATAACTGACAAAATCTAAGTCTAGAGATTAAAAATCATTGTAATAACTCAATAACAAATAGTCAAAGAACTTACCTACATACTAGGAAATATACAACAGCAGATAAGCTTGTGGGAAGAGGGCCAAGGCCATTCGATATAAGATATAGAACAGAAAACCACAAGGTCTTCTTGCTCTGCAATCAGCACCCTTACCAGACCGAAAGTTTAAACAAACAAGATGATTCCTGAAAATCCATGAGAAAGCATGAGGAAGAGAATGAAGAGAATGAGACTCTAAGACTCTCAAATAGAAGTTTAACAAATAAAAAAACATATGTCCATCTAGGAAACAATTTTTTCATTTTCTTATAATATTAAACACATGATTATCATGTGACCCAGAGATCTAATTCCCACCTATTTAATCAAGTTAAATATAAATTATGTTCCCACACAAACTTTTGGTTTATACTTTTCATGATCCACTTGGCTGCTGTTTTAGGATCAGGAGGCCCCTGGGTACAATAACCCCGGTGAGAGACGATGGATGGTGGGTGATTCACATCAGAGTGTGAAGAGATGTGGGACTCAGCACTTTTTTAGTGGCAGACCTTTCTGATGGATTAGGAGTGTGACATGAAAGAAAGTGGAGTAAGAGAAGATGGAGTGATCCTTCACTGAAATGAGAATCATCCATTACAGAGCAAGGCTGGATGGAAAAATGGTAATTTCTGGATCCTCTTCCTCCCTCCTCCCTCCTCCCTCCTCTCTCCCTCCTTTCCTCTCTCCTTCCCTCCCTCTCTCCCTCCCTCCCTCCCTCCTCCCTCCTCCCTCCTCTCTCCCTCCTTTCCTCTCTCCTTCCCTCCCTCTCTCCCTCCCTCCCTCCCTCCTTCCTCCCTCCCTCCCTCCTTCCTCCTTCCCTTCCTCCCTCCCTCCCTCCCTCCCTCCTTCCCTTCCTCCCCTCTGAGGCGCTTGGTTCACAGGAAGACATGCACCACTGTAGCCATCACACAGTTTAACTCAGAAGAAAAGGATGCTCTGGCTGAGCTGGTGGAAGCTATTAGGACCAATCACAGTGACAGGATGAGATCCACAGCTACTCGGGAGGCAATGTCCTGGGTCCTAAGTCTGTGGCTTTCATTGCCAAGCTGGAAAAGGGAAAGGCTAAAGAACTTGCCACTAAACTGGGTTAAATGTACACTGCTAAGTTTTCTGTACATAAATATAAGTACAAAAATTAAAAAAAAAAAAGATTGAAGTAAAAAATAATAGAAGGATGAATGCAAGCCAATCTGGTGGAGAGGATGTTTAAAGCAACTAGTCAAAATGAATTTTAAAGGTATTGAATACAGATGATGGCTTTAAGACAACTAGTGGCTGAGCTTGGAATCCTACAGCACCATTGACACAACAGCCATGGCACCTATATTCTTACTTGTAAATGTCTAAATTTAACAGTAAATTTTCTCAAATAAATGTTTGCCATTGCACTAGTGTTTTCGTAACAGGCTAAAGTCACTTTATAAGATTTAGCACAAATGTACTAATTTGCCTCTAATTGTCTTAGAGGTAAAGCTACTGTCTCGAAGATACCATTCGACTTAAAAGAAAGTCACATAAAATATCTGCTTTGGGGCATTTCACTTTGCAGTAATGCTGGGATTTCCAGCTCTGTGGATCTCGTATTTCTCTTCTAATTCTGTAGCCTAATTACTTGCTTATTTTCCAAGTGGTCGAAGATGTGAAGAGGGAAAAGAAAGAAACTCTACTTTGTGGTTAAAATAATTGAAATGTGACTTGGAATGCTGGCTCTCTCTCTCTCTCTCTCTCTCTCTCTCTCTCTGTATAAAGCAGCTCTAGTTCTCATAAAAGTCCTAACAGAAAATCCTGAGAAAGAAAAGGTGGCCCCTGAGCAGGGTTCCCCAACTTCTTCGGGCTATTAAAGATCAGTGACAGTCACTTTTTAAATCTCCATGATAATACACAGAAAAGATACCTCCTTTGTTTGTGTTCCTTTCACATCTAGAGAAAAGAACTAGGCAAGCAACATAGAATCAAGAGAACAAGTACTTTGGGCATAGTTGGCAAATGCAAATGATACATCAAGAGCCTTTGTCTTCTGCTGGCTGTGAGGGTGAAACACAGGTGGGTTTGGCCAGTGCTGATGAGTCTATCCTGCCCACTTTGCCCTGCTTCCGAAGGAAGGAGGACTTTCCACTTAGTAACTTAGATGCTGTTGAAATGTTTGAGATCTTAGGGTGATGAATGGTATTTAGATTTGTTAAACAAAACAAACAAAACCATCCAACCTGGGAAGCACTTCCCTTCCTCTCATGGATAAGAATTTAGTCAGAAAACTACTATAGTTAGAAGCTCATTAAGAAGGGCAGAAATATCTAATCAGCCTTGGGCTGGTGTGTGTGTGTGTGTGTGTATGTGTGTGTGTGTGTGGTGTGTAAAAATAATCCAAAAAATAAAATAAATCATGACACATTTAAATAAAAGTAAGTCTTTTAAATCACACTTTCCAAGTAGGGTCCCACTGCTCCCTCCAGAGGGAATGAACACAGACTGAGACAGGGCCACTGAGCCTGACCTTCATTTTCTTATGTAGAATTTAATTGAACTGAGTATTAGAACAGGCTTGAAGGCCACAACGTATCCTTTTGTAATGTTCACTGCACTTCAGAAGGCTGACCTCTGTAAGGCCTCTTCCACAGCACACAAATATTTTCTGTAAATGTCTGAACTCCACCTGTTAATACCAATTAAACATTTAAATTTGTTTTTTCTTTCTTTGCAGTGATTTATCCAGCAGCACAGTATAAAGCATGAGTAAACAACCAGGATGATGTCAGGACACAGAATCAGACACGTGTACACCAAACAGGCAGAAAAGCGCAGATGATCACATACAAGAACACAAATATTAACTCTGAGGTTGAAGTATGACTAGATACAAGCAAAGGCAACAAAGAGTGGTGCTCAGTGGATTACTCCTCCTGGCTTGCTCAGACATTTTATAACGTCCAGGACCACTAGCCCAGAAACGGCACCAACCACAGTGAGCTAAGCCCCCACACATCAATCAGTATTCAAGAAAACACACACAGGCCAATCTGGTGGAGGTACTTTCTCAACTAAAGGTTTCCTCTTCCAGAATGACTCTAGCTTGTGTCAAGTTGACATAGAATCAGCTGACACAGACCATGTGGGGAATTTTAAGCAATACCAAAGATACAATATTCCTCCATGAAATATACTACTTGTGCTCTAAATTCTAAACAACTGTGGTTATGGTTGTGTTTGGGGTGATATATGTGGTTTTTTTTAATTGGATATTTTATTTACATTTCATATACCATCCCCTTTCCCCATTTCCCCTCCCTAGAAAACCCCTATCCCATTCCCCCTTCTCCTTTTTGCTTTTATACATTTTTTAAATGTTAAGCAAAGGCTTTATAAGGTTGATAATGTTCAATAACAAGATACCCATACAATCAGAAGTGTAACAGACACATGAACATCTGCCCCCTTCTCTGTTTTCTCTCTCTCTCTCTCTCTCTCTCTCTCTCTCTCTCTCTCTCTCTCTCTCTCTCATCACCTAGCTCCTCCTCTCCTTACTCCTCCTCTTTGACTAACCAGAACCTCTGTCATCTGGGGTGATATATGTGAATAACTTTAAAGGGTACATTCTTTGTTACTTATACCTTATTGAACACCAATAACCTATGTGGAAGTCAACCCAAAGGAGCTGCAGTTGTACCTTCTGACATGATCACACAGATTTCTGCTGAATGCTGTAGCTGGAGAGAAAGTTCACAAAGCAGAGATCCTTACTGGGATTCTGGCTGTGCCAGATAAGCATAGTTTAAACAAAAGATCCAGAAGTAAACAAGCAGGGAAGGGAGAGATGGGGTGGAAAGGAGGAAGGACAGAGGAAGGAAGGGAAAGAGAGAGGGAAGGATGGAGGGAGAGAAAGAGGGAGAGAGGGGTGTATGATTGTTTGGACCACAGTCAGGTTATTGCTGTGGACAGCTAGGGTTCTATTGTGCCTGAGACCTCTGAGCAATCCTAACACTACATTTTATAGCTGCCCCTTCTGATGTGCAAAGAGGTAGATATTTATCATCCATCTCTGTCATGATTTTTTTATCAGAAATATATGTGTGTGTACCTTCCTAAAGTATAGTATATTGAATAATAATAAATTCACAGGGTGCATCAGTTTGGCTAACTGAAATTTTCCAAGTACTCCTGATTCCCTTGACAGCAGGAAAATATGATTTCTTCTCCTCCTCCTCCTCCTCCTCCTCTTCTTCCTCCTCCTTCTCTTTCTCCTCTTCCTCCTCCTCCTCCTCCTTCTTCTTCCAGTGTTAACTACTAATATTAACTCTTAGCTCACATATTACATACCATATAGCAAACATCTGTCTTTCGTGTCTGTCCATCTGCCTGCCTGCCTGTCTATCTATCTATCTATCTATCTATCTATCTATCTATCTATCTATCTATCTATCTATCTATCTTAGGAAGTGGCTAGATAGGGTTAGAGATGCACAGCAGAGTTCAAGCCACAGGATCAGACTCTAGCTTCAGAAGGGAGGTAAAAGACTATGGGAAATGTAGAGACAAAGGTCAGGATCCTATCCCAACAGATGAGTGGGGAAACACATGCAGCGGCAATCTGAACAGGATGTGTTAACTCTTGGGACTAGTTGAGCTGGAGCCCTTCAGGACAGCAGGAAGTTCTTTGCCTGTAGGCTTCTTGATAGACACACTGGGTGGTCAGATGGCAGACTGGTAGGGGGTATCATTATAGCAGTGTTAGAACCCCACCTCTTTATGGGGTTTAGGTAAGGGTGCTATACCCTTTCCTAGGTTTGGTGTGTTTTGTACATTCTCTGGCTTGGCTTCCTCATAGGATTTTGATACACCCACATGCTCATAAGGTTCCAACTTACTTTGACAAATGTATATGGTTGTAGGTTTTTTTTTTTCTTTTTAGGAATAAGTTATTAATCAGTCTGTGTCTCATGGGTAGCTTTAGACAGATGTTATTGTTTATGCATCCAATAAAGAACAGGGCCATCCTACCTGAGTTTTCACTCAAAATGAAGTCAAGGATGTTTGTAAGACTGAGTTCCTCAAGGCAAGGCACAGCCTAAAAGCCACCATGTTATATAATACATATAGCATATCATAACCTTAGCGTTCTACCCAGAATTAACTGAGAGCTGCTTAAGCAAGCATAAAGATTTTCTACTTAGCTTCATGTAAATTGAAGCAAACAAACAAAACTATGGCTAAAGAAAGCACAGGTAGAGAATTTGGAGAATTATAGGTATTATCCATGAGCCATCATAGTCTATAGAAACGTGTCTATCTGGAGCTAAATGATAGCATCTTGTAGAAATTGAGTTGTAACTGACTATACCACTTATCACATAGACAAAAGTCTGTATAATAGAAATGTCTATAAATTTTTTATTACTCCTCCGATGATGATATCAAAACTCATTCTTCTCTCTTAATCCAGGATGGCCTTAGTGACAATCTTGATGAGTAGAATTTAGTGGAGCTGATATTCCAAGACTTGCAATATAGTCATAAAAAGCCTTGTGGTATCTTTCATTCATCCTGTCAGAGAGCTTGTTTTCAGAAGCCCAAACTTTGTGGAAAAACCCCAACAACCTAGAATAGGATGGTGTGTGGTTACTTGATCCTATAGCTTAGACCAGGCTCAGTCATCTAGCCACCCCAGTAAAGATGCCAGATGCTTTGATGATGCCATCTTGAGCCCTCCAGGTCAGTTCTTTTGACTAGATAAATACTAGCATGTGACTTCAGCCATCACACACCCTAGGCACCTGATTAATCAATCTTGCCTAAGCTCCTAACCTGAGAATACAGAAGACACTGAAAGTTTGATTTAAGACACCAGGATAAATTGATTCTTACATGGTGGTAAAGAACATCAGAATTAAATCTGATGGGATGCCGGGCTCCACTGTGTGGGATTTCTGAACATTGTTTGACTCATTCAGAGTCAACCAACTTCAGAAAGCTTCCTTTCCAACTCTAGTTCCATTCTTTATTACATAGGAATAAGGTTATGATAATTTACCTCTCTTCTGAAAAGTATCTGTTAGCTTCAACTGGACCATTGAGTCCTCCTTTTGAAAAGTGATGTTTGTGGGGTCTTTTTGTTTGTTTGTTTGTTTGTTTGTTTGTTTGTTTTTCCACGTTACAAAGTTTTTAGGTTGCGTATATATACTTAACAGACTGGACTCTGAGAAACTGGTTCCTATTTCCCTTCTGTGACTCATTTAATTAAAAACTAAGAGGTACCCAGGAAGAAGCAGCCTGTCTCACAGCTGCTCTTCCTACTGGTGGTTGCTTCCTGAGTTGACTCATTTACCTTAACATACAAATAAAATAGGACTTTTTGTTAGCCAGTGCCAGGTGTAAGCAAAAGAACCCTCCCCACTTCCCCAACCATTTAACAGGAATATAGAGATTTATTTTTCCACTTTCTCAGGCTGCTGGTATTTTCAATTTCTAAACAAAGTCCATCCTTGGAAATAGATGATTCTCTTCCAGCTTATCTTCACCCTCTTGCTATAATCTGAAATTGAAGAAACAAACAATAGCAACAAGAACAAAATCAAGAGTGATTAGCTGTGAGAAAGAGACTCATGTCCATCTAAACCCCATATGGAGAATGTTGTTCTACCCACAGGGCAGAGCTGAGTTTTCAGAAGTTTTTTGTTAGTTTGTGTTTTGTTTTGTTTTTAAGTTATTTTATTTATTTACTTTCCAGTTGTTGCCCCATCCCTCCTGAGCCCCTATCCCATAGTTCCTCATGCCATTCCTCCTCCACTGTGCCTCTGAGAGGGTGCTCTCTCTGCCAAGGCCTACTCCTTCCCTGGGTCCTCAAATCTCTGAAGGATTAAGTGCTTCTTCTCCCACTGAGACCAGACCAGGCAGACCTCTGCTATATATGTGCCAGGGCCCTTGACTGGCCAGTAAATGCTCCTGGTTGGTGGCTCAGTCTCTGAGAGCTTCCTGTGGTCCGGGTTAGTTAAGACTGCTGGTCTTCCTATGGGGTCAGCCTCCCCTTCAGCATCTTTAATCCCTCTCCTAATTCAACTGTAAGGGTCTCCGACTTCAGTCCAATGGTTGGGTGTAAGTATCTGTGTCTGTCTCAGTCAACAGCCGGTAGGACCTCTCAGAGGACAGCCATGCCAGGCTCCTCTCTGTAAGCACATCATAGCATCAATAATAGTGTCCAGCTTTGGTGCCCTCACCCCATAAGATGGATCCTAAGTTGAGCCACTCATTGGACTACCTCTCTTTTAGTCTCTTCTCAGTTTTTGTCCCTGCAATTCTTTTAGACAGGAATTCTGGGTCAGGAATTTATACTGTGGGTTAGTAACCCTGTCCCTCCACTTGAGGCCCTGTCTATCCACTGGAAGTGGACTCTTGGAGTTTCCTCTCCCCTGTGTTGGGCATTTGGCTAAGGTCACCCCACTGAGTCCTGAGAGTCTCTTACCTCCTGGGTCTCTGGTACTTTCTAGAGGGCCCCCCACCTCCCACCCCTCGAGGCTGCTTATTTCCATTCATTCTCCTGGCCCTCTGGGCTTCTCTCCTGTGTCCCCCCAATATCTGATCCTTTTCCCCTTTTCCCCTCCTGTTCCCCTCCCCCACACAGGTCCCTCTGCCTCCCATGATTATTTTCTTTTCCCTTCTAAGTGGGATTGAAGTGTCCTCACTTGGGTCTTTCTGCTTGTTCTACTTCTTACTGTCTTTTGAATTGTATGATAGCTATTCTGTACTTTTTGGCTAGCAACCACTTATCAGTGAATATATACCACGCATGTCCTTTTGTGTCTGAGTTACCTCATCCAGGATGATATTTTCTAGTTCCATCCATTTGCCTACAAAATACATGATATCCTCATTTTAATAACCAAATAGTATTCCATTGTGTGAATGAACCACGTATTTTGTACCCATTCTTTATTTGAGGGACGTCTGGGTTGTTTCCAGATTCTGGCTATTACAAATAAGGCTGCTATGAACATAGTGTCCTTGTGGTATGGCGGGGCATCTTTTGGGTATATGCCCAAGAATGTTATAGCTGGGTCCTCAGGTAGAACTATTTCCAAGTTTCAGAGGAACCAGCAGATTTATTTCCAGAGTGGTTGTACCAGTTTGCAATCCCACCAGAAGTTTTAAAAACTCAGCCAGTTAATGACTAACAAAGCACAGATCTCCAGCTAGTATCTGAGATTTTGTCACTACTCTTTGATATATCCCAAACCATTGACAAAAATACTGAGCATTAAGATTTAAGTGTGTGTGTGTGTGTGTGTGTGTGTGTGTGTGTGTGTGTGTTACTAGCCTATGAATAATGGTTTTTACAATGATTTTCAGATGAAGCTCAAAACACATAGCTGTGTCTTCTCTAGATGGATAGTTAAATGAATGCATAGGAGAGAATTCTGCCCACATGTATCCCAGTGGTAAAATTTATTATATTGTGTGGTCAATCTATTCTGCTCCTGTGTCTGTCCCCTTAGGCTTTTAGAAGCATCTCATCAATTTGTTGTTACCTTAAGTATTCTATCAGCAGCACATGACCTTTGAAAGTTAGGAATGTGAATGTAGAAATCCATCAATAAGCCTTTATTCTCCAGGGCCTCAGCTGGTGGAAAAGATACAGGTCATCAGAGCTCAGTATCCTAGAAAAGGGTATCATGTATACCTCTCCATCATGAAAATCATAACTTCTGCAACTCCAGGAAAAAGTTGATCTATTATCATTCAATCTTATGTTTAAATATTGGCACCTGCTCTACACTAGACTTTCATGATTATATAAAGAAGAATATTCAGGGTCGCATCCCTGAGCTGCTAAAGGCTGGCACTCTTCCTGCCCTACCTCTCTAGGGACTTCTAAATGCTTTCTTTCATCTAATCCACAATGTTCTACATGGTCTCAAATATATGTTCCTCATATGGGCCCTTTTCACTCAATTATTGAATTTTATTCAAGTACCTGTTTAGTTTACTCAGGTTACCATAACTGAATACTATAGGCTGGTAACTGACAGACAACAGAAATGTAGTGCTCATAGTTCTAGATCACATTAAAGATCAAGTTGGTGATAGATTTGGTCTCAGGGAACAATCCATTTCCTAGTTCACAGAAGGTACTAATTTCCGTGCTCTTATATGGTAGAACAGGCAAACCTTCTTGGACCTTCCCTAAGGGCACTAGCACCACTTATAAATGCTTCATTCTTATGACCAAAGCATTTCCTAAAGGACTCACCTCCTAATATTGCCACCTCAGAAGTTAAGATTTCTACAAGATGATAGGAGGAGGGTCAAGGCCAAACACTAAGTCTGATGCAGTTGTCATAGGGAATACTTAACAGCTTCAATAGGAGCAGGACAGATTATTTCCTGATTGAAGTGTGTGTGTGTGGGGGGGGGTGAATATAAAAAAGTGATTGCAGAGGAGAAAACAGAATATTGACAGCAACATTATGCAAGGCAGGCAAAGAGAGTAGATAGTGCCCAGGAGCAGAGAATCGCGGGGTTAAATGAAGTAAACTGGGTAGGAACCCGTGAATGCAAAAAAAAAAAAAAAAAAAAAAAAAAAAAAAAAAAAAAAAAGGAAGTTCTGGGGCATGATGGGATATATACCTAAAGAGGGAAGTGGAGACAGAACATTAGGAACAGAGCCCAGAGTTCCTCTTGTAGGCAATCCAAACCCACCATGTATTCTTTATCAAGAAGACAGGGTTGTTATATAGGGTTTGAGTAAGTTACCTCTCCTGTCAGTCCCAACCTTACGAATCCCATCCTCCATTACCCCCTCCCATTTTCCTCAGAGAAAGGGAAGTCCTTCCCCCCTGGGTACCACCTCACCCTGGAACACCCAGTCCCAGAAGGACTAAGCATTTTGCATTGAGGCACAAACAGGCAGTCCAGCAAGGGGAAGGGAATCCAATGGCAGGCAAAAGAGTCAGAGACAGACCCTGCTCTAATTGTTAGGGGATCCACATCAAGACCAAACTGCACATCTGCTATAAACACATAGGGGGCCTAGGTCCAGCCCCTGCATGATCCTTGATTGGTAGTTCAGTCTCTGTGAACTCCATGTGCCCAGATTAGTTGACTCTGTAAGTCTTGTTGTGGTGTTCTTGACCCCTCCAGCTCACTCAACACATATCCCTACTCTTCCACAAGACTACCAGGGCTCTGCCTGATGTTTGGCAGTGGATCTCTGCATCTGTTTTCATTCACTACTGGGTGAAGACTCTCTAGAGAGACAGTTATGCGAGGCTCCTGTCTGAAAGCATAACAGTATCGTTAATAGTGTCAGCTGCTTCTAACTGATGAGCTTTAGTGGCTGGGGCTGCAGCAACACCACTACAAAAGACATCCTAGCAAGGTATCTGCAGAGGCTGTTTTACCTTCTTGCTTTTCCTTCCCTTGGGAATAAAGTTGTCATGTATATCTTAATATAGACTATAGCAGAGAAATCTTAAAATAGAGTCTCTGTTGTGCCCTCACACACATAGTTATAAAATTATAGCATTGCATAACCTTCTAAAATTTCAAATCTTGCTCCCAAGTACGTGATCTACTTCTAGAGCCTAGAGCATGGGCCTCTTTAAAATGAGTTCTGGGTCTGACCCACTGGTCCTATATTTCTTTTGTCTCTTCTAAGTTTGTGTCTGGGTTTGTCCAATCAATCTGGTCCACTTTAACTGATTCCAACCTTGAATTTGTGGAAGCAACTTCTCTTTTGTGAACTCTGCTTGCCTGCCAATCAGGCAAATTTTCTTCAGGTATTTGTTTGTTTGGTTGGTTGGTTGGTTGTTTTGTTAGGAAAAATGCAATCCTTCTACAATAATTAATAAATTCTTTATAAACTTTATTAAAAATAAAAATAGCACATGACTTTTCTAGCTATGTAGTAAGGAATAGCAGGAAAAAAAAGCATGACTGCATTTCAGGGTGCTGACACAGATTGATTTTGAAATCTCAGGAGCTCTCTAAGAAGCAGCGTGACAGGTTTCACTCAGCAGAAAGATGTGAAGTATGCTAGGCTAGGCTTGTATATATCCTACCGGAGTGGTAATGACCTCTGGAAACATCCTTGCCACCATCAGAAGCAACTTTCCTCAGAGCCTTTGCTATCCAACAATGACTTAACTTTGAATATGAATCTTCTAGTCTCCAAGGCATCCTGTGTCATCCACTATCCAATCTTCCTGTGGAAGATACACAAGCATCACTGCATTGTTAGGTGAGGCAGAGCAGGCTGGATACAGCCCTCTAGAGACTTATGGATGCAGTCGGTTCTCAGTACAGGAGGGGATGACTACAAAGCATTGGAAAGAAATAAACTATTCTCATGACCTCTGTTACCATTCAAATGGGTAGGGATGCCAAGAAGTTTTCTTAATCTTATTGCTAATAAATGTCAAAGCCTTTTCTATTTCATCACAGCACATCACAATCCCTATTGTGGTATCTTTGTTTCTGTGGTTTTAGCATCTAACGCTCATCTTATCCCAATGTGAGATTCAGTAAAACCAGAACATCTGAACAAGAAAATGACAGAAAATCTCATGCTCTATTACTTACATACGTCGTCTTGCTGAGTGAATGAAAAGCAAAACAAGAATGAGATCCAAGAACGGTTTTAAGTAAATTCCATCAATTGCACCAAGCATATCTCATAAAACTTTAAATATAATGATGGCATGGGAGGAAGAATAACAGGTGATGTGATAACCTGAGGTCTTAAGTGAATTCCAATGCCCCAAGCTCCCCTGAGCTTCTAGTTCATCACCCAGGTAATCATTACACTTTACAGATTATTAATCTTAAAGGTTGAAGGCATCCATTTCTAGAACTCAAAAACATTCCATGTGCAAATTAATGATGGAACATGTTCTCAAAAAATAAATGAATGAATAAGTAAGTAAATAAATAAATTAAATAAATAAAATTAAATAAATAAATAAATAGACGCAACAGTAACCAGTCCCATTGTGAGGGCATAATAGATTAACTTCACACAAACCTACATGGTACGACTCACTACATACCTGGGCCACACAGCATATACAATCAGTGTCACCCATTGTTCCAAGGGACACAAAGAACAAAACAGCACAAGATTAAGCCAAGTAGAAGAGAAAGTGGTGCTTTCGAGAGACAGTAAGCACAAGACATATGGTTGTTATAAGCATAACACAGCACAGGGTGTGACAGTAGAAAGAGCACATATCAAGGTAATGGTAAAAGTGTGGTACAGTGAATGTGAAGTGAATGCTTAAGCCAGCATTGTCAGCATAAGCGCTACATGCTGGACATGATTGCATACACCATGCTTTTATATAAGCGGACCCCTTGCTATGTTCAGATTCACATCACAAAGCATGCAAGTGATGTGTTGTACTTTGATGTCATAAAAATAGTAGGTTTAATTTTTTTTCATTATAATCTTATAAGGCTACTGTTAAATATGGGGTCACATATTTAACCAAACCATTGTTGTGGAAAGCATGGCTATATTCACATCTGGAATTTTGTTAAGGCCTTCCTGGAACAGGTCCCACAAGTCCCATCTTTCACCACGCTGAGGCCAGTTTCCTTGTGTTTGGGCTACCCTGATTGTCACAGGGCTCAGAATAAATTCAGGTGAGTTGGCAAGGCACATTTCCAAAAGTATGGGCTTCAGTAAGATGGGATCCATGTGACAAAGAGTCTGTGGCCTGTCACGTCTCAATGATACAAATATCTCACGCACGTTGTGGGAAACAAACAGGAAACCAGAATAAATAAAGATCAATATTTTTAAAATCAGCACCAAGATACACGACATAAAATATTTCATAAAACATCCTAACATGCAACTTCTATAATCTAATAATATTAGTAGCAAATATTAGAAAATTCAATGAACTTAAACATTTTCACTTAAGTGTAAGTTAAGACCTTTTTTTAATTTTTAAAGTTGTATTTTTTTAATAGACTTTATGTCTAGAAAGGCACTTAGGGACCAGTGCTTCTATTCTGATTTCTCTGCAATCTAGTTAACAGAAAGCATGTGTTTTAGACACAACAGGCTGATGACATTGTGATCAGAGATAAAGGACCCTAAACACAACTACCTGGCTAGTGGTATCTTCAATAGTCCACTAAGGGGTCTACTAATACTTTGGGAGATTATTAAAATGCAGAGTATATTTTTTCATCAATATCTATAATAGTATGAATACAAAATGACCCAAATTTCAAAAAGAAAAGAATGCACAATGCATCCTATGATGTGCCATTGATCAATACACATCACCATCATCTATGGAAAGGAGGCTATGACACAGGCTAACTGAAGAGGTAGGGTATAAGACATTTGGCAAGCAAAAGAGTTTTACTTCCATTAAATATAAATTCTCCATACACGGTATACATTAGGACTCCATAGAAGCAAAGCAATATAAAAATAATAGATACCTGATACATAATGATAGACAAACAGAAAGACAGACAGATTCTTCCTTTGTTCCTTTGTGTTACCAAACTATCGACATTATTTATATAACTGGAAAAAAAGTAAAGCTAAACGCAGGTGCTCACAGCTACCTCCAGTGTTTGGAGCTGTGATTGGAGTCAGCAAAGGGCAGTTGCAGTTGGGGACTTAGAAATTGCATACCTGTGTAGTCGAAGGGAGGCTAGACATGGATGCTGGCAAAGCATCCTCTCCGTATTTAGCAAAACTTTACTCTGCTCCTTTCCTGCTTACTACAGACAAAAACTGGCTAAGGAAACTACAATGCCAAAAACCCTCACAAAACAGCACCAACAAAAGGACAAAGTAGGCAAACAAATAAATAAAAAAATATGTATTTGTTGAACTTGATTGCATTTTTATGAAAATTTCGCAGAGCACACACAGTCCCTGAGAGGTACCCTTCTGGCTGGCTGAGTCCTGCACAGCAAACTGCCAGCCTCCTCATTATTTTCTGATATGTTTCTCAGACTAACAGAACAGTAAATTCAAAGCCAGCAGCTGCTAATGTCCTTCCAGCCTAACAAATTATCTAAGAAAAACGGGACGTAAGGAAATCTGCCCGGTGTTTTGTATCTTTTCTGCCAGGATGGGGCTATTGGAGCTGCTGTTTCCACAGTGCAAGGGTAGGGCAGTCTGGGAAACAGCGGCCTTATTATTGTCAGGTCCTGTCTGTGGTTGATGCTTTTCTTGCATAGTCTACAGACTGGCTCTTGTTTTTATTTCCATTGCAGGGTGAATGAAGTTATGCCCAGCTCTTCTGTTGTCCACACAAACAGGCACCATGGAGGAGTCTTCGTGTTCCATTTTAAATCTGCTCAGAGTAAGGAAGTCATTACTACTTCAGGTTTCCTCATATCAAAAAAGAACTGGCTCTTCCAAAGCATTTTTTTTTATTTGGCATTTTATTTGCTTTCTAGAAAGGGAGGTTGTCCTTTCTAGGAAAGGCCACTGCCGTGAAGAGGCTGCTGTGGTGACTTGTCCTTAGAATAATGGAGATGGTGACGGAATGGGGATTGCGGTACACTGATCTAGCCTCCACTCAAACCTCAAAATGCTTTTCATGTTGTTCATATGGTGGTGGGGGGCGGAGATTCCTACGTATTAAGAATATTTTAGATTTTAAACTGGTGGAAATCCTTAACACTTTCTTCACTCTATGTGACCAGGAACCCTGGTTTAGTATTCATAATCAGGTTTGGAAAATAGTTTGCTTAGGAAGAATTCCAAGTTAGAAACTGTTAGAACCAAGCTGGGAAGTGGGAGAGTCTTCTCCTCAACAGTAAAACAAATGAAGGGTCTCAGCTGGGGAACACCTGTCAATCAACACTTAACCTCTGCCGATCTGGGTGATGGGAACTTTATTGCCTTTTATGGTCTGCTGGGCCTTTGATCAGCACTGACTGCTGGATATGTTCTTTTTCCCTTTTCACATTATTATCCTTATTACACAAATGCTAAAAAAATCAGATGAGTAAAAAGAAAGGGAAAGTTTTCTTTTTCTGTGTCATCTCGTAGGCTGTCAGCTGTGTCAAGAGCAAGCTATCTCCTTCCCAGCCTCAGGCTGTCAGAAACTCACTGCTGTGAATGATGAACACGAGCTCTGTACGTTCTATGAGAAACACATGGCCACGGATGTAGCTGCTGATGCTTCAGTGAAGAATGGAAGGATCATGTGGTCTGAATCAGTGGTGGGAATCACAAGGTTTTCCCATGAAGCAAACTGTCTTGATGCTTGGCAGAGTGTGCCTGCTGTAAGGGCATTCTTGTTATAACTCTTGTTATGGAGTAAGGGGCATTCTTGTTATAACTCTTGTTATGGACCCAGGAGAAGAAGAGAGAAAGTGCAAGTCTGTTTGGGATGCATTGAGTGTTCTCAACCTGATTGTTATTTTAAAAAAAAAAAAGAAAAAAGGATGTTTCTGGATTACAGATACTGCCATGTTTTGACAGCTGGGGCCCAATGAGCTAGCAGAATCTAAAAGCTCTTCAATCTCTCTACAGATGATGTCCATCAACGTGTCAGAAAACCCTTAAACAATGAGGGTACGAAGCCCAGGATCAAAGCCCCCAAGATCCACTATGTCCTGCAAAACAAACATTGCCTTGCTCTGAAGAAAGAATGCATTAAGAAAATTGGGAGGAGGCTGCAGGATACGTTACATTTTTGGATGAGAGAATGACAGAAGGCAAAGGAAAACTCAAAGAACAAATTGCCAAGAGACAGAGTGGGTCCTTTCTGGGAGCTTCCGAGTCTGAGTCCAGTCACATAGGTCTTTAAGAGGAACAAATACATGATCAGACATTGGTAATAAATAAATAAATAAATAAATAAATAAATAAATAAATAAATAAGGAAAGTGCACCATTGCTGTCTTAAATCTGGCCGTATCAAATTTTCTTATCCATATCCATACTTTTTCCCTTTTTTAAAGAAATAATATTATACTGTAAAGACACAGATGGGCAATGTATATACTTGATATGTTGTGACAAAAACAGCCACATCTGTTTTTAAAACGATGTTTTAAGTCTATCTCTTGTAATAAGTAATTTCCACTTAATAGTTTAAGGTATCTTCTAAATAACAAAATTAACTTGCTTGTTCCCCACCCCTCCCTCCCAATTTTAAGACATTTTCGAGGTTTTTATTTAGGACTTCTGGTACAAGATTCTAAGTGAAGTGTTGCACCACCGGGTGACTGATTAGGTTAAGCATGTATGTCTATACATGTATTTGTTTAGTGTACATACACTTGAATATTTTTTCTTTGTTTCTTAGAGACAGTTATAACTACATAGACTAGGCCTGCCTTAGATTTATGATATTCTCACCTTCCTGAGTGTTGTGATCACCAATGTGTTCTAGTATAATGTTTTTCAATTTTCTTTCTAATGATTAGTTTAGCATTCTATAAGACAAAAGCATATTTTACTTATATTAATTAAGGGCAATGGAATTATTCAATTTATACATATTTGTGTTATGAAAGTGACTTCTCATATTGTACAGAAAATTAACAAACATAGGATGAACTTCAAAGAGCTTTCTCAACTAAAATCATTTGTATGTTGAAAGCCAAAGATTTAAGGTGGCAAAGACAACATCTCAAACATCACAAATATCTGTGCCTTGATTGATTCTATAGGGATATTCAAAACCTGTCAGAAACTATAGAGATGATAAAATATAAGATGTACATCTTGACCTTGCCAAAAGTAAATGAGTGGATGCTAGTTTCAAACTATGGAAGATACACAAAAGGGAAATACCTAGAGAAAAGAATTTCCCATAGAAATAGGCCATGCTTAGATCCGATTCTGTTGCTGTTAGAAACAGGAAGTGGAAAGTATTCTGAAGACCAAGCATGTGGTCAACGGCTCCAGCACAAGCTAAGCCCTGATTATTCCCGCCTTTTAAGTGCTGTGGTGCCCAATCATCCCCACCTTTTAAGTGCTGTGGTGCCCAGGCATGACCATTAATGCTTCATTGGATAAGGTGTGCTGGTTTAGTTACTGCAATTAGTTATTCCCTGGGAATGTACTTCAGGCTCATGCTTGCATTTCTCCCAGCTCTGATGTGTCAAGTCCTATCCAGGCTCACTTTGAACTTCCCTCCCATGAGAGGCACACCAAAAAACAAGGATACTCAATTGTATTCTTCCCAATGGTATGTCAGGCAAGGAGTTATTAAGAATGAGGTTCGAACAACTTATCCTGGAGGCATATATACCTTTAACAAGGGTAACAAATATTTTTCCAGAATATGTCTTCCATTTTCCAGGCTGCCAACAACACAGACAGTGAATTTCCACTGGAAGCAGCAGCCAGTCCGTGAAGCTGAAGATCATAGCAAGGCAAATACAATTACACCAACTCTATAGAATACCTTTGAAAAATCAATTCAATGAAAGTCCAGGGCCTTTATTTCAATCATTATAACGGGTATCTGTGGCTCACAACACTGAGGTGAATGAATTATCCCACTTCTTTGTTTCTTTAAAACAAATTAAACTTGGATCTTGGTTTTCACTCAGTAAGCCCAAGACAGCACCCAAAATTCATCCCCATTCCCCAGTCCTGGTTAGACCATATAATATGAAGGAATTTAAAAAAATATGGCATAAGGAAAATAAAAAAGGCACCTAGGGATTGTTCATCATAAATGTCTTTCCACTGGCCAGAGGATGTGCCACAGTGCCTACACCTCTACCTTCAAAGGCATCTGTGTAGCTATCTCCTCTGTTGGTCAATCCCACTGCCCAAGAAGAGTTTGAGGGGTCAGGTCTTCTGTGTGGTCTAGATTACTGCCTTCCCACCATGGAGGTAAGAAGGCCATCTGTCTGAGAAAAATGAAATGATCTGGGAGGTCTTCTTGTTTCCTGGTCCTCATTGAAAAGGCTTGAACAAGATGCAAAGAAAGATTCAGCATGTGAAATGATTATGATGGAGATAGACAAAAATACAGCACTTAGAAATATGAATATGAATTTTCATGATGTTGATGGCCCCAATTTTGTACAAGCTTTATGCATATAACTAACTGTATTTGCAATAACTTTAAAAATGCAAGGGCTATGTCATGTCCAGAAGAACATTTAGTTGCATAGCTCCTTATCTTTGGTTCTTTCATTCTTTCTGTCCCCTCTTCTGAGATGTCATAGCTGTCCCCGGTGGGACCTAATGGGTGTGAAGCTATCACAAGTGGGGTTGAGAACTCCACTATCACTTAGTCTCAGCATTTTTCTCTCAACTGCTGCCTGCTGCAGTAAGAAGTTTCTCATATGAAGGCTAAATGTAGCACTAATTTACCGATTTAATATTAATATCTAGAAGACAGTTGAACAACATCACTGCTTAGCATGTTCATATGATCTCCCAGATAAGGGGTCTTGACCATAGTTACAGAGCCGGGCACAAATTGTTTCCTGTGACAAGAGCCTCAAATCCAATCGGAAGAGGTTAGTTACTCATATAACATCCATGCCCCTATTACACCAAAGGACATCTTGCCTTCTAGGTCATTATGAACTTAAAGACATGTATGCTTGGGGGGGGGGGGATGAGGTGTCACTTTACTCAGTGTTATAACCAAAGACAAGTTGCTACAGCTCCACTGAGAAACTTCCCACCCAGTTTCACACAAATAACTCTAATTAAGCTCAGTGGGTCACACATAGAAAGAAGACATCAAAGTAGGAAAGGACTCGTTGAAAAGGAAGATGCTAGTGGGATGGATAGGAGGGGGGGTCAGGGGTGAAAATGACCAAAATACACTATGTAAATATATAAAGCCATCAAACAATAAAAACGGAAAATATAAATACAAGAAAACTTCTAAAGAGATTTTTCAGAGTAGAAATTCTTCACAATAGCCAAAAATCTTGTGAATAACTTAAGACATTTAATTTCTTGCATATGTGTGCATTTACAAACACACCATGTATACCAAAACACTGTCCAATGTAAATGTTAACATTAACCTCTTACGTAAGAACTTCCGAGGCCTCTGGAGTATTGTACAAAAATGACGTATCAGATAGGGATGCTGGACACAAATACCCTTAGTCACCAGCATGAAGGAAACATTACCATGATCAATCAAAGGGAAATTAATTCACCAGAGTTTCCAAGCTTTTAATCATCTGCATTTCAAATTCTATTTATTCATTTTAAATGATCTCCCTGATCCGTCGCCATCTCCATGGCTCTGCCAGGAGCCAGGAAGACAAACCCACTGTGCTCTGCAGCCTTGCTCGCTGACACACAGTTGAGTGATGGAATGTCTGACAAAGCTCACATCAGAGCCCACAACCCCAGACTTTAGTTTTCTCAAAAGGATTCTCTTCTTCAAATTAGAATACGTAAGCAAATGTCTTTTTAAATCATGTTGAATTGACAAGACAGTGGTTTCATACTCTAAATGTATCTTTGTTTGGGTTTCTCTGTTGCTTGGTATTTTCTTCACATTCTTTCTAGTTCTCTGTTCTGTGCTCCAGGTGGATCTGCGCACAGCAGCAGTGTGTGGAGATTCTTTCACAGAGACAGCCCATCCAAAGCACACCTGCCATGAATGCAAAGCACAGGGGCAGCCCCTTGTGACTTGCCCTCTTCATCAGCATCTCTTGACTTTTGTTCACAGTCTGTTTCAGCATTTTATTATCTGCCAAAAAAGGCAGGGAGGTAGGCTGGGCACAGAATTCTAAAATTAATTAAATTTCTGTCTTCCTCTTCTGTCAACACATTAATGCTCATCAATGATTTGTGTTCTTGGAGGGAACATCTGGTATCTCACGAATATTTCTTCTTCAAAATTATCCCCAAAATTTTATATATATATATATATATATATATATATATATATATATATATATATGAGAGAGAGAGAGAGAGAGAGAGAGAGAGAGAGAGAGAAGCAAAGAAACGTTGTCAGATAATCGATGAAGTGGCCCTCTCAAACCAAAACAAAGAGCAACATAAAATATGCCCTATCAACAAAATTGTTTCAGATGGACCTTGTTAAAACACAGAAAAGAATCGAGCTCCCCTGGCCATCAGGAATCTCTTGTCCACAATTCCAACTCTCCAAGAGAGAGCAAAGTTCTGGGTGTGGAGGGTGGAGAGAGACATTGATGATTGATGGACCCACTCACGTGTGCCCCACTGCAGTTGCAGCAAATGTCACCTGCATGTGTTACAGAGCAAATTATTCTTTCCTCTGTCATCTTCCTACTTTTTCAAAGAAGGAGGAAGGGATGGAGGAAACAGAACATCATAGTTTAGATCTGTAATGTCTCCTAATAGTACGTATGCTGAAGGTGTGGCCCTTACTTGGTGAAAAACTTTATAGGTGAGGCTTAGTGGGAGGCTTTTATCATTGTTTTGTTGAGAGTATGCTTCTTTAAAAGGTATGGGGCTCTGATTTGTTCCCTGGCTATGAGTTCTTGTCTTAGGGCTTTTATTGCTGTGAAAGGATACATGACCACAGCAATTCTTATAAAAGAAAGCTCCTAATACTGCCACTTCCTAAGGGTCTGCGGGAGCCATTTTCATTCAAACCACCATAGTTGCTCAGCCATGCATGCTCACCATGATATGCTGCCTTGTCCAAAGCAAGAGAGATATCACCCACAATGTACTGATGTCTCTGAAATTGCACCAAAGTAAACCTTTTCTCTTCATAAGCTGATCATGTTAGGTGTTTGTTATAGTAATGGAAAGCTGAAGAAAGTGCCCATGCTGCAACTCAGGCAACATCTTGGGGTCCATCTTCAGTGTTATCTCTTATAACCCCCTGCATCATACCCATCATCCTAATAACCCTTAGGGACAATTGTTTTGTTCTAGTGCACCCATGTGGAAATGGACTTCAGAGGTTCAAACCATGCCAGGGTAACTCAGACAATAAGGAACAGGCTAAGAATAGGACATATATTAAACTTGTTTTCCTGAAGTGGGAATCTCTGAAGAAAGTGGGAAGAGGAGGAGGTTTTATTTAGAGGGTGATTCCAAGAAATGGAGAGAAGGCAGCAAGAATTAAAAAAAAAAAAAAAAAAAAAAAAAAAAAAAAAAAAAAAAAAAAAAAAGGGAGGGGGAGGGCGTGGCACAGGTTTCTAGGTACAGATGAAAGTTCCTGCAATGTGGCACTTGTCAAGACTCCGGGATTTGCCCACTGACAAACTTAGATGACCCACCCCTGTGGTCAAGGGGTAGGCCATTGGACAGGTTGTCATTTCCAGGCTCTGTGTCCACACCCTCTTCCACAAGGGATTACACACTGGGAGCTACACACAGCTCAGCTTGCTACATCAAACTCTTTATCCAAAACATGCACTTGCTGAGTTCAAGTCAGAATGTCAGAGGGTCAAACCAAACTCAAGGAGTGAAGCCCCTGGCCCAGGTTTAAGCTAGCCCTCCAGAGGACTCTAATGGACCTTGGAGGTTGAGAACTAACAGAAGTGGTATTGGAAACGCACACCAACAACAGGAAACCTGGGAACCTGTATGACAATCAAAGATATTTGTAATATGAAGGACAAAAGAAGAAAAACATGGAGGGAAGGAGCTCATTGGACTAAATTAGAGGAAAGTCATTAGCCTGAAAATGTGACCAGCAGATCAATAGTGGGTAGGAGGAGTACAGGCTGCTCTTACAGAGGACCTACGTTCAGCTCCCAGCATCCATGCTGGGCAGCTCCCAATCACCTGTAACTCCTGCTTCAAAGAGAATTTATGCTTTTGGACTTGAAACATCCATGCATATGATAATGTAAAAAAGGGAGGTAAATCTTTAGGACTGTTGCACCCATGAGCTTACAGTTGCTGTGGGTGTCTGCAAAAGATACACAGGATCAAACCACAAGGCCAACATTCTAACACAGAGAAGAGAGGGGCTCATGACCACAACGGAAGGGCTATTGACAGCTGATGGCTGCTGAGGGAAGGCATAGTCAGTTTTCATTAAGGATGTGTCTCCTGGCAGGTTAACCACAGTTCACAAGATAGCTCCACACCCATGAATATTTGGAAAGCATAAATTGTACTCAGTCAGTTATATTTTTAAAAGGCAAAGAGGATATGAAGTTAGAAGAGGGTTGGATCTCCACCAGTCAAAGATAGTTGATATATCTAGGTTGGGTATTGGGTTACACTTCTGATTGAGCATTACCAAACTTATAAAGCCTTTGATTAACATTTTTTTTAAAAAATGTATAAAAGCAAAAAGGAAAAGGGGGCATGGGATAGGGGTTTTCTAGGGAGGGGAAATGGGGAAAGGGGATGGCATCTGAAATGTAAATAAAATATAAATAAATTAATAAATAAATAAATAAAAAAGAAAAGGGTTGGAAAGTATGGGGTGCATATGAAGGAAGAAAGAGGAGTAAGGTTAGTATGATTGAAATATGTTGTATGTATATATGAAATTCAGAAAAACAATTAATTTTTAAAAAGTGTCTCATTTTGATGTATTTTTCTAAAACAGAAGTAGTTCAGTGAGGGCACCTTGTCTTCACCGCCACTGGGACATCTGGACAGAATAAAGAGGAGTCAGTGGGTTGAGGAAGTGTCATAGTTAATAAAGTGCTTGCCACACAAACATGAGAACCTGAATTCAACGTCTGCTACCACACAAAAGCTGGGCATAGCAGTGTGTATCTGTACGCCCAGCACTGTAGAGGTAGAGACAGGAGCATCTCTGGGGCCTGATACCTAGTTTAATAGAACCAGCAAGCCTCAGAGTCAGTGAGATATCCTGCCTCAAAAAATAGAGAGATTGAAAAAGATTTCTGACATAGACTTCTGTCCCCCAAAGGAGTGCACACACATGTCTGCTCATACACATACATGTGTACACAGTCATACACACACATACAAGGGATTCATATATGTATATGGAAATAGATTACTTCTTTATCATCACTAAACTACTGAAGGAAACCTCTTGTTTGGTTATGCTTGTCGGTTGATACATCAAAGTATCAGACTGTGTCTATGGCTTTGTGGCCAATAAGATCCAATGTGTGCAGGTTACTTTGAAGTACTTGCCAAATTACTTTAGTCTTCTCATTTCAGATATATATATATATATACATATACATATATACATATATATGGAAAACAGAGGAGACAAAGTGGGAGGAAAGAAAGGGAAGAGGGCAGAAAGGGGGAGGGAAAGGGTGGAAAGTTAAAGCATGAAAGAGCTAGCTAAGCTGTCCCTTTACATTTAAGGGTTAGAGAGAGCCTAGGGTGGGGTGTGGCAATGCAGGACTGTAATGCCAGCAATCTGGAGGCAGAGAGGACAGTCTTGAGTTCAAGGCTAGTCTAGACAACATAGTAGAAGGGAGGGAGGGAAGGAAGGAGGAAAGAGGAGAGAGAAAAAGAGAGAAGAAAAGGAGGAGGAGGAGGAAAAAGGAGGAGGAGGAAGAGGAGGAGGAGGAGGCATGTAAAGGAAAAAGAATCAGGAAAAAATGAGAGAAGGAGGCGGTGATGAAGTAGAGAGAGGAGTCAAGCCAGTGAAAAGAGTTCATAGAGAATCTGTTCACATTATCACATAGTTTCTCAATAATGTGAACCATTACTGAACACATGCAGAAATGCATTCCCCTCCATCAGCAATTGTATGGTATGCCTGCTTAGGCCCAGACAGGCTGTGGAGCAAAGGCAAGAAAGTGATAAAAATGAACTTTTTCCCAAACTCACTTCCAGTTCATCGAATACACAATTATAAGCCCTTTCTCCACATGCAAGCACTGCCATTAATTATCCAACTAAAGATGGGGTCCTAAGACACAAAGCAGGACACAAAGTGTATCAGTCGGTCTGGCTATCAAACAGTTAAATGATGATGGGGGTGGGGGAGTCTGGAGGGGGGGGGAACATATCAAGTTCCCTTCCAAAGTGGCAGGAACCTATGCTGCAGGGCTCCAGGAGGGAGGCTCTTTCCCTGCCTGGGGAACTGAACCTGTAGCTGCAGTAAGGTGTTAAGCTTGGAACCTTTGTAATGCACACTGACTAAAACAGAGAGTGTGCAGGACATGGAGTGCTCCCTCAGGACATGGAGTGCTCCCTCAGAAGAGTTTAACCCAGATTGGTTTCAACTTTTAAAAAGATGCATATTCCTTCTAAGAGGGAGTATCAATACAGACTCAGAAACCATAAATGTTTCCAATCCTCACTTATGCCAAATACTGGATGGTTTTGCAAGGAAAAAAAAAATGCCAGCAGCTGTCAAGCCCTTCACTCTTCAATCCTTTATGCTCTCTTGTTTTCACCCAGGGCATCTGATTATGTGGGAGGAGGAAAATCGTTTCAGAAAGCCTGCATGATGATCTACTTATATGCAAATATAATTCTTTAGTCAGTGACCAGCCTGGGGTGCCCCCTAGAGTAAAACGTGTTTATTACAAATCCAATGGTTTTCCAATGCAGGCTGCAGAGAAGAATCACCTAAAGAGAGTCAACACCTACTGCAGTCAGAACAAGCATGTGCAGAAGGAGAGTTAATTGGTGTTTAATTGGTGCTCTCCCTCTGTTTATTTGTTCTTCCCTAAATGCTTTTACTGTTCTAAGGCTTTTGTATTCCCATATAATTTTACATACTTTTAAAATCACATTTAATTTGTGTGCGTGTGCATCTGCATGTGGTGTGTGTGTGTGTGTGTGTGTGTGTGTGTGTGCGCGTGCGCGCGCGTGCGTGCGTGTGGTGTGTATGTGGAGCTGAAAAGAAAATCTGCAGGAGTCTAAGATCAATTGGCTAGGCAGAAAATGCATTTTTCCATTTATTCATGCTAGCCTCCCACGTATGATTCTAGAAGCAATTTAGTAACTTATTTTTAAAAAAAAAATTCTGTGATTTTGACTGTAAACCAGTTTGGGGGAGAATTATCAAGTTAACATTATTGATTCTCTGATCCATAAAATGGTACCTGTCTCCTCTGGTTTAGCTCTTCAGTTTCTCCCAGCAATACTTTGCATTTCTCAATGTTTAGACCTTGGAAAAACTAGCCTCCCCTCCCACACAGGCTAATAAACATATTTTCAAAAAAGTATAGCTTTGGGAGAACAAAGCAGCTTCTTAAACAATCAGATATGTATCTGAACATGATCCAGTCACAGGCTCCTAGAGCAATGGTTCTCAACCTGTGGGCCAAGACCCCTTTGGCAAACTTCTATCTCCAAAAATATTTAGATTATGATTCATAGCGAAATTACAGTTATGAAGTAGCAACAAAAAACTTTATGATTAGGAGTCACTACAACGTGAGGAACTGTGTTAAAGGGTCATAATTTTAGGAAGGTTGAGAACCACTGTCCTAGACTGACCTAGAGTATCTTAGTTGGGGTTCCCATTGCTGTGATAGAGCACCATGACCAAAAGCAAGTTGGGGAGGAAAGGGTTTATTTGGCTTACACTTCTACATCACGGGCTATCACAGACAGATGTCAGGGCAGGATCCCAAACAGGGAAGGGTCTTAGAGGCAGGAGTTAATGCAGAGGCTGTGGAAGAGTGCTGTTTAGGGGCTTGTTCTCTCTCCAAGGTTTGCTCAGCCTGCCATCTTATAGAACCCAGGACCACTAACTCAGCCGGTATCCCCACCCATAATGGACTGGGCCCTCCCACATCAATCAAGAATTTAGTAAATACCCTACTGGCCTGCCTGCAGCCCAGCCTTCTGGAGGCATTTTCTCAATTGAGGGTCACTCCTCTCAGCTGACTATAGCTTGTGTCAGGTTGACATAAATCCTGCCAGCACATAGAGAAATAAAAGCCTGTCTGCCGTCAGAGCTGAGAAGCATTCGGGCGATCTCTGGAACCTTTGTTGTCTCTCTGCCCTCTGTCATCACCCCAGGAACACATCAGCCCTGTGAAAATACTTGACTTTGATAGTCAGGAAACCAAATTTAAGAGAAACTGCAATTCTAAAATATAAAGGAAAATCTGGTTTTGCTGTGGGTAGTGGTGACAGCCAGCATGCAAGAGTGTAAGGCTGTACTGTGAGTTTGCGACCAGCCTGCGCTGCATATAAACTCTATGGAGGAGGAGATGGGGAAGGGCTAGTCATTATTTGTTGGGCTAAGAGGTTTTTGTGCAATTTTTTTCTTTTTCTTTTTGAGTAATAGCACAATATCACTGACTGGATGCATGTTCCTTGACTATCTGCATCTGTTGTATTGCTAGTTCCTCAACCTAGAACTGACCTTAATACTTGCACGTAATTAAAATGGTATAAAAGCAAAAAGGAGGAGGGAGGATGGGATAGGGGGTTTCTAGGGAGGGAAATGGGGAAAGGGGATGGCATTTGAAATGTAAATAAATAAAATATTCAATAAAAAAGAAGAAAAAGAGGAAAAAATAAAGAAAAGAGGATTTTAGCTCTCAGTCCTAGGGGTATTGGTGGTGATCTTCCTGTTAGCAAAGTCTCAGGGTGGTACAGCGGCCAGAGAAAGAGAATGTGTGTACATATGTCTCTCCTGGTCTCTGTGTGTGTGTGTGTGTGTGTGTGTGTGTGTGTGCTTTTAAAGCTGCCTGCATTCCATCATGGAAATGCTATTGAGGTCACTGTATCTGGTCATAATCTCCTGCCAAAGACCTCTTCTATACACACCACTGTCAGGTGCTGCTTCCACACTCTTCTTCACTCACAGTGAAGATTAATGGAGACTTGGGTGCACTCAATGCACACAGAGAGATCATAGCATCTTAACTTTAAAAAGCAACTTGGCATGCACTAGGAGAGATGGTGTGGGGGCCTCTGTACTGCAGAAGGGATGGCAGAAAAAAGTTTCTTCTCAAAAAAGAAGGGATGAGGGGTTGGAAGAAGAAGCAACAAGAATCATGGGAAGGTGAAGGCTAGAGAAAGTGTCATGGAAGGTAAACAGGATCAAAGAGAAATGGTATTCCTGTGACTCCGCTGAAGTACCGACTCTACCTCTGTAGACCTCTGGATATCCCCAAAACCTCCCATGGACAAAGCACATTGCTCACCCATGCAGGGGTCAATCAGCTTCTGGTGAAAGTAAAACAAACAAACAAATAAAACAAAACAAAAAAAACCCCAAAACAGAAAAACAAACAAACAAACATACAAAACAAACAAACAAAAAAACAAAACAAAACCAGGTGGGTCTCAGGCTTTCTTGGACAGAGCTGAGAGTAGGAGGATGTCACTGCAGAACCTCAGAGACAATCTGTCGGAGCAAATCTTGGAACCTAAAGCTCTCTGATCAAGTTAGTTTACTGAATGCCTGGAAAGTGGGGTGGGATGGGAGACACTGCAGTGTAGTGGCCATGTTAGGCCATTACATTTCCCTGTCCCTCTGACATTCCACAGAGACAGTTTCACATCTGCCAGTGGGTAGAAAAGGGGTATGAATCATTTGGAGCCAGAGTGAGATACTAAGTCAGCCAGCACGAGACATGGGGATTCCCTCCAGAAAAGCAGAGAAACTAAAATCTGGAGGGAAAAATAGCAAGCTTGAGTCAACACAGCAAAAGGGATTTGTATGCAAAACAGGAACTAATGAAGGTCAGAAGAAGCAGGTCCGCTCCAGAATTAGATCTCCATATGGAAATGACATTACCTTCCACAGTGCACAGAGAGAGGGAATCAAGGTGGACAAGTTACACTGTCATTAATACACAGAAGAGAAAGACACCTTTTAGAGATTGCAAGGCTCATTAGGAAAGAGGACTCTGTAAACTCAGCCTACAGTGATCTGTGATGTGACAGCAGGATAGGCACATGTATATGGAATAATGTGGTTTCTTACAACACATTCCCCATGGAGTAAACTCTTGGTTTCTATCATACAGCTCTCTGTGATGATAGGGAACTGAGATGTCTGGCTGTACAGCATGGCTACCATGCAGTGAAACATTGCTCTGAGATACAGTCTATGGATTTGGCCAAGGAGATAGTTTGTGGGTGGTAGGGTGAGTATGATTAGTGAGGCATCCCTGCCCACTCTCAGAGTAATTTGCAGGCCACTTAAGGCAGTTTCCTTTTCACATAAAGAGCAACCAAAGTCAGGGAAGAATCTCCTTTGGGGAAAGCCAGATCTCATTTGCAGCTGATGTATGCAAATCTCTTACGTTTCCACAGAACTGAAGCCTCAAGTTTAGGTTTTATGTGTTCATGGCGCCATCTGCTGGTAAAATGTAGATTTCATCTTATGAGCTCTCAAATTCTCCAACTCTGCTCTTTTTACACTGAAAAATTATTAAGGACTCTGAATACCTTTTGCATGGAGCATATATATCAATATCAGTGGTACTGTAATTAGTAACTTGGAAAATGTTATTTGTTTATGTGTGAGAGTAACAATAAATTAATTCCATATGAATGTAAATAATTTAAATAAGAATATTATAAAATATATAAATTATAAATTTTAGTATACAAATTATAAAAATTAGTATGTGGCTTGAGGATATATATCATTATATATAACTACATAGTTATATATAGTTATATATAGTTATATACTTAATATATTGAATTAATAATTCCATGAATTGAATAAATACACACACACACACACACACACACACACACACACACACACACATATATATATATATATATATATATATATATATATATATATATATATATATTTCCTGCATTGTGACCTTCACTAAATACAATTTTCTCTCCAGTCCCTTGTTTGTAAACAGAAATAGCACAATGTGTACATGAAAAAGACCTTGGAATCTATAGATAGATAGAGAGTCCACTACATACATTTCTGGTAGCTGTGGAGATCAAAGGTATACATCCAAGCCTCTAGAACTGAAGTTATGGATGACTGTAAACTGCCATGTGGATGCTGGGAACCAAACATTGATTCTTTGCAATAGCAATGAGGGCTCTTGACTCCCAAGCCGTCACTTCAACCATTCAGTTGCCTTAATCAAAATATATGAAGAAAATCTAAGCTTTTCAGGTAACAGGGAGTATTTTTATTGTATTTGAAATCTGACAAGATGAATTTCAGGAGTTTAGGTAAACTATAAATCTGCAAACATACCACTAAACTTCCACTTATCTGTTAGGTTAAAGTCTTTAGGCTTAGAAGGGATTTACATCAGTGTGTGATTTTGTGGCATTGTCTCTCCATGGATATTTTTAAGGGGTGTGGATAGGATGAGAATGAACTTCTCACCCTGTCCTGAATTGCGTAGACCCCCATATTTTAGCATACCAGCTTACATCACACACTGGGAAAATTTCCCACATTGTGACTTTCACTAAATACAGTTTCTTCTTCAGTCCCTTGTTTACAGACAGAAATAGCACAAAATGTACAGGAAGAGAGCCTTGGCATCTCCCTGATGATCCAGTCACACAAACAACACCCTGATTGACAGAATCCAAGTGTCACTAAAAGCTTTTATAGCAAAGAAGCTGAAAATGATGAGTTGGGCTCCTTGACCTCTCAGACAGATTTTTGCTGCTTCTAGGTACTGCAGAATTTTGTTCCTGAAAGATTGCCCTAACAATGGTCAGATTATTTCCTGCCTTTTCTCCAAAACACAGATGATGTTCCTGGGCAACACAGTGAGAGATTCAAGTCAACCATGACAACGGCCTTCTGTAAAGCCAGACAGAATGGCAGGGATGGTGGGAGTCAGGGAGTGTTTACACTCAGCAAACCTGATGGCAATCCGGAAACTTCCTCTGGGGGTCCCTAGCATGGCACAGGAGGGACACCAATTATCCTCCAGCACTGTTCCTAAGACCTCACCTTCTAGCCTTCTTGACAGTGCTTCTGTGAGCCAGTGTCCTAGTTAAAGTTACAATGGCTGTGATGAAACACCATGACCAAAAGCAAACTGGGAAGGAACGGATGTGTTTGGTCTACACTTCCATAGTGTAGTCCATCACTGAAGGAAGCCAGGACAGGAACCCAAACAGGAAAGGAACCTTGAGGCAGGAGCTGATGCAGAGGCCATGGAAGGTGCTGCTTACTGGCTTGCTTTCTATGGCTGTTCAACCTGCTTTCTTAGAGAACCCAGAACAACCATCCTAGGAATCCACCTACAATAAGCTGGGCCCTCCCCCATCAATCACTAATTGAGAAAACACTCTGTGTCCACATCGTATGGAAGCATTTTCTTAATTAAGGTTTCCTCCTCTTAGATGATTTTAGCTTATGTAAAGTTGACATAAAACTATCCAACAGAGCCAATAATTCTCAAGATTACTCTTGCATTAAAAACATGGGTTAAAACATTTAAGTCTGAGATATATTTTGATTTTGCACATCTAACACAGAGATCTTCATTCAGTATGTTTAGGATAAACTCTGTGGTGGTTTTAGATTGTATATTTTGGGGAAATTTGCTCCACTTACTTTACCCTGAGAGATTCTAAAGCAATTGGTCAATTACTAATTCCAGTGTGACAAGTGCTATTTTAAGCCATCAGATTTCAATCCCACAGTTCAGACATGCCTAGAAGGCAATTTCTAAGGTGAACATCTGCTCTCTGTGCCTAATTTATAACTGTCCCCTGGCACGAGCAGACAGAGAGGGATTGTAATGTCTTCCAAAACTTCGAAGCAAAAGGAAACATTGTACTCCTAGTGACAGAAAAATTCATCCCTGCTTCTCTAGTTAGTGGTTAAATTATTACCACTTTGTTGCAACCGGTTCCTTCCTGTTGGCTGGATGCAATTTGCATACATAAAGAGGAGCAAGAATCCCATCTTTCTCTATGATTCTTTTAGGCTGCTGGTGTTACATTTTGAGCATCTGAGTTTTTGAAGGTCTCTGGTGTTATTATTGATCTAGTGTTATCTACTGGTCGCTGCTGTTATATAGGACTCATTCCTGTTATTGATCTGCTTGTTACATTTTCAGCCAGAGCAACTTGATTTTAAGGTTTATCATCCTTCAATGTATTTTTACATTAGTAAAAACATGTTTTATTGCTGTTTATCTTAAGATACTTTCTGGGTATTTCTATTGATTCTGTTTCTTCTAGATGAACTTGAAGATTAAATCAATATTGACTTGTCTTTTTGCTTTAGACTGGGCTATGCAGGTTTTTTTTTTAAAAAATATTTATTCATTTTCACTTTATGGGCCTGGGTGTTTTGCCTCAAAGTATTTCTATGCACCATGTGCATATGCTGTGACCTCAGAAGCCAGAATTCCCTGGAACTGGAGTTCTCTAGTTCCAAGAGAGTTCTGGATTATGAACCTACGTCCTCTGGAAGAGAAGCAGCGTTCTTTAACTTCTGAGATGTCTATCCAGCCCTGCCAAACAGACTTTTCAGTCTGCTGGTTGCTTCTTGTTATTTGGCACCCTTTCCTTCTGTACCCTAATCTTGCTGGAACTATTCATGACAAACTAATAAGTCTACTTCTTTGTCATCCAGACTGCCTGTCAGTCTTTTTTTTTTTTTTTTTTTTTTTTTTTTCTCTCCAAAGGGACAGACTTTCTTGCCTGGTTCTCAGTCCTCTGTTTTCTCTATCATTTAATCTTGGTTGTCAACATGACCAGCTTGAGAAATGCCCAGAAAAGCAGTGAATCACAATTGGAGTATGTTCATGAGGAAGTTTCCATAGTGTTAGTAGTGGGGAAGGGCCAATCACTGAGTGGGAAAAACCCACCCTGGGTGTGGGCAGCACCAGGCAATAGGCTGGGACCCCAGACTGAGCAGAAAGATGGAGTATGTGCAAAGCTTGTGTGTGTACAAGCATGCAATACTTATTGAGTGGATGCCTTTTGGCCAGAAGCTGTTGGTTTGCTGTTGCTGTTGTCTACAGACATCCAATCCAAGATTCTTCAGCTTTGACTATGGTTGGGGATAGCATCTAGCCTGGGCCAGGGACACTGGGTAAGGGGAGCTCCCGCTTGTTCCAGAGGTTATTGTTTTGGCTTGGTGGTGGCTGTGACTGGGAGCACAGAGGGGTCTTCTACTAAGAATTAAGCTGAGGCTCTGTAGTTGAATTCCTTCTCCGTGGCTTCCCACAGCAGATCTTGATGCCATGGTTCTAAACAGTTTATTGATTGTTCATGGCGGAAAACGGATGCATAAAGTACCATACCCACTTCTCAGAGTAGACCTGAGGTTAAATACCTTTTTGTTGAGGCCCAAGCTGGAGTCCCTGTTCGGGTGCCAAAAAAATGTTGGGACCTAGGCTGCCCCACTTTGGGTGGCCAAAAATATTGCGGCCCTCTCCACTCCAAGCTTGGCGGCCACTGTTTCCCGGCCCAAGCTGCCGCTCCAGTTCATGGGACAGGGTTCAGCAAGAGAGAGAGGGAGGACGGACTCGAAGAATGGAGACCAGACAGAGTGTGATTCAATCCCGTTTATTCTTCAGTCTCTCTTCCCAGTCCAAGTCCCAAGTCTAGCTGTACTCTCTAAAGAGTCTCTCTAAAGAGTATATCTAAAGAGTCTGATTCTCTACAATCTGTCTCTGCCTTTTATATGTCTCACTTGTAAGCCATGCCTCTAAGTCACACCTTTAATCATGCCCTTAGGTCTTGTCTCTAAATCTGATCTCTACACTTCTAAATCACACTCTTAAGTTACACACCTTTAATCTCACACACCTTTAATCTCACACACCCAAGGTATCTAAACCAAGATTATTGGAGTGTGCTCAGCTGTTGTAGGCTATTGTAATCCAAGTCTCATGTCACGGTATATGGCTCAAGATGGCTGCAAAGCTGATAGCCGCTTTCTGCTAAAAGTCGGCCCCCAACACCTTTTGCAGGGAGGAATGTCTGGGAAGGAAAGCTTATTGGCTAAGCCCTCTGGGCCTCTAGGTATCTCATTAGCAAAAAGAACTGTTTTGGACCTATGTGACCAAAGCACATTTCCTTTTATGAGGAGCATGGCACACGTTCCAGGTCAGGAATCTATCAGGGAGCAGGGAGCAGGGAGTCACCTAAGTCTCAGGTGTGTGCCCTGCATGTCTCCAGGTCTCTACCTGCTCTACCTTCAGGTCTCAACCTGCTCTACCTTAACAAGTTTCCTGGCATGGTTTTACATCCAACAGTTTCCTCTTGTAATTACATAGATAGATGGATAAATAAATAGATGATAGATAGATAGATAGATAGATAGATAGATAGATAGACCAACAAGAGATAGGTAGGTAGGTAAGTAGATAGATAGATAGATAGATAGATAGATAGATAGATAGATAGATAATATTCTGGTCAACCCTAATTCTCTCTTTAGTCTTTAAATAAGGGCATTGAAAACACTTTAACATTTGCAAGTTTTTTTAAAATCAGTTTTGGAAAACTCTATGCATGACTTTATCCTATAAAACAAGGTATCTAAATTGTTTCAGTACAATCCTATAAGATAATATGGCATTGATAATGCGGTCTAGACTCGGCCTTTCTGAGCCCACATTGACACTTCTTAAGTATTCAAGTAGAACTTTGCATGCTGCCACCATCAATCAGCAGATACTTTTTTAACGCTGTGTCTAGGAAAATAAATATAACTAGAGGTGTCAGGGCAAGGTGTTACCTACCTTCACTATCAGCTTCACATGGTTGTTTAGCAAAACAACAACAGAAGACATCCCATTACTACTCCTAGTGCCTACCATTCCTGTGGAACAGACCACATACACAATCAGAAGCCTGTCGGTTACTTGCATACCTAGCATGTCTTTATTGCACTGGTGGCCACATCTTGCCAGGCACATTACTGTTGTAGCATGGACCAGGACTGAGTGGATCATTAATGACCTTGCTGCATCTAACGTTGAACCTTCTGGCACTGTATAAGGTAGCCTGAAGAACATTTCCTGGTCAGTCAAAGTTTATTTCCATATGTTCTGAATCCAAAGTAAATGGTGTCTTCAGCAGTACGGTCTTACTACCTATCTGTAGTAGAGCAAGAGCAATGTCAGTAGTCTGTGTTGTTGTTCTGGGTGTCCTGGGCCTCCCTACTCAACAACTTGAAGAATACTATCCTGTGCCTGGAACTGAGATTTCCATCTGATACCTGTCTTCTGGGGACAACATTGTCTACCCCTACAGGACTTAGACTTCCTTTTAAATGCATATTTTAATTAGTATTAAATTAAGTAGTTTGTAAAAACTAGTAGACCTCCAAAAAGCTACTTTGCCTATTCTTAGTCTTGGAATAATCCAATTTTTACTCTTTTATGTCTCCAATCTTTAATTTTCTATTTAGTTTTTGTTGTTGTTGTTCTAAATATTTTTCCTACAATTTCTAAAACAATGTTTAACTTTTTTTTTTAACATTTGTAGCATTTATTTGGGTTTGGGGTTGAATTTTGAGTTTAGATTACCTAGTTAATCATCTTTTCAAATGCATTATGAAGACAAAAATAAAATTTTTTGTTTTCAGTTTACAGTATTTCAACTCTGTTAAGAGACCAAATGAATGTATCACTTATTTATTACATGATCATGTGAATTAAGCTTCTTGGTCTTGGATATTTTGAAATTAAAATAAATAAGTTAATAAATAAATAAATAAATACAAATAAATGCCACATCTATCTTTAAATAGTACTTCCTCTTAAAACTACAATAAGTTAATTTTTTTAAAGAAATGAAACTTTTTTATTTGGCATTATAAAATAATCTTCAACTAAAGCAATTTATTTTATATTTTAGTGTGTTTTATAGTATTTTATAGTTACATTAAAAAGTATGAAAGTCAGTACATCTATCTCCCTAGTTACTTCTTGTTTTTAGTCCCTCACTTACTGTTGGACAGCCAGGTTTTCTGCGTTATGGCTATTGTGAACAACGCTACAATGATCACGATCATACAGCTACTTAATAAAGATTCTGATTACCATTCTTTTGGATCTAGATGTCCTGTGCCCAAATCGTATGACAAGTCTGGTTTAAAGTTATAGAGAGTTCCCATACTGTTTTCTATAGTAGTTGGGCCATTTTACATTTCTGCCAACACTGTGATCAAGTTGCACAGCCTTGTCGGTGCTTACTAACTTCTTCTGTTTGATAATGTTCATCTTAATGAGTGCAAAATGACATCTCACTGAAATCTTATTTTTCATTTGCCTGGTGGCTAATGATGGTGAGATTTTATATATCTCATGGTGGTTTGAATAGGTATGGCCCACATAGACTCATGTGTTTGAGTGTTTGTCCATAGGGAGTGACATGATTAGGAGGTGTGGCCTTACTGGAGTAGACGTAGCCTTGTTGGAGGTAGTATGTCACTGTGGAGGCAGGCTTTGAGATCTTACATGTGTTCAAGCTATACCCAATGTGGCACACAGTCTCCTTCTGTTGCCTGTGGATCAAGATGTAAAACTCTCAGTTTCTTCTCCAGCACTATGTCTGCCTACATACCACCATGCTTTTCATCATGATGATACTAAACTAAACCCCATAAACTGTAAGCCAGCCTCAACTAAACATTTTTTTATGAGTTGCCCTGCTCACAGTATCTCTTTACAGCATTAAAACCTTAACTAAGACACACCTGTTCTTTGGTAAAATCTCTATTAATGTTCTTTGACATTTTTTGTCAGGAGCCATAATGGGACAAACTAATAATGAGCAGATGATCATCCTGAAATGCTTGCCTCGGATTATTATATAATCTGCGACAAGTGTGCCCCATTAGCAAGGCTGTGGTGGATGTAATTTTAGGAAAGATTCCTGCTATTAATATGCTTTTCCTATTATTATTATTATTATTATTATTATTATTATTATTATACATATGCAACTATCACTGAGCTATAGCACACCCCTTTGTAGCAGATCTCTGCAGATCCACAAAGATGTACTGTCTTGTAGTGATACTGTATAGGCAAATAGATGACTTCTTAAGTCTTAATGATGACCCTATAAGAATTCCTAAAATTATATCAATGATTATTAAGCTCTTTTATAACAGCACTGCTATTAAGTCCCTCAGGCATAATCAAAACTGCAATGAGAACTCTGCCAGTCTCCTGAGTGTTATCAGTTAATTGCCCCAAGAGAGATAGTAACCAGACCTTCTCCTGCTTAGAGCACATTCCAAGAGGTCATAAAACTATTAACCTAGGTCACTATAGGAAATCCATGTTTTATTATAGGTATCAGGACAGAAGAGAAAATATTGGCTGGGGTTATCTATACAAAACTTTACTAATTTATAGTTTCAAACTTTCTTCGAACCTGTGGAGCTAGACAGGTGGTGAATGTCTAGCTAGATAATTACTCCTAATGGGTATTCATGTAAACATTCTGTGTTGTAAACTTCTATTTCAATTTATGACTTGAATTTTGGTGTGAACTTGTGATGAACTTTGTAACATGTGATCATGTACACTGAATGGTGTATAAATACTGAAGACAAAGACTAAGGGTTGGTTAGAATAGAGTTAGAATAGAGAGTTAGAATAGAAGATAGAAATAGAGATAGAATAAGAAATTTTTCTTTTCCCAAATAGAAAAGAAGTTTTCCTTTTTCCCACTCAGGACCTTTCTGCTTTTCCCCTCAGATAGCCTTCATAGGATACTTTTTACACTTAATAAACTCTATAGCAACTTTTCTAAGTGTCTTTTCTTCCTTCGACCCAGCGGCAAGTTAGAGCCCAGCAGTTCCTGCTGAGATAGAACAAAGGCCACATTGCCTAATCCTCTGCTGTTAGGTTACAGGTTAATCACCCTAGCCTGTAGTCTCTTACCCTCAGAAGTTTTTAGGATAGTACAAGGCTATTTACTTAACTCCTTGCTGGTCTTAGGGCTAGGATGCAAGTGCCAGTTTCTGGTCACAGGATCGCTGACTGCAGGTCAGCTACAGTAGCATAGGGGCTACCTCAAGAAGAACCAGACGGATGGAGGAGGAAAAGAAAAAAGAAGAAGCTGCATTTCTCTCCCTGTCACACCCAAGCCGAGGCTGGCCCCTGGCAATTTTTAACCCTGATATTTGGAGATTTTGTTGCTAATGTGTTCCCTACTTGTTGTCTATACTAACCCTACCCCAGAAATGTAGTTTGTAAATATTTCCTACAGTATTTAGACTTCTTTTAACTCTGACGATTGGTCATTTTTCTGCATAGAAGGTTTTAGTCTGATGTCAACCCACTTGTTTAGGTTTTATTTTGTTGCCTGGACTTTTACTGTCATATCCAAGAAATCATTGGCAAGACTGATGCTACCAAGTGCTGTGAGTTTTATAATTTCAGCATTTAATTAATATACTTATTTCAATTTTGTTCATGATATAAGGCTAGCCCAATTTTATTGTTTTGAGTACAGATATCAATGTTTCCTCATGCCATCTGTTGGAGAAAATCCCTTTCCCAATATTATCTTAGTATCACCTTTATTTGACCATATAGTCATGAGTAGAATTCCAGGCTCTCTGTTCCTTTATGATATGGTTATTGACCTGTAGTCTCTATACCAGGTCTTCTGTCTGCTGACACAGTCCACTTGCCCCACATCTTCCCACATCAATTAATGCAATCAAGACAATTGTCTATAGGCATTCCACATGAGAATCTAGATTCTGACAAATTGACTATTAATACTAACCATCACACAGGTCTTTTAAGATATCCTGGTTTTTCAGTATTTGGCATTAGTAGTTTTTATGTTTTCAAAATATTATCTGCTTTTTCTGGATAGTCCAATTCATTGGTATTGGTTGGTTCAATGTTCTCTTGACATTTTTATTTCCATAATCAGTTGTATATTCTCTCACCTTTGAGTGTATGGACTTGAGTCTTCTCTCTTACTCTCTTAGTCTAGATAAGAATTTAGCATTTTTTCAAAGGAAACTTTATTTTATTGATTTTTCTATTATCTTTTTATTTTCTAGTTTGTATATTTCTGTTACAAACCTGACTTTCCTTCTCTTTTCAACTTGGGGCTTATTTTATTCTTCTTATAACTTCCTGAAGTAAAATTTAGGTTGGTGACTTAAGATTTTTCTTCTCTAACATAGGCAATTACCACTTCGTACCTGCTAACATTTCTCAAATTTCTTCAGATTTATGTTATGACCTAACATGACCCATTCTGAAAAATATCCTGTGTGCACAAAAGAATGTGTATTCTGTTGCTAATGGTTGTTCTGTGTATTTCTGTGATGGACATTTCTGAGTAGTCCAAACTAGAAATAGAAAGTAAGTATTGGCTTTTGTTTCTAAATCCTGACTGGCTTTGTGCAACTTTGTCTGCAGCATTTTAAAATATCTATGTTTTCTTTTTATTTTATTATGGGGAGTGTATGGTATGTGCGTGTAACTGCAGGTGGTGGAACTATCTAGGTCTGAAGTTAAAGTTGGTTGTGAAACTCCCAACATGGGTGCTGGGAATCAAACTCTGAATTTTCGGAAGAGAAGTATGTGCTCTTAACTGCTGAGCCATTTTTATATGCTTTTTTCTTTTTCTTCTCCTTCCTTCCTTTCTCCTTTCTTTTCTTCCTTCCTTCCTTTGTTCCTTCTTTTTAAAATTTTCATGAGCTAGAGAGATTGCTCTGCACTTAAAAGTGATTGCTACCTTTGCAAAGGACCCAGGTTCTGCTCCCAAGATGCTCACTGGGCAGTTATAACAGCATGTAACTCTACTTCTAGGGGATTAGATTCCCTCTTCTGGCCTCCACAAGCATTGTATGCATATCCTGCACATACAGACAAGCAGGCACACACATAAACAAGGGTATAGAAATAAACAACTGCTTAAAGTTTTGCTCTCCAACTTATTTTCAAGAGTGAAAGTTCTACCCAATTACAGTTTCCTGCTGAATTTTATACATGAAGAGGTTAAGGTTTTTCAGTGTCTGACTGACTGGGTATGTAAAAGTGTGAGCCACCAGGCAGGAAAAGAGGAAGCCATCTTTACTTTCTAGGTGTGGCCCTTTACACAGGCATTATTACAATTATGCAAGTTGGTGCAACAAGTAGAGCCCAGCAAGAGGCTTCTGATCCTTTGACTCTTCAAGACCCATACTGATTACATCAGTCTTCTTCCTCCCCAACTTTGGGTCACTACCTGTGTCCACATCACCATAAACCTCATGAGGTTAGACTCAAAAGAACCACTGGACGAACTACACATTATCTATTGTCTCCTCAGCCTTCTCATGTAGCTGCCGTGAGGATATTCTGAGTAGATTCTAGGCAGAATCCCTGCCTTTGTCTTCAAACCATTTATCCTTTATTGTGTCTAGGGGAAGGAGTGCTCTTTCTCCAACTGTTCTTTATTTGTTGCCAAGTTTAAGAAAATATTAATAATACTTAATACTTTATTAAAATACACAAACAGTATGTTTGTGTTTATTGTTATCTATAGTGCTCTTTTCTATCAATTTACATGTATTTCCTCACTTGACAGTCACAGTCATTTCTACCATTGTTATTATCATAATCACCATATTTCCCTTACTAATAAGGAAACTGTACCATATAAAGCTTAAGTCATTATCCTATATGGCTGGTAAGTGGGGATCCAGAATCAATCCTAGGTACTGCGATGCCTGCTGCACTGTGTGTTGAGATTCAGGCTCATAGAGACTCTCTGAGGAACCTTATGGAGCATCGTTCACTATTACTCCACCCAAGGAAGGAACGGTTGAGACATTCATTCATTCAACTGCCAATCATCTGACATAGACTAAGTATTGGCCCCAGGGAAGTTACCTCTGCCTGTCTAGATCATGTTGCCTGTAGCTTGTTTCCTACAGCTTCAAAGAAGACAGAACAGTGGGACTATACACACTTGATGCACGGACACTCTAGATCCTTTACTGTATGGAGCTTTGAGAACAGCCGGGAAGTGGCATAGAGCATCACAGACTTGTGTGACATCTTCAGTGGTCAGTGACCTGCTAAGATGCAGAAACTTACTACCAGCAGAAGATAGAAAACGTCAGAAATAGAATCAGTTGGTGGTCTCTGTAAAATGCTCTTCCATCTTTATCTTTAATTTTTTTCTCAAGGAAGTTGGTAATAGGGGCTCTAAAGTCAGTATGATTTAAAACTTAGGGCCAGGGCTACACACAATATTTCTGCTAGTTGTGTCTACAAGAAAAAGACTTCACACCAGCCAGAAACCTGTTAAACTACAGTTTAGATAAACTGTCACATTAACACTTTGACCAGAGATGCAGTTGATAGACCATGTGTCTCTTCTAGTCCCTTCTAGTTCCTTCTAGTCTATTCTAGTCTATTTTATGAATAAAGTGCTGTTTGTTAAGTGCTGTCCTCAAAAGGGAGAAAGGAAAGTTAGTTTTGCATAAGAAAAAACACTCATAAACTTTTTTTTTTTCTGAAGAGGGAAGAGTTTATTGCAGGTTGGGGATACCTGGAGAAGGCAAAACCTAACAGTGAGAGTAAACTGTGGGGCCCACCCATTTCAAAGACAAGCAAGTTAAACAAATACAGTTATATACAATTATTAAAAAGAGTGGGGTGGTGGAAAACAGGAAAAACTGCCAGCAACCTTCTAGAAGGTTGATCACAGGACATTCAAGGAGCACCATGCACCCCAGTCCCCGCTGGGTCTCAGCAGATCTGCCATGGCTTTCTGCCTGCTCTTGACAAAGAGCAGAGGTGAGAGGAGACCCTGGTGATGACACAGAGCTGACCCTGCTCTGCCAAGAGCTGCTGCACATTCCACTGAAAACCCCGCGGGCCAACTTCATAAGCATTTCCTAAAACACACATAGGGAAAGTTGAGGGAAACCGAGGGTGTCTCTCCTAGATCTGCGAGCCCTGCACCCCAGCCGGAGGGGATCTGCTTCTTGGGTCATCAGAATGCACTTCCCAAAGTCAGACATCCCGGCAGTAGTTTACAGTGATATTTTGCAATGAACTTGCAAATTGGCAGTTGCTGCTGGGACTGATGATCTTTGTTCCACCAAGCATCCATGAACAAGAAAAAGGCAAAGCATTGACTTTTCTATAGTCTCCCTGGATCATGTAGCTGCTGCTGCTGCTGCTGCTGCTGCTGCTGCTGCTGCTGCTGCTGCTGCTGCTCCTGCTGCTGTTCCTGCTGCTGCTGCTGCTCCTGCTGCTGCTCCTGCTGCTGCTCCTGCTCCTGCTGCTCCTGATGCTACTGAAGATATTACTGAAGGTGCTCAAAACTGACAATCAACTGGGAGGTCAATGAGACCAGAAGCCAGAAAACTGATCTTTCTATGTGTCTTGGGACTTTCTATGTGTCCCCAGGTCAGTGGTCCCACAAGATCCAGGTGGGGTTGTGGGACCACTGATGTTATAATGGATAATCCTACCACAATCCACAACTGTGGATCAGAACTTCAAGATCACCCTCAGGCACATAAGAAATTCAAGACCATCCTAGGCTACATGAGAATCTGTCTCAAAAGAAAATAAAGAGAAGCTGGAGAAATGGCTCAGAGGTTAAGAGCACTATGATCTTCCAGAGGTGTGCCCTCCCCCCCGCCGTCCGCCCCAGCCTTGAGCAGGCCTAAGAGACCTTATTTACCACAACAGACCAAGTGATAGGATCTAGGTTGAGTTACCCACCTTGGCTACACAGAACACAGAAGCAGAACTGCCCCTGGGCTTGCCTTGAGACATCTCTGACCATGACCTAGAACGGATTATGGATTATCCCACCCATCTCCGGCTGAAACCAGGAGGGGTTGTGGGTTGGGCCTTCCCCTTTAAATTGAAAGCTGATCATTAAAGCTTTGAGCCTTGATCAGAGAATTTTGTCTTGGCTTCATCTCTTCTCACCCTCTGCCCCCTTTCATTCCCAGCCCCCTTTCAGGTGAACCCAGTTGACTTGTGGCCGTGGGCGGCTACACAGAAGTCCTGAGTTCAATCTCCAGCAACCACATGGTGGGTCACAAGCATCTGTAATGGGATTTGACTCCCTTTTCTGGTACATGGGAGGAGAGAGCATTCATATACATAACATAAATATATAAATATCTTAAAAAGAGACAGTCTTGTTTTTAAAAAAAGACTGTGTACTTTGATGTAACTCTGTTTAGATAATGCAATTTGTCATAGAGACCAAGGGTATGAGATTTATATATTCTTTCTCTTTCTCACTTTCTCCTCCTCCTCCTCCTCCTCCTCCTCCTCCTCCTCCTCCTCCTCCTCCTCCTCCTCCTCCTCCTCCTCCTCTTCTTCTTCTTCTTCTTCTTCTTCTTCTTCTTCTTCTTCTTCTTCTTCTTCTTCTTCTTCTTCTTCTTCCTCCTCCTCCTCTTCTTCTTTCTCTTCTTCCTCTTCTTCCTCTTCTTCTTCTTTTCCTCCTCCTCCTCCTCCTCCTCCTCCTCCTCCTCCTCCTCCTCCTCCTCCTCCTCCTCTTCTTCTTCTTCTTCTTCTTCTTCTTCTTCTTCTTCTTCTTCCTCTTCTTCTTTCTCTTCTTCCTCTTCTTCCTCTTCTTCCTCTTCCTCTTCTTCTTCTTTTCCTCCTTCTCCTCCTCCTCTTCCTCCTCCCCCTCCCCCTCTCTTCTATCATTGATTGTGTTTCTCATTTAACCTACTTGAATCTACACACTCCCTGCTGCCTAAAGTCTGACCTTGACAAAGACCGCTTATCTCTCCATATCCCAAGCCAGCTATGGGACACCTTGGGAGGTGTCTGGCTTTATTTAGTGCTTTTTAATGAAGTCTTCAGAGCTCTGGGAGCTATAAATCATGTACTGAAAGGTTGGGCTTTGCACTTAATGGTCAGGCTAAGACAAAATGCTTTCCTCTTGGGTTCCAGCAAGTTATTAGCTAACACCAGAGATTTCACTACTCAGCAGTTTCCAAAGTTTTCCCTCTAATAACTCTTACATTCTGTTAGTAAACTTTATGACATCTTCCCTGCCCTGCCATGTCTCAAAATAAAGAGATCTACAGTATCCTGCTCTGATTACTTTGAAGTAATCAATTTTTTAAAGAGTGTGCTCATTAAGATGTTTTTCCTTTAATGACAGCAATCTGCACAGTGTCTGTCACTTTAGACCGCCTGTCTTAGGTGTTAATCTGTTCACTGAGTATGAATCTCATATATGATGTGGGCCTAGCAACAGCAGATACTCTAGTTACTTCTCCTATGGGTGTGACAAAAACAACTTAAAGGAGCAGAGATTTTTATTTCAGTTCACAGTTAGAGAAGACGTAATCCACATTTTGGGAGGACAGCATGGTGGTGCTCAGATCCATAATAATGAGAGTGTGTGGCACTGCTTGCTTGAGTTGAAGGTAAATCCAGCTATAATTTTGGAGGCATGCCCTCTAGGGACCCACATGTTTCAACAATGTCCTGCCTTCTAAAAGTTTTACAGCCTTCCAAAAGAATGCTGTCAGTTAATAGCATGTGTTCCACCACAAGTGTATAGGGAACATTTCACTTATAAGCCAAAGCATCCTACTTCTAATCTTTATAGGCTCATGGCCATCTCCTAATGTAAAATGCATTTGTTTCACACATTCTGCCTTCAAAGGCCATCATAGTTTTAGTATTTTTCAACACTATTCAAAAGTCAAAAATGTCCTATGAAACTAGTAAGACTTTTAGCTGTGAGTGCCTGTAAAGTCAGAAAGAAAGTCACAAACTTTAATATCTAATAGCGCAGAACAATCATGCCATATGGTCTCCTGGGGTCTCGGAGGAGGAGAAGGATTCTGCCAGGAATTAAATTAGAATCTGTTCCTGTTATATGCCAGCAAAGGATCTGCGTGCATTCTGTCCATGTCTTGAGATTTAACTAGGGATGGATTTGAAAGTAATAGTCTAAGTTATTTAGTGGAGACAGTGCAGAATACACGCTGTGGCCCAGTTGTAGCCGAGACATAATTGTAGCGAGAGTGCTGAATTGAAATAAAAAGATGTAGAGATGATTTAAGTGAGTTTAAGGTTAGAGTCGGAGGTAGAAAAACAGCAATGAGAACTAGACCAAAACACAAAACATAGCAGGGCAAACAGCAAATACCAAAGGTCCATATGTGACATGTGTGGCTTATGATGATGTCACTGATGGCATCATCTGTACTCCAGCACACTGGAATAGCTTTGCCCTCTAGCATTAGTATCTCCTTGTTGGGCTGGGTTCACTCAGTAGTGTAACTTTCTAAATTCAGCAGGCATCCCACGTTCCTGGCATCTCCAAGATCTTGGCTGTCTTCTACAACTTAGATTTTATCTTCCCAGCTTCACTCAAGGACTCCATCCATGTAAGGAATCTGATGCTGCTATACATTGGTTGCATCACCTGACCTTTGTGCATACTTCCACACTACCTACACTTTTGCACCCTGCATCCCTGCAGAGCACCAATAAAAACGACACCAAGTCCTGCTGCCAGTTTGAATACAACCTGGCCCCCATTCATCACAACTTCTGTACCCTCAGTATTTGTAGGCATTTAAACCTGGGGAAACACATCCCTTGGACGTTGTTCCTAAGCAGGGAATGCTTGCGTTTGCACTCTCTGTTCAAGCTCCTTCCTTTCTTGTTTACTGCCATATGTTTTTCAGTGGATGGGGTCCTCAGGGCACTTTCTTATTGTCCTAGTACAGATTACAAGGTTTCTCTTTAATTTCACTAATCTAATAGTCAACATTCCATTGTCTGTGGCCACTTTGTCCCCAGCTTTAAATTCACCTACATTTCTTTTCTTACCAAACTTCACAGTCCTCACATCTTTCAGACCTACTTTCTACTTTCTTTCACCGTGAATATGGCTGAGAGCAGAAGTAGTAAGCACGTCATAGCCTGAATGCTAGGATGTCTCACAATTCCCTCTGAGAAGCAAACAAGTGTGTTATTTTGTACTATTCCCCACCCAAAATTTCAGGAAGTGGGTAGGATGCAGCGAGATCCACTGAACATCAGTGGCCTCCAATCCAGACCCCAGGGGAATACTTGTCCTCTGAAACCTCACAAGCAGTCTTTACTTTCCTCATTTCCCCCTATTAAAGTCTCTTTACAGCACCCCAGAGCCTCTCTGCCCTAAGCTCTAAATTTGTTTCACATTCCTTCCACAAACCAGTGCCAGATGCTTAGGAACCACAGTCAGATGTATCACAGCAAAGGAAGGATAACAGTAGCGATTTTCTGTATTAATCTCTCTCTCTCTCTCTCTCTCTCTCTCTCTCTCTCTCTCTCTCTCTCTCTCTCTCACACACACACACACACACACACACACACACACACACACACTTCATTTTTGTGTCAAAACACCTGACAGAGAAACTTACAAAATGGAGGATTTATTTCAGCTCATTCCTTAAGGTGACATTGGCATTGAGCTTATAGATGTCCACCATACTGTCTATATGGTAGGGGGAAGAGTCTCGGGTGGTAGTTCCATGGTAGCAAGGGTGTTTTGGCAGCTTGAATGAGAATAGCTCCGTAAGCACATGCATTTGAATGTTTCCCCCGTTGGTGGACTGTTTCAGAAGGATTAGCCTTGTTGGAGGAGGTGTGTCACCAGGGGTAGACTTTGAGGTTTTAATGGCCCATGTCAGGCTCATTCTCACTCCCTCCCTCCTTTCTTCCTTCCCTCCCTCCCACCCTCCCTCCCTCCCTCCCTTCCTCTCTCCTCTCTCCCTCTTTTCCTCTCTCCATCTCTCCTTCTCTCCCTCTCTGCTGTATGCTTGTGGAGCAGATGTAAGCTCAGTTACTAGTCCAGCTCCATATCTTCCTGCCCACTACCCTGCTTCTCACCATGATGGTCATGGACTCACTCACTGAAACTGTAAGCAAACCTCTCCAATTAAATGCTTTCTTTTATAAGTTTGATAGGGTTTATCTTCACAGTCATAAAAGAGCAAGTAATATAAGTATGTAGCACTGCTTGCTTACATCCTGCCAGACCAGTAAACAGAGAGTAAAGCACAGGCTGGAGTCAAAGACATACTGAAATCCCAAAGGTCTGATGCTCACCAAGGACCCACTTCCCCCATTTCTTAATGGTTCCAAAATGTCCTAAAATAGTCCCACCTACTGCAGATTAATGAGCTCTAGGCAACAATCACCCATCCAAACACAGAGCAAGCTTATTAGTTAGAATCAAATGGCTGCAAGTACCAGTGTCTCAGCAACACCTGCCATAAATCTCAGAGAAGAAGGCCATCCATCAAACCTACCTGTCCTTGTGTTATTTTAATGCCACATAGCAAATTCAAACAAGTCCCTGACACAGTTGTATTAAATCAAGTGAGAATGAGAAACAGAGATGGCTCTTGGAGGGTATAACCAAGGGCTTGAGAAACATCAGGCAACATACCCATCTCCTCATTTGTGTGGTCACAGAACAGGTGGGTAATGTCTAGAACCAGCTCAAAGTATGGGTGCCTTCCCATATATGGGACTTTGGGAATAGTGAAAGGCTTTCTCAAATCTGAGTACTGCCCTCACTTCTCCCTGGGCTTTGCAACTCCTTCCTTTGTCAGAAAGGCAGTGTGCAATGGGCACCTCTGAAATGCATTCTCTAGATCAAGAACCACAACTCTAGTGCCCTCCGCTTCTGCTCCTAGAATGGGATCCAAGTGGAAAATCTTAGCAGCTATCACTATATGGATACAGAGCTGCTCAGAGGAAGCTGGTGCCGCTAAAGAGCAGAGCATTTGCTTGAGTCTTGCTGGAGATGAGGAGACTTTTACAGCTGTATAACCTTCTTCATGGTTAAACCAGAGCCTGCACCTAGGGGTAATTTAATGTCTCCCTCAATTGCAAGTATATATTTGTATTTAAGATCAACTGTTTCAAAAAAACAATAAGAAACTTCTTGTTGTTTTTGTTTTGTCTTCAGATCTGTGTACCCCAAGTGTACTCCAAGCTCGCCTTGAATTTGTAAACTTCTTGCTTGCATCTCTAGGGTGCCGGGTGTGCACCACCACATCTGGCCTTCAACTTTGAAGAAAGAAGCAAATATTCACCTGGAACCAGTTTCTCTTAAAAAAAAAAAAAAAATCCCAATTTCAAGTCTGTCTTATCCTTCCTGTTATATTTGGGCTTGACCTTTAAGTAAAGACCCTGCTTAACCTGGATACCATTTTCTTCAGCTTCTTGACTTGAGAAAATGTTCTCTTTCTGTTGAATTCTAAGGCATTAAGCAAATGTTTGCCTAACCTTTACTTCAAGCGTAAGCTTGCCTTTTAATAAAGTACACCCAAAAGGCAGCACTACAAGTCTGCCCTAGCTCTGAGCAGTGTTCCTACCAGGCAGCGGAGGAATTAAAGAACTGTCTTGTTTGAATAGTAAGTCCTGTGTGATGAGCCTGGTAGTGAGAGCAGGCTGAAACTGGCAAAAAGCTATGAATATAAACTAGAGATGAGTCCTGGTCCATCTTGATGTGTCACTGACTTGGCATGCTTGCTACTTCCATGGGAATAGCCTGGGCTAAAGCTGAGTCTCTGGAAAAAAATGTAGAGCTTTGCTTTTATCTTATTTGACAGAGGTAGAATAATACGAAGTGGGAACTTGAGGGGGAATTACCACCTCCTTGCTATTGTACCATCTAGGATCTTTTCCCAGATGAGGAACAATTACAAGAATTATTGATCAGTCTGAAGCACCCATTGACAAGATTCTACAAATAGATGATTCAGAGCCTGGAAGACATCCAGCTGTGTTACCACTTGCACCCCTGAATGTTAAGCTTTCTGCAGGCTCAGACCCCTGTGGTGGGCCTGCTTGTTAGAGGTTGGGAAATCATGCTGTTAGTCTTTGTTTTCTCAATAAATAGGCCCTGACAATTAAAAAATAAACGATCAGAGAACAAAAACTTCCTTTAGTGAGTGAGTGTAGAGAGACCATCAGTAGGAGAGCAGGTAAGCAAGGCAGAGGGGATGGAGGATGGGCCTGACAACAAGATGGCTATCATGTGTTCAGCCTCAATTAAGGACATCTAAGAGACAGTGGGAACTACTACGCAAGCAAGCTAGCTAGCCCCTTCCAGGGTGGGCATGACCCTGTGTTATATGCCCACTCACGCCACTCATCATTGGCTACTTACTTACTCCCTAGTGGTGTTTAATCCCTGGCATTTCCAGGCTGCCTTGAAAAGGTAAACTTGAATGGCCTGGTAGACCACTAGTTACACACACAGTGGTGTGAACTGGGTATCCATAGCAACTACTATTCTCTCTATCCTTTTAAATTTTCCATACAACATCAAGAGGATCAGTCACTGATCTTCATGGCTAGTTGAATTCTGTTCTATAGATCAAGTGACCTAGATTCAGGCCATTAGGACCTGGGAAATCCCATCTCAGACTAAGCCAAGTTCTGTAGCCTACCCTTCTCTACAGAAGCCCTGGATTGAGGGATGAAGGCTTTTGGGTGTTTACCTAATTGCCAAGGTGCTACTTTACAACCCACTTTATTCTTTCACTGGATGGATGTCTTCTTTATCTGCCTCACTCTTCAAGTCTCAGGACAGAAGTCAGTAAATGTAGGACATACAGAGCCCTAACCCAACTTCCAACTTTTAATATGCTCTATAGCCATGCTCCACAGCCCCTATTTCTCAGGGTTCATTCTGGAAAACAATACAATGTTACATGAGGACATGAGGCATTAATTTGTTAAAATTTAAATTCAACAGTGAATTTAAAGTATTATGCAAACTTTATTCAAGCTATGAACAGTAACAACCTAGAGGAAAGCTTGAGTCAGTTATATCCGGCCTTTATCCTATATGCTTTGAGTATAGGATTTCAAAATAGACATTAGGTCTCTCTCCCTCTCCCTCTCCCTCTCCCTCTCCCTCTCCCTCTCCCTCTCCCTCTCCCTCTCCCTCTCCCTCTCCCTCTCCCTCTCCCTCTCCCTCTCCCTCTCCCTCTCCCTCTCCCTCTCCCTCTCCCTCCCCTTCTCCTTCTTCCCTCCTCCCCCTTCCCCTCCCTATCTTTGTCTTTGAAGGTATCTTTCTGTGTAGTCCAGGCTGTCTCGAGTTCAAGCTCCTCCTACCTCACCTCCCTAGTGACAAGACCACAGGTGTACAGCTACAGATCTCTTTTGAATCTGCACTCCTCATATATGAGAACTGGTTGATACATTTCTTCCTTTCCCAGAACTGAAGCCTGTGCTGCAGAGTATATTACATGGTTTATACTAATATTTAAATAATTTCTCTCTCTAAGCAAAAAGCAGTGTCAACATTGAACCGTTGTGCAATGTTTAAATTTTAATCGTGTCCACAAACGCAAAGACCCTCTAAATATAATGGTGTGCATAGGAAGATCTTCAGAGAAAGGTTAGACAGGATGACAATAGCAAAGAAAGGGGTATAAAGGAAAACAGAGATACAAACCTGCAAGAGACAGCTGGTGCTATTGAAGACGACATTGCACACATTACAGAGGGGCAAGGATGTGCTATTTTTATTTGAAAAATAAGAAGACATTGCAATCATTTTCAGGAAGAAGCCGTAAAGCAAAGAGGACATGATAGCTGTTTGAAAGGCAATTAGGCTATCTCCTGGAGGAGATGGGAAACAGATTCCAAAGAAATACAAGGAGCCCTTTTGACCCCATCATGTGTCGGCACTTCACTAGCCAGGAGCCCTTGTGGAGCTGATGTGTTAGGGATGGTGCCGGGAGAGATGTCAAACCGGGAGCAAAGCAGCAAGGGGAAGGTGTTGGGAACAATAGAGAAAAGGGTTTGTGGGTGTTCTTCCATATGCTGCTGATGGCAGGTGGCAGTTCTGCCTGTGTCGCAAGCTGTGTGTATGATAAGCGTGCTACAGTGAATTTGCAGACTCCTGTTTTTCATGTTTCGGCTCTACCTAATGACTCGTTACAAAAGAAGGACTTACAAAACAAATACCTACCTGGGTAATTGGTTGAGCCTGCCTGACATTTGTCATTCTTTCTGAATTCACCCACTGATTATTAATGTCACCTTTTAGCATAGGTTACTTCCACCTCAGTGATGCTCACACAGGGGTTCCGAGTCACCACTGATGGGATGCTCTCTTTAGTACCACCAACTATAGAGATTTAGCAGCGTTCCTGGCTGTTGCTCCTCAGTGCCAGTAGTCCCCTCAAGCCATGCTTGAAAGTTTCCAAATGCTGCTGCAGTGATGAGCCAGAATAACCCTTGATTAAGGACTATGTTGTTCTCTGAAGTAAAAAACAAACAAACAAAAATCCCAAAGGGATGGTTTTCACTAACCATATTCCAGCAGTGTCAAGAGTAAGCTTATAGACAGTCACAAAGCTGGTCATCTGGCTTCAGTTCTCAGCCTCCCACCCCCACTTTATGACTCAAATGACAGGGGACACAATGTTGTCTTGTGGAGCCACCCCACAGTGCCATCCAAGACTCCAGGAGTTGTGTTAATTGTTCTCCAGACAAGCTTCCACTCTGAGCACAAGGTGTTACTGCTGCTTTCTAGAAATGAATTAAACCAGCTAAAACAAATTATAAACTCTGCAGGGCTCCATATCAAAAAGAAACAGGCAAGATGGGTTTGAAAGAGAACCGTTAGCTTTCCCTTAATGTGGATTTTCAAATCTGTCAAATTTATTTTAAGATCAGCAGCAAAGGCATGTTAATTCCCTCTTATCTGTGCCAGGTGTCAAGCAGATTTGAATATCGTGCATTGATAGGAAGAGAAGCAATGGAGGCTCCATGAGTAACTATTCTGGATGCTTCCATGACGACCATACCTGGTCTCCTTTGGAAATGTCGCTCTGTGTGCTGAATCCAAACTAACCACTAGAGGTCACCCTAGCCTTATCACAAAGTTTCGAGGTCTACAGAAATGTATCAAAGAGAGACTCCAAGGCTAGGTCAGAGCTGCTGAAGCTCCAGGGGGCGCAAGAGGACTTTCTGAATATTCTGAAATCCAGATCCCGGGAGGATGAAGATGAAGCAAAGTGAAGCTGGTCCCTCTCGGGCAGCTGCAGCAGATGAGGACAGTGTGGTGGGCAGATGCCTCCACTTATGAGTTTTCCGGGTTCTACTGTTTGTTTCCAATCTCTAGCATCCACAACCTACTGGAACCATCTTTGCCTAACTGCAGAACTGAGCGGTAATGCTGCTTACCGACTACAACCCTTAGCCTATGGCTGCCACCATAACAAAGTACTGGAGACTGGGTTGTTCATGAAGAACGGTTACTTGGCTCACTGCTTCAAAGGTAGAAAGTTTAAGAGCACGTTGCTGGCATCTGGTGAGAACTTTTCTTGCTCTGTGGTGACTTGGTAAAAGGGGATGAGGCAAGACAGAATAAGCATGTGCTACAGAGCTTGCCTTCACAATAGAGCCACTCCTGAGCCGACCCATTAATGAGCAGAGCCCTCACGACTCAATGTTCTCCCAGCGGCAAACATCTTAACTGTCCTTGCCATGAGACAGTGTGCATTATGTTTCCAACACATTAAATCAGGAAATTTGTTCAGATCATACCAAAGAGTGACAGGCAACAAAGACAGCCCAATTTTCTTGCCTGAGAGCTGGGTGGCTCTGTGGTGATTTAGCATACTCGAGCATAAGAGTCCTTTGTGGGGTCAGGCCAAAGCCAGCCACCAAGACTATACCTGAGGTGGCATTCTGGCTGAGTTCCTTCCTTTGCGTGCCCTTCTGCCCCATGCTATCCACTTCCCCTGAAGGCTATTCTTTGATAAATCACTAAGCATAAGTCTCCATCTTTGGGTCTACTTCTGAACAAGCTAACCCAACACATCAGTATATCATCAGTGCTCATACATGTTAATTCTGTTACCCCTGGTCATCACCCTAGCTGCTGTGGCACTGGGTTTGTAAATTTATCCCTTTAGAGTGGTTCCATAATCCCTGTGGCATTTTTCTGCAGAACTGGTAAATGTCTACTCCTGTGTTCCAGCAGGTCCAACTGATGCCTCTTCTGTCTCTTGTCCAAAGAGTATGTGAGGCCATTCTTGTGGTTACCTTGTGGATTCTTCTTTCTTCTACCCTTTCAACCCCCTAACACTAGATAGGAGAGAACAAAGGGACAGAGGGGAAAGCAGGTGACATTATTGTTACACTACTTCCAGCTGACTTCTGAGCATCAAGTTCCTTGGTGCAAGTTTGACCATCATCATCAGTATATATAATTTCTTCTTATTATTATTATTTCTTCTTTGTGCATGACTACTTAACAAATCACAACCAACTAACAACCAACCAACAACCAACAGCAACCTACCCAGCTTCTCAGGCCCTGCCATTCATATGTCCTCTGAAAAGTGCCCAGAATTCTAAACATCACACAATTGGAGATGCTATCTGCCACTGGCAAAATCCTGCCCCTGCTACAGCACAAGGCAAATCAGAGTTAGTTGCTGTGGACAATCTGAAGTATCCCTAAATCCCATACCTAGGATTAAAATGAAAGCATATTCTTATACTTTTTTTTTGTCTGTTCTTTAAAGAAACCTAAATTCTCACTACAAATGCAGGTTGATGCTCCTTCCCAGGAGCCAAAGGCCTGTGTAATGCGTCCACCTGTAGGGGGCGCTAACAGTAAGATTTAAAGACCAGAGATGAATTGGGAGTATAGCTCAGAGGGAGGACACTTGACTACCATCCATGAGACCCTGGCTTGATATTTAGCACAATAATAATACTATCCAGGGAAATATTTAGAAGTTAAGTCTTAAAAAGTCCCTTAAATCATTTTGGAGTGAGGGAAGACAAAGGAGAGAATGTTCAAAGAGAGCAAATCACAAGTGGTCAAAGACCCAATGATGTGGATACCCATGGGCCATAACTTGGATATTTTGCCTTCAGTGGATAAAAATCAAAACACGAGTATTGGCACTGATTTTCCCAGATCAACTTAGCATTGAAAGAAAAAAAAAAAACACACAAAAAAACTTAACATTCCAATCTCGACTGATTCTCTTGGCTGGAATAAATTCACAAGCTGAAGCAAAAGGGAAGGAGGGAGGAAAGGCAAGAAGTGGGAGGTGGCGAGGCACCTAACTGCAACCTCTCACCTCTCCCTCCTCGCTCCTCAAACGTGCTGACTTTAGCATGGCACACACACACTTGAGAAAAATGATTAAAACGATTGCTCGCGTGTGACAGAAAAGTAATTTCCATTTAGAAAAATATTTAAATCAGGAGTTGGGAGCCTTCTCTGTCTTAGTTAATAACGGGCTGGATTACATGGAGAGTAGATTATATAAAGCCTATGGATCAATATACCATTTTCCTGATTAAATTGCTGGTGTACTGTGGGATTTGTAGGGGATGCAGCTGGGGAGGTGTCTGGAGACCTGAAATTGCATTTCAAGGGTAAATAAGGAGTAGTGTGAGCCGGGTAATTTCTTTTTACCTTTCTCCCCCCAGATTTTTAGATAGATGAGGTAGACTGCTGGAGTTTCTTCATGGCGCTCACTCCTTCTCTATCCCCATATAGAGCAGCCATGCTCCCTCCTCCTGAGCTTTGCGTAAATACTACACGAGCACACTTATGTCTCTGTCTCCCTGTGTTGAATTTGGTCCACGAGGGTAAAGCCAGTAAGCATGAGCAGCAGCGACAGGCCACATTCATCTAAGTCAGGAGTGGGTGATGCTTACAGCTATCTTTCTCTTACACTTATGAAATATGCTGGAGCTTAAAACTTAACTGCTCAGAAAGGCCGCTTCTGAGTGTAATCACATTTTTCCTTGTGAACAATGAACTAAGTCAGAAAGAACGTCTTCCTAGCTGCAGTCTGAGTAGTGGGTGGGATGAAGGCACCTGCCGTCACTTCAGCATTTTCAGTAAAAGATTATTTCCAAGGGTGAATTTTAAAAGAAAGAGGGGGGGGGGTGTCACATACTATACTTGAGGGTGGACAAAAACTCACTGTGTAGCTTAGGTTGCTCTTGAACTCATGGCAATCCTCCTGCCTCAGCCTCCCTCTTAAGGTTGCCATGCTCAGCTAAAAGTCAGCATTTGTTGACTCTGATAGTTAATTCAGGTAGTCATTTGCCACACCACACAGGCGGTGTGGTCTCATGAATTCATGATCAGAAAGTTAAGGATAAGCTTCTGATTTTAACATCTGATGGGCATTCTGATCCTTGATTTACTTCAGGCAGGGGTTTTTTATTAATTATTTTATTTATTTACATCCCGATGTTGCTCCCCCACCCTGCAGAATTTTCCCCCTCCTCACTCCCCTTTACCTCTGAGAGACCTGTGCTTCCCTCCTTCCTGGGACATCAAGTCTCTACAGGTTTATGCCCATCCTCTCCCACTGAGGCCAGACAAGGCAGTCCTCTGCTACATGGTGCTGGGGACCTCAGACCAGCCCGTGTATGGTCTTTTGTTGATGGCTTAGTCGAATTTCCAGGGGTCCAGGTTAGTTGACACTGTTCTTCCTATGGGGTTGTCATACTCTTTCAGTTTCTTCAGTTCTTCCCCTAACTCTTCCAGAGGGGTCCTTAACCTCAGTCCAATGCTTGGCTCTGAGTATCTGCATCCATCTCAGACAGTTGCTGGTAGAACATCTCAGAGAATAAGCATGCTAGGATCCTGTCTGTATGCACAACATAACATCAGTAATAGTGTCAGGGTTTGGTGCCTGCCCATGAGATGGATCACTGTTCATCCATTCCATCTGTCTCTGCTCCATTTTTGTTTCTGCTTTTCTTTTAGACAGGAAAGATTCTGGGTTAAAAATTTTGAAGGTAGGTTAGTGACTGCATCTCTCCACTGGGGACCCTGTCTCTTTAAGTTCCATCTCCGTACTGTTGGGCATTTCAGCTAAGGCCATCGCATTAAGTCCTGGGAGCCTTTTACATTCCAGGTCTCTGGGACTTTCTAGAGGTTCCCCCAACCCACACTCCCTGCAGCTGCATATTTCCATTCATTCTCCTGCCCCTCTAGGCTTCTCTCCTGTCTGCTCCCATACCTAATCCTGCCCACCCTTTCCCTTCCCCTTCCCCTTTCCTACCCAGCTCCCTCCTTCCTGCTGCCTCTGGTGATTATTTTGTTCCCCTTCGAAGTGGGATTGAAGTATCCTTACTTGGGCCTTTCCTCTTGTTAAACTTCTTAGGGTCTTTGGTGTGTATCATGGGCATTATGTATTTTTTGGCTAATATCTACTTATCAGTGAGTACATATCATGCATGTCCTTCTGGGACTAGGTCACCTCACTCAGGATGATATTTTCTAGTTCCATTCATTTGCCTGCAAAACCTATGATGTCCTTGTTTTTAATGTCTGAATAGTATTCCATTGTGTAAATTAACCACATTTTCTGGGTCCATTATTCGGTTTGTACCTCAAACAGTTTTACAGGATACAAAGGCAGGCAACCCACCACTGGTCATCAAAGCAGGCAATAATATTTACAGCCAGTTCTCAACCTTGCATGCATGAATGAGGTTCAAACTCTTTTTTTTTTTTTTTTTTTTTTTTTTGGTTGTTTGTTTTTTTTTTTTTTTTTTTTTTTTTTTTTTTTTTTTTGGTTTTTTTGGTTTTTTTGGTTTTTGAGACAGGGTTTCTCCGTGTAGCCCTGGCTGTCCTGGAACTCACTCTGTAGACCAGGCCGGCCTTGAACTCAGAAATCCACCTGCCTCTGCCTCCCAAGTGCTGGGATTAAAGGCGTGCGCCACCACCGCTCAGCGACGTTCAAACTCTTTTCAACCTCTGGCTTCTTGACTTCACATAGATTAGCAGCGTCTGGTGTGTGTGTGTGTGTGTGTGTGTGTGTGTGTGTGCGCGCGCGCACTTCTCACTCAGCTAATTTTGAAATCAAGGCTTTATATAAGCTAAACATGAGCCCTGCAGCACCAAGAAGGATAACATCTACAAAAAAGACACACTATTATAGTGGAAATATGCTGCCAAGTGTATAAGTATGAACCTGGCATGGCATGCTTTTAGAAAAAAAAAAACTATCTTATTTAGGATTTTATCTCTCTGAAGAGACACCATGACCGCAACAACTCTCATAAAGGAAAATATTTATTTGGTGCTGTCTTACATTTCAGAGGTTTAGTCCGTTTTTAGCATGCAGGAAGCATGGCAGCATGCAGGCAGACATGGTGCTGGGGAAGGAGCTGAGTTCTATATCTTGATCTGAAGGCAGCAGGGGGAGACTGGGCGAAGCTTGAGCATAGGAGACCTCAAAGTCTAACTCCACAGTGAGACTTTCTCCAACAAGATCACACCGACGCCAACAAGGCCACACCTCCTAAAACTACCACTGTCTGTGAGCCAAGCATCCAAACACATGAGCCTGTGGGGGCCATTTCTGTTGAAACTACCACACTGTCTTAAATTGAATTTTTAAAAAATTGCTGAATGCTTGTTACCAGGAAGTAGCCGAAGAAGTGTTCGAGAATGAGAATTGGGATTGTTTATCCACAGACTCACTAATTATGTTCATGTTATTACTTTTTTTATTTTTTCTCTGGGATCATACAACTGGTGTTCAGAAGGACCCTTGGCTACTTATTTACACACCACCCTTATGACCAGCACTCAGTGGAAATGCAAAGGTAAAGTGACAGCTCTGATGACTTAGGTATCAGGGAGGGGTAGGAGGGCTTGCTTGCTTGTTTGTTTCTGTTCGCAGCTTTATTTGACAACTCAGGAATAGGCACACTGGCTTTTTACTACATCTTACCTCCCTAATATATTTTCTCTACACACACACACACACAAAACCAAGTTTGTCAGACATTAAGGATAACATTTGTGAAGCTTGAATGTAAGTGTGCACACTGTGCTACGTGTTTGCAACATTCCTGACAGACAACTTCAGAAAAATTTAAACAGCTTGAGTGTCTGGAAAGAAAAGATGTTCACGATTAATTCACTCAAAAAAAAAAAAAAAAAAAAAAAAAAAAAAAACAAGAACACTGGCTCCTCAAATGTTTCACAGATGTTTTAAAACCCTCTAACTTTAAATGTAATTTCACTGCTATTTATTTATATCTATTATGTATCGCATATTACACGGAGTGGTTTTGTACAGAATGTCTCATCTACCTCAATCTTCATAATTAGGCCCAAAGTTAATTATGATTGCCCCCAAAGCATTGCTTTTCCCACTTTGAGGATGAATGAACTGGGAAGCAAGACAATTGTCACGCCAACAATTGAAGCCAAAACACCACCCCTCACTTAAAGGCTCTCCTGTGTCTGTATTATAGACAAGCTATAGTTAGTTCTTGCTACAGCCCAGTCATGGAGACGCTGCTAATCTATGTGAAGTCAAGAAGCCAGAGGTTGAAAAGAGTTTGAACCTCATTCATGCACGCGAGGCGGAGAACTGTCAGCAAATATTATTAACCACTTCTATAGACCACCAAACTTCCTGACAACTTTGTATGCAAGTAGGCACTGGGTGCTTGTGTACATGTAGGCATTTGCATGCAGAGGGTAGAGGTCAACTTCAAATGTCAAGCTTGTTGTTTGAGACAGAGTCTCACTGGGACTTAGGGCTCTTTGATTAGGCTAGGCTAGGTAGCCTGTGAACCTCAAGAATCCGTCTGTCTCTACCTCTCCAGCTCTCAGATTCCAAGTGTGTTCCATCATTCTGTATTTTGTTTTGTCTTGTTTGTTTTACACGTGGGTGCTGGGGATGGAACTCAGGTCCTCAGGAACAATTAAGCTATCCCACTACCCCTCCCCCAGAATTCTGTTAAGAAATTTATTTTATTGCCTATTTACTGTGCTGCGTGTCAATTCCTCTTGCCTTTCATCGGTTTCTGTAACTTCACTGTATCTGTTTTCAGTCAGGATTTAAGATGGATTTTTTTTTCACACTCACAACCATTCTGTGTCCAAGAAGCTTTCACAAAATCTTGATTATCCACATATATAAATCAGATATACAAATCAAACAATAAGAGATAAATCATTAAAAACTTGCATTAAAACAATTCTTTGGTGTTATAAAAGGCTCCCATTTATTAAAGACAAAATTCATATTTATCAAAATATGCTTTGATTGAGGTAGCTGTGTTTATTTTTTTGCATAAGGAAATCCTCTCCTGGGCCGGTGACAAGGCACAGTGTGTAAAGGCATTGGCATGTATGCTTGATGACCTTGATTCTATTCTGAGATCCCACTAGGGAGCAGGAAGAACTGAGTCCCCCGTGTTGTCCTCTGACCTTCACAGATTTACCTTTGCACTCTCCCTTTCTCTCTCACACACAATAAAATAAGTAAGAACATAAATAGTTTAAGGAAAGCTTGCCTGGATATTTGGCAGTATAGGAAGCAAAGCATTGTCGCTATCATTCACAGGTGATCAATATTTCTATTTTACATTGGTTAATGCTGAGAGTTCCACTTCACATAAATATGGAGTGTAAAATGGCACAGGCGTGTTTAGGGCCATTTCAGAAATTGCTTCAAATTCTGTTCTAATCCAAAACCAAAATTAATCAACAAGACTTTATGAAACTTGGGTCAGCAGCTCCAACAGCATTCCTTAAAGTCATATGCTCTAACACAATGCAACCCAGAGAGACACTAATGTGATACATGCCAAGGACTGATGGTAGGCAATACCGAACATCTGCTTCCCAGAATTAAGACACTGCCTTTCTGTAAGAGCAGGCAGCTTCCTGTGCTGCCTGTGTGATATAATTGGCAACCACTTTTTAGTGCCTTTTTTTAATTTGAGAATTACAAACTTCCCACCCTTTCCAATTTCTTTCATGTTCTCTGAAAAAAAATCCCTCTTGTATTTATGACCTCTTTTTCTACATTAATTTATATGTTTGTGTGTGTACATGTCTCTATATACAATGAACTGTCTCATTAATGTTGCCTGTATTTTTGTGTGTTTAGTGCTGACCACTTAGGATTGAGGGTCTCATTTCTTAAAGAAAAAAGATAGGGGAAAGAGAGAGAGAGAGAGAGAGAGAGAGAGAGAGAGAGAGAGAGAGAGAGACTCCCTCTGTCAGTAGTCATTGACTGCCTGTAGCTCTTCACCTACGGGTGGGGTTTTGTGAAATTTTTCTTCATCCCTGTTGCCATGACAATTGGTGTAGTCTTTTCAGGCCTTGTGCAGGCAGCTGTATTGCTGACAGTTCATGGGAACATCATCCCTGTCCTGACAAGAAGCCACCATTACACATCAGAATTTACAACCTGTTAAAGATGCTAAAATACCATTGCTCTTAATGAGGAAAGAATGCACCAACAGGAAGGGGGACCAGAATGACTCATTGCCCACAAGCTCCTGCCCCCATCCATTCTCTAAAGACTGGTGTGGTATGTACAGGAAGGAGTGAGGAGGAAAGCATCAAGGATGTTGAAATCCTTTGAACATTAGGAGAGTCGTGCTGTTACTCATATTCAGTAGCTTTTTGAACAGTGCTTTATAAGATGAGGGGAAGGCACAAAAACAAGACTCTCATTCATGCCCAGAAGCTAGAAATCATGATTCTGATATAGAAGGTTTCCAGGGCTCTGAGATCTGTCCTGTTATCAGAGGGCAGAAAGGATCACCATGCCCTGCATGGTCCCCCAGAAGGTTTAAACCAAACATGATTTTCCCAACTCTTGAATGAGGTCAGTCCTGGGGATAAGAGCTTACTAGCACACAAGGGAATTCTGCTACAAAAGCCGTCAACTTGAGAGCGAAGCTAGAACCCTGACACCAAACAGATGGTATAAGAGGTGTGATAAGGTCTGGGATAAGGAAGCCATAAATCAAGAGGAATCCACGCTGGGAATGATGGCCCACACCTTTAGTCTCAGCAGTCAGGAAGCAGAAGCAGATAGATCTCTGAGTTCAAGGCCAGCTTGATCTACAAAGAGAGTTCTAAGACATTCAGGGCTACACAGAGAAACCTTGTATTGGAAAAACAAAATAAACACAACAGGAAAAAAAAAAAGAAAAAAGAGGAATTACAGAATGGGTAAGTGGAAAAATTATCAAAACCTTTGCAAGCCCTAGATGCTACCTGGATCATTGCCTTTCATGACATATAATGAGCTAGAATAAACCACAGAGTTCTTTTGATACTATTTAACTTATGTGAGTTCTATAAAAATGTGTTAGAATAATATTCATCCAAAGTCACAGTGGTGACAGCAGAATAAAGATCCAAGTCTCTAACTTCCTAAGAATTCTCTCTACTTCCTTAGTCATATTTACAGGATGACCAGACCACAGAAAACTGGATGGGCAATCCCATGCCAAGTCCCCAATACTATCTCTACCCAAAGATCAAGATAAAAGAAAGAAAAGGAGGAAGGCAGGCAGATAGAGAGAAAGAACTTAGAAACTAGGAAAGATTTCCTTTGGCAGGAGTATATCCTAAACATTTTTAAATTATGAATGAACAGATAGAAATTCATGAGAACATAAAAAAGTACATTAGTTATACACAGTCAATGCAGATTTATAATTAAACAGAAAATCTGTGGACAGCTTCCTGCCAGGTAGTGAGGCAGGCATAGCAGATTTGGAAGTCATTGAGTCTTGCACCCACAATCGTTTCAATCCCACTTCCCATTTTCACTGGTAACACTCTAACTTTAAGAAAGGAGAAACATCACAGCATGCATCCTTAGAATTTAAAATACCATGAGAAAGGAGAGAAGTATCACATTTGTTTGGGTGGAGATATTAAGGCAAGGCTACAACTCACTAAGGGAAAACCACTTCTTCCTGGTAAAGTGTGGTTATAGTTTTCTTTAATTCTCTTTAATCTACCTTTACATAATTTTAATATAATATTTTATTTTTAATATAATATTTTACTTATCTTTGAGAATTTCACACTGTATGTTTTGGTCAATTTCACTTTCTAACTCCTTCCAGATATACCTCGACATCCCCCTTTGTACTTCACAACTCTCCTCTTTTAAAATAACCCAATGAATCCAATTAGTACTACCCATACCCTAGTGGGTGTGGAGTTGTGCACTAGAACATGGTCAACCTTTCAGGGACCACATCCATAGAGTAAACTGACTCTCTCCGACCTAGTACCATCAGTTGTTAATAGCTCCTCAGTTATGGATAGCCCCTCCCTGACTCCATGCTGTAATGTTGGCTGGCCTGATCTTGTGCAGGTCTGTGCAGGCAACCACAGCTGCTACGGTCTCATGGGTGCAAAGCTCCAGCTCCAGTTACATGACTTTCTATCAAAAGAAGGATATTTGAAATGCATCTCTGATTCCAGGGAGAAAATGGCATCTAACTGCCCAAAAGATTTTAAGATTACAAAAACAAGACTATAGCTATAGCCTAGTAGGCCTTCCATGCTGCTGCTGCTGCTCCACATACACACAGTTATATATATATACAAATTTATAAGAAAAACATGCTATTCCATTCTCCCTTAAGTGTTAATCTAAATAGAACTGTCAATCAGTTGAAGAGGATACCACCACTCAAGAAAACTGTTTTATGTGAAGACACATTAAAGAGTGTGGAAGGGAAAGTATCCCCCTACTGGGCTATATACCCCAAAGTCCTTCTCTCTGTGCACGTGCTTCTACATGTTCACTGCTAAGCCTGCTATCTAAGTTCTAACTCAAAAAGTATGATTTTTCCTTCCTCTACATTCTGTCTCTTTTTCAACGACTAGTCCAAATCTTAAGCCCACCTGCTTTGGCATGCTGGGCATATCTATTCTCTAACGAGCGAGCACCCTGCTTCTCTGCAGCTGCAGACAAGAGATCTCTACCTAGGAAAGTGTGGCTTCCTTTCTTCCTCTTACCCACCTCCCTCCTTCCAGCAGCTGCCAGGAATTTTCTTCTGGGTCTGTTTCAGGTTGGTTGTTTTTTTGTTTTTTGTTTTCTGTTTTTGTTTTTTTAATCTATGAGACTGAGAACCTGCAACTCTGGTAGGAAAAGATAGAGACATGCTCATATTTCATAGCAACATGTAGGGTACTTCCTGTAAAAAGGATGTGTGTCCAGCCTGGAAATAGCCCGATACACATATGTTCTACCTGAACACATGATCTAGGTGGTGCCTCTGTGCAGGCTCAGTGGCTTGGGGCACAGAAGCACTGCTACTTCTGTACCATAGATGATAATGGGTGGGAATATAGGGGAATCTCTGAGGCAAGGCTGACCACCAAACCAGAGAGGTGAGACTAAATTTACAAAGGCTCACAGTTGGCTAGAGCTGTAGATGGGAAAGGAGGGCAGATTTGGGGACCTTGACTCTGTCTTCCAAGATTTCTGTCTCTGAATAAAATGCAGCTTAGAGTCGGTTCCTGTTTCTGCTCTCTGGATTTTGCTGTGACGGGCATCGGGAATTTCAGTTTGTCACTTGTAAAACGGGACCCCTGACTCCACAGTAGCATTCCAAGGAAACTTTGTAATGCATTACATTTGTTCAGAGGAATTTGTATGGAAAGAAGAAAAACAGAAGCAGAGGAAACAGTCTTCAGACTTGATTTTTGGATGTCCCCTTTGATGACTTAAAACTTGAAAAAGAGCCAGATAGGTAATAGTGTAAAAGAAAACATTTCCAAGGATTGCCCCCCTCCCCAGACTCCACCAGCCACAGCACACACACAGACTTATTTAAATTTGAGGAAACATGAACTGGCTGTTTGTAATGTAAAGTTTTCCCCACTGAAATAACATATGGAATATTTTTAAAAGAAAAAAGAATCCAGAGACATAGTCCAAATGCTTATGAGTACAAAAACTCTTTTTATACCTAACATTTTTATATCCAAGGGTACCAAATATAAAATGTAACAATACTAAACTATCATGACAAATACAATATTAAGACTTCAAATGACCAGAGAGAAAAATAACAGAAAACACATCCAAAAGCCAGACTTCTGACTCATCAAGCTTATGTACATGGAGTCAGGGCTGGGGAGAATGACCATTTAGAAATAACTACAGATAAAACACCTTGTATGTGCATCACTGAGTAAATGAAGATTCTCCTCACTGAAAGCTAAGTATTGGGTTATAAATGACCTATATGATTCACACAGCACATGGTGGCAGTCTGTGGAAGGACCAGGGCAAGAGAAAACAAAACCGAGTTGACAATTTCCATATATTAGCTCCTTCTAGATCCAACCTTCTGTCACCAAATAAAGCCAGAAAGGTACAGATACACAGTTTTGGTTATTTCCACGTCTCTTCTTCATCATTGGTGTTTCTGTTTTGCCTGCGGTTTTAATTAATTTCTTATTCACAGAAGAAGTCAATATCCTGAAAGTGGGGAAAAAGATCAAAATTTCAGGCTGGTTCCCAAAAGGCAGGTGTAGAGTTTTAATTTAAAAATAAGATTTAATTTTGGATTTGGGATAAGTCCAGGTTGAAAACCTAAAGTTTTGAGATAATTATCACTATAAAGTCCAATACTGTTTAAGATGAAGGTCTTTCAATACACCTCTATTTTGTAGTTTTTTCACAGACAGAGCACAATGCCATGCAGCGATGTTAGGTGGGCTGTGGCTGTTGGGCTGGGCTATGTTTGAAGCATAGCTGTCAGCTTGGGAAATGCACTTCAAAATGAACATCTTGCAAAGGAGCTCAGAAAGGATCTTTATTTCTGCCACAGTTTACACGGCCCCAGAACAGTGGGAAGACCTCCATTTTATTTCATGCAAAAGTGGAGTCTATCTGCCACACAGATAAGACTCAAAATTTTTTTCTGGACTATTTTGATCTTCTCAAAAACAGGTGGTAAGTTTCTTCCTTCAATTTACATTTCATCATTTCATAAATAACCATATCTTTCATAAAACTATTGGGGAAAACAGCTTAGTAATTTTTTTTAGTCCCTTTCTGTATGACACAGATGCCTTCCATTAAAATAGAAGGAGTGTTGTTTTATATACTTGAAACATGCTGCCAGTCCCCATTCACACACACACACACACACACACACACACACGCAGTAGAAGGAGAGTTAAGTATATGAGGTAGCAGGTATGAGTTGTGAATCAGCCTAGTGGGGTTATCATTTTGATCACTTTATATATGTGTATACATCAAAATTTCAAGTTGAACATCTTCAATATACAATTTTACTGGTTAATTATATTCCTGATAAAGATAAAATACAGCTTTCAAAAGTTGAGACATTTAAAATAATAAATTCAGAGTGATTGTGGTGTGTGAAGAAAGTGTGCCAGCTCATAAGGCTGATAGCCAATATGTCCATTCTACATGTCACCAATTCATAAAAGTCACTGTTGACCCCTGTTTTGTGCAACATATACTGGAAATTGAAGGACATATTTTTTTCTTAGAATAAGTCTACACTACCCCAAGGCTTGAGTCGTCCTCCCGTCACCACTGAGATGCTTACCGTCGTTGGGATCTCCTTAGTGGCCTCCTGGTATACTCGTTGCTCTTTAACCAAGTTGCTGGGGAAATAACCCACAATTCCCATCTCATCCTGGTGGTCACCATAAACCTGTGTGCCCAAAGCAGCAGCAGTCAGGGAGAAGCTGATGTCAGGGGTTTTGAGAAACTCCTGTCCTCATAATGACAATTACATGAGCCAGTGAGCCAGCGCTTCCCTTTAGCTGCACATTCCAGGGAATTCAGAGCAAATGTGAAATTCACTGGCAGCATCAGGGATTGCCAGTCTGATCTTTTGGAGATCTGACTTGTCTCAGTACCTTAACGTTACTCCTCTTTCTGCACTCCCATTCTTTGCCTGAAATCATCTGGAATCTATAGAAAACTAAGGACAGTAAAAAATTTAAAGCAAACAGACTACCATTTTACAATATATATATATATATATATATATATATATATATATATATATATATATATATCCACTGTTTTAGCATTTAAAAGTGACATATAGTACATCCTGATGACTGCTTCATCAGTTTCAGATGTATTTCTGGGATGACATCAACCATGCTTCATCCCTCACTGGGCTCTGCTTTGGACTGTGGGTACATTTTAGCTCAAGCAAGAAGCTCCTGCAAAATCGAAGAGGGCTCTAAGCTTTCCTAAAAGAATTTTCTCCTTTAGACTGACCAGTCACATACGACCCTTGGCAAATCCTCTGAGACAATTTTTGAAGGAGGTTCAACATCTATGCAATGTGGAAACCTCAGCACGCATGTTTTTTCCCTGATTAAAACATCATTTAGAATTTCATCATTGTGAAATCACCCTTTTTAAAGTGCAATAGCAGAAAATGAATCTGAGTTTTTGTGTTTCCACTTACAGTTCCCACACTGTCTTTACAGCTACTCTTAGACATTAAATGGTTTGAAGCCAGGAAAGCCAGGAAAAGTTAAGAACAACACAATTAAGATATATATATATATATATATATAACATATATATATATATATATATATATATATATATATATATATATATATATAAAACAATCTCATCTTACACTGCCAGCCCAAAATTCTCCAGCTCCATTTTCTGTTACCAGCTTAGAATAAACATAGATCTGCTGCCCTTTCTTGACATTGATGAACCTACAGTCTGGGGCATTGTAATCTTCCTGTGCTCTTGCCAGAGAAATGGTATCTGAAAGGAAATAAAAAGTGAAGTGACTAGATGTCCTATGAGCAAAAAGGCAAAGTTTGTAAGAGAGGTAGGAAAGGAGCGTGCAGCTGGGTTTCAAACAGAAGAGAGAGGAGAGAGACCAAGGACTTAGGCAAGTGAATTCTCCGAAGTTAGACCCCAAACACAGAACTTGAGACAGTGCTGGGAACAATGAGCGCATTTAGGATTCACTACAAAGTACAACCTGGCTTTATGCCAGACAGATTTCCCATTATATGATAGAAAGGTAATGAAAACCAAACCGTTAACAGCGCCTTACAGACACACTCCTCATCTGCACACAGCTTCTTAGAAGAAAGTTTATCCATAAAAATGCCATGCCCGGTACATAGAGACACAAGGCCCCCAAGCAAAAGAATCAGTATTTTTGCCATCTTCCTTCTTGCTGTTTTGACTAGCACTCTTTGCCTGATTCAGTGGTTCTTTTATTTGAAAGCCAACTCTCTGGGTAAATACCCAGCCAATAGGAAGGGGCCACCCCCCTCACCCCTCCACCCCCTCCCCTGTAATTTCATAGTGTGTGCTCGTGGATTCCAGAGGCTTTTTAGCGTTTCATTTTCCAGAGAGAGTCAAACTCCATGTGTCTGTGTTCCACACGAATGGTGTGCCATGCTTAAAGCTGTATCTGCCATGGCTTGTGGTGTCCACCAGCAGACCATTACTGAGAGTCCTGTGAGACTATCAACCATTGTTTATTCTTCTCTTTTGTCCTCCTATCCTTTCAGTTTATGAGAAAACTTGTAGAAATCTATTCAAGATGTAACATGGAGGCTGGGGAGACAGGTCAGTGGATAAGGCACTTGTTATGCAAGTGTGAAGAATAAAACCCCAGAACCCACACAAGAACTAGACAGTCGTTGTGGCAGAGACAGACACAAGGCATCCTGGAGGCAAGCTTGATAACTAGAGAAACTGAAATCAGCAAGCTCTGGGTTCAGCAAGAACATCAATAAATAAAATAAAGAGAAACTGAGGAAGACACCCAATGTTAACATCAGGCTTCTCGGAAACACATAAGGCATGCATCCACACACATGTAAACACAGACACACACAGTGCCTCACACATACACATTTTAAAAAGTCAAAGTGTCTTGGGTGCAAAATTTATTTTACTAAGCCTAATAAAATTCTAGATTTACATAATATATGTAAATATATTTACATAATATAGCTTGTGTTGTTTGTTTATGTAAATATATATTTACATGATGTAAAGAACTCTTCTACAAATATTTTGTGATAGTAATATTTTGTGGCTCATGTTTGGCCTGAGCCACTGGTGGATTATATAACATATTTGCTAACATCACAACCAGACCCTACCAATGTGGAAGCAAGAGATACGTGGGGGAATAATGGGGGCCAATCCTTCTTTATTCCAGTGTACGTAATACATAAGCTTATGACACATGCCTGAGACAATCAGTTTATAAAGAAAAAGTTTATTTGTGTGGGTTACAGGTCTGGAAGTTTCAGTTCATGATCACTGGCCCATTGATCTGGGTCTGTGGCAGATCCTGGTGGAAACCAGTAGCTTAGAACACCACTTAGGGCTGGGAAACAGAAGATATAAAAAGACCAGCCAGCAGGACCCTGCAATCACCTTTGCGTCACTCCCAATGACATATGTACCTCTCAGTAGGCCTCACTCCTCAAAAGTTCTACCTCCTCCCAACTGCACCAATCTGGGGAGTACACGTTTTTACATGAAGTTAGTGTTTTAGAGACATTCAAGATCAAAACTGTAGCACTTGCTCTAAGGATCTATCTATCTATCTATCTATCTATCTATCTATCTATCTATCTATCTATCTATCATCCATCTATCTATCATCCATCTAATCTATCTTTCTTGCTGTGTTCTTTAGGATCTAGCTCCATTGGAGGCCTTCAGGGAGAATTCCCAGGATAAGCCAGCAGTTTGATCTACTGCTAGTATTCTGGCTGCTGCTCATTGCTTATCTGCTCACCCTTAGTGAGACCCTGCCTCAAAAACAGAAACAGAGAACTGGCTGGAATATAACCCAGTGTCTGGTTTTTTACTTAGCATGCACAGAGCCCTGGGATCAGTCTTCATTACAATAAATCAATAGTTAATAAAATGTCAAATCTCAGGGACTGTACCCCAGGCTCAGTCTCATCATAGGGAATAGGGTGGAGTACAAGGTCAATAAATTGAAATATCCTTGATGGAAGGATGCCCCATCCAAAGTACTATGACTCAGGAAAACTAAGGGACACCTTTTACCTCATCTCACACTTTCCATCTTGCTCTCTCAGATGGGGACTCAATCAGTCAGGCTCACCCCTTGTTTACAGCATGTGTCTATATATACACATTGCATTTACAGTGAAAAAATATATATGCAAAAAATATATCCCCACATGTGTGAATGTGTATATGTAGATGTGTGTTTGTGTGTGTGATTTGACCCCCTAAATCCCAAGTTAAGAAAAAAAAAATCTTGGTCTTCCTTGATAATATAGCTTGGCCACAACCCGACCTGGTTTTCTTATTTGAGAATTTGGGTTTAACACCACGTTCCAGTTGGATCTCCCCATGTTCTGAATTCATGGCCTTAAGGTAAAGCACCAGTCTTTGTAAAATCTGTAAATTGGATCCTAATTCAAATGATATAATCCCATGGGTGAGTCTGCTTTACTAACCATATACTAATCATTAACTTAAAATTCAGTGGGACTAAAACTAAAGTACAATCTGTTATTGTAAAAAGGACAGTGTGGCCATTTAAAAAAAGTCCGTGGTGGTCCTTCACAACTAAGCTCCCATTCCCCACAGTTTTTTCTTGTTTCTTTGGGAAGGAACATCACTCAAAGTGGGACTAGGTGCTCTGGGGGACAGTTAGATACTAGGTTTAGGTGCTTCCAGGAAAGGCCTGGTCACTGGGACCACAGATACTGCTGAGTTGATTTTGTGATATCCAGATCCACAGGTTCCTGGGTTCCCAGGTTACTTCTAGGTAGCTCTCCAGCAAAAAAAGACTGTAAGGAATTCTCTGGGTCTGTCGTGCCTTTACTGGACCTAATAGTGAGTCTCCCAGCCATCCTGAGCCATGCGTTCTCTTCATGCCTAGCCCTCCAAGAGAACATAACCATAGGCTATGTCTACCAGTTCTTCGGGGCAGAATAACCTTTTCTATCCTAAGCTACAGTAAGAAGGCAGAATATCCCTTTCTAAGCTGACATGGAATATGTATACAAATTTTAGCTGTGCATTTTTTTTTTCTTACCTTTTAATTGGTTATACTAAGTTTTCTGTTCAGGATCTGTTATCCTACCCAAATCTTGCTGGAATGTTTTGTTATTCACAGACTTTGTTATTCATGCTATTAAAGATGAGAATATACAAAAAAAGGCTTAAAAAATTAAGGTAACAGGAAACATGGAACATATTCTACAGACTTAGAACTGCCAGTTACTGAGCTGTCTGAACTCTGTACAAGAGTTCTATGTACTATTTCTGTAATTTTCACATAAAATGATTAGATTATCATCCTTTTGTTCAAAATCTAACAGACATGTGTGAACATATCTACCTGCATTTTCAGTCGTTTTATTCCTAATACCCAAATTCTTATCCATTGATGTTACAAACTGGTACATACAACACAATATGCTTACAGTAATATCTGCTTATTTTACTGTTCCATCTGTAAGTTTGGGCAATTGTATACACTCATGTAATAATCATAAATGACTTCCATTCCCTCATCCCTAAGCAACCACTTATCTGTCATAATAGTTTTGCTGTTTGGATAAATTTTACTTTATTTGGAAAAAAATAAGTCTTTGATATAGTAGTTTAGGTAACTCTTACCTCCTCTTAATACATTTACGAGTAATAAAGTCTCTATCTAAATCTAAAACTGACCCTTTTTTGTAGGCCCACAAGAAAAACAGTAAATTCTAAGGGAGTTTTAAGAAAATGCTCAAACAAGAGTATCAAGAAATAGCATTTGTCACTATGTGCTATGTGTGAAAATAAAGCCAGTTGCTAAAGACAGTTTCATTAGTAGGGAGAAGTCAAGTCATAAGTATAAGCAAAGCTAAAGAAAGAGTTTTTGGAAATCTGTAGCTGTTTAATAATTACAAAGAACTTGCAGTAGGGCATGTAATCTCAACCCCTGCATGAGTTTGGGGCCAGACTGGAATACATTTGCAAAATCTTGCCTCTAAACAATGGACAGGGGACATCAAGCTCAGTGGTAGACTGCATGCCTAACATCTAACCTGTGTCGACCAGTGTCACAAAGGAAGAGCTAACATCTAACCTGTGTCGACCAGTGTCACAAAGGAAGAGTAGCTGTTTTAGGAAACAGAGATTATGTAATATTCCTCTAGAGGAGATCTGGTACTTTTTTTTTTTTTTAATCTATTTGACAGAGGGTCTCATGAACAGCTAACATTGGTCTTGAACTTGCAGTAATCCTCCTGCCTCTGCCTCCATAATGCTGGAATTATACGCAGGTAGTACCAAGCCTGGGACCCTTCCTTGAAAGTCATCCAGTATTGAAACTAGATAGTAATCTTCTTTAAGAAGGAAAAAAGTAAATGTCACATTGCAGGCAGCAGTCCCATTTCTTGTTTTTTTAGACAACAGTAAGCAGCTGCTATCACATGGCCACTAATGCTGTATGATTCTTACCCCAACAAAGCACTGTACCCTGGCAGAAGGAAGCAAATGCCCTGCTTACTCACAGCAGGATCATTTTACTATTAACGTGCTGCTCACTGGTTGCTGCAATCTGCTCCCTTCAACTTCCGTTTCATTAGCTGCTCCAGAAGAACCTAACCCCATTATGGAGGTTTATACACTTTCAGATGTGCACAAAAATAAGTGTTGGATGGTAGGACAATAGACCAGTAAACAGAATACAAATACAAGTTTATTGTACAAAATTAAGGCTCCATATTTCATAGTTTAACAAAACGAAAAAAAAATTAGGTAACTCTTTCCCCAAAACTTCCTCTTCACTTCCAACCATTTAAAATGCCTTGATCAAATGTGATCAAAACAAACACTATAAATAATAACCAAGTCCTTGAACACTGGCATCCCACGTGTTATTTTTTGGCATAGGTAATCTTCATGGCATGGGACGGTGTGATCTTAAACCCTTGCAGAGCGTCTCTGGCAGCTCCAGCCTGCCCATCATTTTCAAATTCTACAAACGCTATGTCATGTCTCCCCGGTACCAAGCGAACTTCCTTGAAACCAGGGAACCTAGGAAAAACAGAAGCAGTAAATACAGGTAAATGTATACATAAATGTGTTAAGTAACTTCCCACTACTGGTCTAGAAAAAAATAATCACATCCAACCAAGAATCCCAAGTAGGATAAAGGCATTTGACATAAAGTTTACCATGAAGGGACTCCAAGAGTCTAGGCTGCTAATTCCACAAATTCCATTTGTCATTACGTCAGAGGTTGTTTCCTGTTTTATCCATTAGAATAACTCCAGCAGAGGACATCTACATTACATCTTTAGCTTGTAAGCCTGAGCCTGGCTTCAATTCATGATTCATCCCAGACTAAATCAATGACCCTGCAGAAAATGACTGCTGTGGAGTGACAAATGACCTCAGTGGATACAAGTGCTATCTGTCCTGTTAGGAGGCTCCTACAAACAGATCTGTTTAGTTGAAAACAACTTACTGGTTGAACAACATGGATAACATCATCTCATTCGTCTCCTCTGGTAAGTTATTAAGGAACAGAATATAGTTTGGAGGGTAATCAGGGACCTATTAAAACAAAAGACAAAGTTAACTTGTGAATATAAACTGCACTGCAAGATACTTGATTGTAAGAAACATGGAAACCTCATCTGCAGAGAGCTCCACTGCAGCTCACGTGGGCCTGGGAAACCTGACACACCAAAAGAAAGCTGAGAACAATGGCACAGAGACACAGCTAGAAACCCAACAACAGGGAAACCAGCACCCAAGTCAGGACACCTCATATCTAGAAGGTTATGATTCTGGGAAAACAGTATTTATAGATGAAACACCTGTAGGTCAGTCATGACTGCAGAATTCTGTCACCTGGAATACAGAATTGAAAAACTAGAAAAGGCAGCGACATCAGTCTCCTCAGCTGCTCACTCTACTTAGCTTACACCCCAGCAGTGACTCCTGGTGCATCACTGCTTATGATCAGAACAGGAGACATTTACAACTAAAGTGTTACTACTGAGAACCACAACCTGCTGACATTTACCCTTTGTGTGTGTGTATGTATGTGTGTGTGTGAGTTAGTTTGTGCGCACAAATGCATATAGTGAATGGTAAGTGTTGCATCTACTTAACTAAAACAAGCAGAATACTAGATATCAAGTCATGTCCTCAGTACCCTATCCTGAGACTACAGGGAATATCTATCTATCTATCTATCTATCTATCTATCTATCTATCTATCTATCTATCTATCTATATATCTATCTATCTATTTATCTATATATCTATCTATCTAAGAAGACACTCTGGCTACTTACTAGTACATGGAGAGATAAGATCAAGTATAAAAAGCAATTAATAAACAATGTAAGACAGAGAATCAAATGCTGGTATTTGTGAACTGACTAAAAGCTCTGAAAGAGTTCAAAGAATAGAAAGATGGTAAGAAAATGCAAAGGGTCAGGTATAGTGATAGTATCTGTTATCCCAGCACTCGGGAAGTTGAGACACGAGGATTGAGAATTTTGAGAGTATCATCAAGACTATCTCAGTGGGACTGAAGGGTGCTGGGCAGCTCAGTGATACAGCACTTGTCTAGTCAAGGCCCGGGGTTCAATCTCCAGCAACAAAGACGGAAAAGAAAAATCAAAAGCACATAACTCTAATATTCTAACTTTCTTAGTGATACAGAGGTGTGAGTCATGTCAGACTCTATAATTTAGAGTATATTCAAAGCAGGAAATGTAAAAACTGAGGCTGAACCAGGAAAGAAGAAGCAAGGCTAAACTGCAAGCACTGCTGCCCACCATGAATCTGAGAAAGACAGGGCAGTGCGTCAGCCTGGATGGAAACAGGTCTCAGCAGTATTCTGACTGTTTGTCTGAAGCCCTGACATGTGCCTTCGTTCAGCCCTCACACTTTCTGCCTTGTCACCGACTCATGGGAAACAAGTAGTCAGGCCAGGCTTTGTTTTCTTGTCTTAGGGAAAGTTACATGTTTTAAAAAGTGAGTTTCTTTAAATGACAGGCAATTATGTCTTGCAAATGGCATTACTTGTTTTTGAAGACAAGTATACTATTTTATATTGCAATAATTTTTATGATCTTAAAGCAAGCTGTAGCAGCATATTTTCCCCAAAAGTTGGGAGGAGCTGAGGTGGGAGGAGTAAGGAAAGAGGAGGAGGAAAAGAAGAAAAGGAAGAGGAGGAGCTAGGGAGGAGAGATGTAGGAGGATGAAGAACCACGCATGTATCAAGAGCAGTCCTGGGTAATAATTTATACCTACGTTAGTTAATTGGTTTACACTTCCTATTGTTTGGGCATCTTGTTAATTAAGCTTTAGCAAACATATAAAGCCTTTGGCTAATCTTTAAATATTAGAGTCTCATTTCTACAGGGTACCGTGTGTATGGCCGGATGGTCTGGGCTCAGCCCAGCCTTGTGGAGATTGGCAGAGCCATATCCCATGCTAGCGTCTCCTGGGTGGCAGGGCCAGTGTCTATGGCCACTTGAGTCAGTGGCCTGATAGGCCTTGTCTAGTCAGGAAGATGGCGGTTGATTAAGAACAAGCCAGATTGAGTACCGATGATTTACATATCTCCCGCAACACAAGCAGTCCATGGAGGAAAACATTACCTGAGGATTCGGCGCTGCACTTCCTTGGGTATTAGCTGAATTTGGTGTGCCCTACAAAAACAGCAAATAAGCATTAGAGAGTCAAATTGATTTAAATCATTTTTAATCTTTTTTTATAATTTCACTTTTTTTAGAGATTTCAAATGTTTACTCTTTAATTGTTCAAAGAAGCTCTGAGTAGGACACTCATGATGAAGAGATTATGTACAATTTATAGGCAGATTTTAAGAAAAATGTCAGTAGGTATGTCTAGTAGGAAGATGTCATAAAACTGTATGCAAATCAGAATAAAACCATTTACTGCAAATCTCTGATATTCTAATTTGTTGCTTAGATATAAGCACTAGAATTTTACGAATTTAATTATCCCAGGCTCTTAAAACTCCTTTCTAAACACACACATGTGCAATAAATACAATCCCCAAAGACTATGCCTCATGTAAGTGAACACACACACACACACACACACACACGGACACGGACAGGGACAGGGACAGGGACACAGACACACATATCTGCATGTGCACTGCTCTGTCTCACCTGACCAGGCTTCTTGTTTGCAGCTGCTGCAGCCTGTTCCATGGTCTTAGCTTTCTTCTTTTCTTTTTTCTTTTCCTTGTCAGCGAAAGTACCACGCATTTTAGATATTATATCGGAATCTGTTTTTGCATATTGAATTCTCTGTTTTAATTATAGGAAAACAATTTACTTTGTTGAAGGATGTTTACACTAGTTGTTAACCTTTTAAATCCCAGTATATAAATACATTGCAAACCAATTTTAAACACAACTCTAAAGAAATAGCTGAAATAAATTAATAAAAATAAGTTGTGGCCTACGATTCATAATATGGCAAAGTACACCCATCTGTCTTTATTAAAGGACAAGGCTGGCCTGGGTGGCTCTGATCTATAACCTAAGCACTCAAGAGGCCAAGTCAAGAATATCATACATAAGAGGCCAGCCTGGGCTACAGAGCAATTTTGAAGTCAGCCTTAAAAACTCATTAGAATTTATTTCAAAATAAAAGGTAAGGAGATACAGCTGAATAGGAGAGTAAAGTCCTATCATGTATAAAGCCCCAAGTTCAAGTCTTGCCACTATCACAAAAACAAACAACCGAAAGCAACTAGACCAGACTTCATGTGGTAAGAACAAGGCTAAAAAAGCTATATTACGCCGGGCGGTGGTGGCGCACGCCTTTAATCCCAGCACTTGGGAGGCAGAGGCAGGCAGATTTCTGAGTTCGAGGCCAGCCTGGTCTACAGAGTGAGTTCCAGGACAGCCAGGGCTATACAGAGAAACCCTGTCTCGAAAAGCCAAAAAAAAATAAAAAAAGCTATATTACTGCTTCTTCTGTCTTAATAACTATGAAAATGTATCAGTGAGTCACAAAAGGATCAATATGTGTCAATCAGCTGTGGAATGTATCATGGTATTTGTTACTTCCAGTGACTAAAATCCTGAGTCTGTTAATAACTTTCCTTTGAACCTATCATTTTCCAAAAATGAATTCAGTAACTTAAATGTTAAAGTGGCTTGAAAGGAAATAGAGAGATACAGGCTGCTATGACTGGGCTTAGTCTTCCTATACCAGACAGGCAGCAAGATAGTAGGCACCTGAGACCAGCGAGCACTCAAACACACTGGCCTACGCTAATGCTTTATCAAGTATATTGCACAATCCACCAGCTCAGTGAGTATCTAAGCGTGCAGAGTCTGACACAGTAGTGTAGGTAAGGCTGCAGACTCTGCTTTTAGCAAGCACAACGGGAATGATGGCTAGCTTTGAGGAATGGGCCTTAGACAGACTAATAAATTTGCCACATGGCTAAATTCACCACTGATGAAATGGCCAAATATTTCTGACAATAAACTGAAGTTACCTACAGTATAGCTGTCTGCAAGCTGTAATTTCAACTCAATCAAACACATCTCTGGAGCTCAAAGAGTCGACATTTCTCTGATGACATCAAAACACAACAATCCCATAAAGTATTTCTATTCCAACACTACTGATCTTGGTCTGAAGAGAAGGAAAAGCATTTTCATGTAGTGTAAATAGAAGGCAAGGATTTCTTAAAATCAAAAGGGATTCTTTTTTTCCCCTCCTTCAACTAGCAAAGAATATACCAGGGAAAGAAGAGGAAAGCAGGCACTCCTCAGAACTCCTGGTCTTCTACTGCAGCAAACTCCACACAGCTCTGCTAACCTTCCTTTTACTCTAACAGACAAGACTGCTCAGAATTCAGTTCTGTTAGGTCTTCAATCTTGTCCCTGACCTGAACAGATCTTGGGTACCAGATTTGTCTGACTTCATAACACAGTTACCTAAGAAAGTATCTGAGAGCTCTTACCAGGACATAATGCAGCCTGTCCAGAGACAACTGGCACTATCTAAAGACACTGCTAGCTGAGGTGCTTTTAGCTTCTAGTGGGTAGAGGCCATGGATTCTACTAAACACCTTGGTGAATAGCAAAAATTCCCAAAGTGCTATTACTAATAAACTCTGTTCCAAATGTCCATGTAAAATAAAATGTAATTCATCCCTTGAAGATAGCAAAGAACAAGATTTACATTTATCCCAAAAGGCTCATGACAGAAGCCTAAGGACAGTAGTTATACTTCACTGAGGTAATTTTGTTTTGAGTTAGAAATGAAAGCAAATTCTGCTTCCTTCTGATCTAATGTAAAAGTACCTAAATACAAGTAAGGCAGCTCAAAGAATCTTATTCATCCTGTCCAGAAGCTGCAGATCTGGCAGCTCCTGCTAACTTTCCTCAAGGCAGACAGAGAACAGATCTCTAATATACCTTCAATAGAAAATTAGACCAATAGACATTTCCTATTCATTTTAAAAAGTAAGTTGGCAGGGTAAGGCTAGTGCCAAACACAGCAAACATTTCCTCCTTTCTTATATCCAGTTAACCAGGTACATATCAACTTGCTATTCCAATTCAACCAAATTACCTAAAGAAGTCTCATGCTCTAAGCGCATGATCTAAACAATGTAAATTAAGTAGTATTAGCTGATTTCAGGAAGTTCACCTTACTGAAACCCAGGAACAGTATGGTACAGCACAAGGGCTCCAGACTGCTGCTGACAGTCACACTGTAGGGCTGGCTGGAGCACACCACGCCCGTTCTCTCGTGTATGCACTGTTTTTCCTGATTTCCTTGCTACCTAAGAGAAGAGCTACAACAGAAGCGCATCTGGCGATATTACTACCTGACCATATCAGAAAGTATGTTCCCTCCTAGCATATAAAAAACCATGATAGTTCTAGAGGTTTACGATTAGTGTCCAAGTGCTGATGCTGCCACTGGCTACAGGAACACACCCTGAATGAACAAGATTAGCCTCATGCCCAGTCTTTCTCCACGACATGCAAGGGCTACACCAGATCCATATTACGGCCTGTTTTTGTACAATCTGCAAGTTAACCATTATTTTTAACACAATTTTAAAAGGTTAAAAACACACAAACAAAGCAATAAGTAACAGAAACTTTATGTGGTCAACAAAGCTTAGAGTGTCTATTCTAGTCCTTTGGAGTTTCTGTTGATCCCCAGTTTAAGCAAAGATTTAATATACTCATATTGTAGTGGCGGTGGGAGTGGAATAGAGGAACAGAATCTGCCAGTGGCAGAACCAGAATGAGGATTCAAATCCTCTAAACCATGGGCTTGGCTCTCCGAGACCTCATACATAATTTTTCCAATCCCAGCAGAAAGGCAATGTGAAACCATAATCAAGGTACAACGTATGTACTCACACTTACGACATGTTCAACTCATTCTAATCCTCTGTCAGCGAGTCTCACACCCAGTGACCTCATGCTCTCTGACTGCCCCTCCCACTTTATTCTTTGGAACAAAGTCTTATGTACTCTGGGATCTCTTGAACTTCTGATCTTCCTTCCTTTCCTCCCAAGAGCTGAGAATCCATGCATGTGCCACCATGCCTACCTTAATTTCTCTTGTTTTACAATAATTTTGTGTTGTCACCTTATGCTTCAATGATATAAATCATGTTTTAGCTTTGCTCATTTAAACGAGAATAAATTAATAGTCAATTCAGTTCTAGCAGTGTATTTTTATAACAATATTTATATAAGCCTTGTGTGATAGTGCACACCTATCATGCCAGCACTTGGGGTGATAAAAACTTGGGAGTTTTAAGCCCTGGTTATATAACAAGTTAAAGGCTAGCCTAGGATACCAGAGACCCTGTCTCAAAAGAAACAAAATACCTATATAATACCCCCAAAATTTCTCTAAACAAACAAAACCAACCAACCAAACAAAACCAAACAAATCAAAAGAAATAGCTTAGTATTAACTCCTCACTTAAAGAAAAAAATCTACTGTACCACTCAATAATGATTAAAGCAGAAATAACAGGTTTAGCTCACCATTGGTTTACCATAAAATGGAAATCCTTGTAACTGTCTTAAAGCATTTGTGGATGAACCCAGTTCCTTAAATATAACAAAAGCCTGTCCCCTCATCTTCATGGTCTTTAAAGCCACAATATCTACTACGTGTCCAAACTGAGAAAACAGGGCATACAGCGATCTCTTCAATTCTGAATAGAAAAGAAAATATTTTGTGAAGCAAACATTGATTAAATTCTTCATAAAATAAAAAAGTACAACAACTACCTCTACCATTCATTTCTTTACAGTCATTTAGCAAAAACACCACACTACTCCCACTGGCTAACCAATTTAAATAGTTACTTAAAACCATTTGTGAGTTAAAATAATTCAAAGCACTTCAATCCCTGCATGTTCTTATATTTAAAAAATCTTAAAGTTGGGGGCTGGAGAGATGGCTCAGTGGTTAAGAGCACTGACTGCTCTTCCAGAGGTCCTGAGTTCCATTCCCAGCAACCACAAAGTAGCTCACAACCATCTATAATGGGATCCAATGCCCTCTTCTGGTGTGTCTGAAGACATCGATCCTGTATTCACGTACATAAAATAAATAAATAAGTCTTTAAAAAAATCTTAAAGTTGTTTAAAAATGGGATTAACCCACTGTTGAACACTAAGATGACTAGAGGAGACATTGAGACCATTCCTAAGACACAAATGAATAATCACATTTTAGTTGTGAAAAGTGTTTTTAAAAGAACAAACCTTCTTTTTTAATTTTGTCATTCATGTTGTTGATATAAATCGTGTGATTTGGTCTGATATCCATGTTTGGATAAAACCCTTCAAATAGCCTAAAAGAAAAAACAAATAATCTGTTATTAGCAAAGAGGTTATATCATGCAGGTGTATGGCATGCCCGAAACCAGCAACAATTAGCTGTTTTATTATTTTTCCACAGCAGATGTCAGAAAACACTAGCTGGAAGTAAACAACCATCCCTCCCTAGTTCCCACATCCATCTCTTTTAGACAAATGGAAAATAGTTCTCAAGATCAAACTCCAGTAGAACAATACCAAAATTCTACAAATTGGTAGAATCTGTCAATACATCGGCAGATTTAGAAACATATTATTCAAGGATGTAGTTTTTTTTAGCTCCCACTTAAATGATACTGTTCTTTCATCTACATAATGAAGTAAATTTTGTAAGTATATTTACTAATTATTTGAGAATACATGTCATACCATGTACTTTGATCATATACACTAGAAAAGCTTTTTTCCCCAGTAAAATGATTTAAACATTTTGTTAAAAAAAAATCAGTAAACACACACCTAGTTTTTAAAAAAAATCATTGTAATAGAACAATTAAACAAACGTATTTATTTAACCGTTTAATGCTATGTGTTTGTTTACCAGTGCCATCATATAGAGTGAGGTCAGAGAACCACCTTTCAGGGACTTTCAACTCTGTCTCTTCTTCCACTATGTGGGTCTCAAGAGCCGAACTCAAAAGTGGTCAAAGCTAGCAAAAGGTGCTTTTACCTGCTGAACCATCTGGATAACTCTCAAATCTACTTATAAATTCAAGGGTGTGTGTATGTACACATCTGACAGATTTAAGTTGTCTATGCTTTTACAACCTGCTTTACCGTGGGGCAAGTTCCTTAATGTCCCAGGTCCTCAGCTACAAATGGTGGAAAGTAACAGCGCCTATAAATTGGAGCCAGTAAGATTATATGAGACAGATTATGTGGCAGTCTGCGTCAGTAAGCATCTAAAGTTACTATTTTTTTTATCGATGGCTATTACACGTTAAAGGACACAAGTGTCTTAAGGCCACACAAAAAGCTGTACTGTACACTACAGAGTGTTTGTTACAGGAAGGGCCTGTACGATGTAGGTAACGGATAATAGGTAATCAAAGGCTTGCCTCCCCAAATGGGACAAAAGCATTGGCATTAGCTCTTGCGAGCTGAAACGGTGCAAGGGCACCTGGAACCCAAAAGGCTGCCGGGGGCGGAGTGGCGGGAAGAGGCCGAAAATGCACAGTGTATACCCCCCCAACCCCGCCTCAAGCAAGCAGTGGGTCATTATTTTTCCCTGGGCTAATTCCTATATGTCAGCTTGAGCCTCTTTAACACCAGCCAATCTACCCCAACACTAGGGTCCTCGGACGTTAAAACCCCAACCATCCGGCAGAAAACAGAATGTGACGCCGGGCCTCAACCCGCCAGCCCTAAGGTCGCCGTCCCTTCCTCCCATACGTCCGCGGAGCGGGGAATCACGCAACCGACGACACCTTCGCCGTCGCCGGCTCAGTTCCAACGGGGCGGATCCTGCCAAAGGCCAAGACCAGGGACAGCAAGGAAGACACCGACAGACCCACCTGAAACCCGTGAGGTCCGCGGGAAGGCAAAGCCGGAAGAGCCTCCCGGCGCCGGAAGAGAGCGGACAGACTCCTCAATCGAACTCAGATAAGTCGAAGAGCCGAGCACAGATTCAATCGATGTCTCCTCTCCGAGGCCGCGGGAGGCAGAATCTTTCTGCGCACGCGCATCCCCCTTGCCTGGAAAGTTACTGTGGAAAGGGAAGAACTGGAAATCTTGGATCCAGGGGCCAAGCTGTGAAGGCAGAGAAGGGAAGGGTAGGGGATCATTTTCCTTACTGCGACTTTGAAGCTTCCCAATTTTATGATATGATGCGATTTTACAGGAGCCTGTCCCCAGCGGCATGTTAGTCTAGCCTTTCTATGGGTTCTGGCCAACTTGGCTTAACACCAACTTTAGAATGGCTATTGTCAGTCCCTGAAGTCAATCTCTGGGAGTCGGAAAGAACATTCCAGCACTGTACATATTGCAGCCCAATCTTCGACCCAAGAGCAAAGAGAATTCGTGAGTCTTTGCTGGTACTCTCACCAGGCTTCAGGAGTGAGCAAAGTAAAAGATCATATGCCTAAACTCACTTAGAAATCGTTAACTCCCGCCCACTCTCCCACTCTCCCACTCTCTCCTTTCCTCACGAAACGCCTGGATCTTTTTCTAGGCTAAAAATTGGGGCAGGGACCAAATTGGTTGATTTTATCAGCTTGAGATTTCTAATTTTTGAAAGTCACATGAAGTTGCAGGATGGAAATAGTGTTTTGAGAGTAGTAATTTTATCCACTTTGTTGACTGAAATAATTAGGAGGAAGACTTATACTCGGTAAATATGCATCAGATGAATGAATGAAGTTTCATGAAAATTAGGCCATAATAAAACACATGTGATGGCCAATGAAAATCCTGTAAATATAGGAAGTAATGTTAAGCACAGATAAGTGTTCTTTAATTAAGTGGATATAGAAACCAGTCTGGTTTTTATAAAAAGAATATTGAGTACATTCTTAGCAAAATAGCATCAAGTAAATATAAAATAATTTCTAAGCAACAAGATCTGAGCAGTTGATTAACTGTGCTTGGTGATAATGAGAGCTCTGGAATGAGCTATAACCTGCCTGTGTTGTATAGATTGATCTGGCCGAGAGTTCATAGCTATTCTCAAATAGAAAATGTATAAACATGCAAAGACACGACACCTGGGAAGAAAATAAAGAGATTTAAAGAAACTCCACACCTGTTCTACCAAAGCTTGAATCACGGCTACTATACCTCTTACACAGCAAGTAGGGAATTGTCCAATGACAGCTTGGTGTCAGCGGTTTCTGTGCTCTTTTCCAGGTTCACCTATAAAGAATAAGCACATTTTCATATCCATGAGTAATCACTCCAAGCTTTCCTGAATGGGTCTTCAACAGTTTCCTGAATGAATGGGAAACTAAGAATTGAAATAGGGTCTGGTAAGGAATGAAGAGGAAGGGGCTTTCCTGGTTGTTGCAGGATATTTGATCACACAGTGAACCCAGAGATTGTGTTATTTACTGAAAAAAAGCTGTTTCTAGTTTGGCGTGGCTCAGTTGTAGCACACACCTTTAATCCCAAAGTGATGTCTAATTGAGTGGCAGACAAAGTGGCGAAGATTTGGCAGAATAGGATATACCCAACTCTCACGAGAAGAGAGAGGAAAGGAAAGCTATTTAAGAGGGCAGTGCAGGGGGGGGGAGGGAGGAGGAGAGAGAGAGGGAGGAAGGAAGGAAGGAAGGAAGGAAGGAAGGAAGGAAGGAAGGAAGGAGAGAAAGAGGCAGTATTTTACCAGGAGAGTTTTACAGAGACAGGTTGAAGAGAACAAGCTAGACACAGGTAAAGTCAGAATGAGCCAGAGAATGGGAAGGAGCCTGAAGGTTAGAACAGATTGCTAGAGTTAGTTTGTGGTCAAGCAGAGCAATTCAGGAGAGGGAAGAAGGGAGGAAGAGAGGGAAGGAGCAAGGGAGGGAGGTAGAAGCCAGATTGAGGCAATAAGCCTCAGAGACAATTACAACAAGCAAATAAAAGATTCTTTTATACCTGGTTCTTTGGGAAACCTTGTAACCACCCGATTCTGTATCTAAATTATTAGGGGGACAATAGCACACAAACTGTAATCACATATACATGTAGTATAAAGAAAACTGGATGTATTATAAACTAATCTTCTGTACACTTTGACCTCTTGCTGGTCAAACGAGGAATTAGATGTCAAAACTCACATTTTAAAAACTAATAGAAGAGAACATATGTTTCCCTGGAGTTCTGCTTGGTTTAGACTCATATTTTTGTTAGGCAACGAGATTTACTTTCCAGTGAAACAGGTTTTTTATCAAACTAAACCCAGAGGCAGCATTAAAACCATCATATACAAGCTTCACGCATCTACTGACGATAAAATTTGCTTATTTTCAGGGCATCAGAAAAATTACTACAACCAGTTGGGAATAAAACTGTGTCAAGACACGTAAATTACAAAGATGATGACTGCACTGTCTCTTAGTGGCTCTCAATACACATATATTTTCCGTACTTTATCTGCACATGTTTTATGTTTCTCATTAAATGTTTTCCAGTATCTTGCAGCAGTGACTTTGGGAAAGGAACATGCTTAAAGGAAAAGGTACCATAAAACTATACTGGATATATTTTGTCTTATTTATGCTATATTGGGCCAGAAGATGTACAGCAACCTGTTTGCATCTTTTTTTTCTCCCTACAGGTGGTAATTACACTAAAAAATTATATAGAATGAATTATTTTCACAACAAGCATTAAGCAAGTCTAACTATTATTATTGAGCACCACATCAAGTTCACATTTCCTCAGCTAGCCGAAATTACGTTCAGTTAAATTTTTACTAAAAAGCAACCCTCTCTTTCCATTCTGGAAGGAAATAAATTTGTACAATTAATTTCCTTTCATTGCATTTCAGTGTTACTTTTTAAATTCTTTAAATTCTTCATAAGCACACTCTTATTTTTAGAGACAAATGAATAAACAAATGAATGACAGGATAACTATTGTATGTAATGAGTATTACATATATCATGCATGATATTGTATGTAATGCCATGAGCTATACGCTACACTGCAGTGTCATTCACCTGTCTCAGAATGATACCCTCTCCCTGGATTGGGTGGGACCTTAGGTAGGCTATGCATTCCAGGTTCTGTTTTGTTTTAAATTTGGAAATCTGAAAGTCAGCCAGTGAAAGACAAGGAGAAAATCAGGACAATCTTTGCATAGTATACTGTCAGGTAAAGTAACATCACACAGTTCCCTTGGAGACTGCCAGTCCAACAGACCTAGGTGACAATCTAAATAATGTTTGGATACAAACTTTAAGTAGTGGTGCATGCCTTTAAGCCAAGTATTCTGGAAGTAGAAGCAGGAGGAAATCCATAAGTTCAAGGTCAGTCTGGTTTGCATAGCAAGTTCCATGCCAGCCAGGCTAGAGTGAGCCTTGTCTCACATACAGGAAAAAACTTGTAAGTGTAGTTAGTCATGTTTCTCCTATGATTCATCACTGTAAATTATTTGGGGTTCTTAGGTCCTATAACTATTTGAAATCTAAGTTTAAAAAAAATCCATTTTTTAAATGTTGATTGATCCCCAACTGTCTAATTTGAAGCATGATGTATTACTGATATCATGGGCACAGTACAGATGTCCAAATCTATTGCTTCTCAAATGCTAACAAGTACACAGTTTACTCAAAGTTCTGGTAAAAAAAAATCTGATTAGGTGAGATTAGAATAGCCATGAGAAGTTCTCACAATCAGTGGCTAGGTGATGCTGATGTTTCTAGTCCTGTACTACGTTTTAGGTACTGAGATGAGAGTTATCATTTTAAAATACATAGTAGGTTATCAATATATATAATATATATAACACTTTATATTTATAGTTAAGTATAAAGTGTCAGAAATAACGTCAAATACAGAATACTAGTGTCTTACCACGTAGCCTGCTGTTATAACAAAATTACCTAAACGTAGGTAGTTTATAAAAATAGAAATTTACTTAGCTCACTATTCCAGAGGCAGGGAGTCCATAGCGTGACATGAGCATTTGGTTAGTATCTGATGAGGGCTTTCTTGCTACATCACAACATGGCAGAGGGTAACACGCAGTGAAGCAGAACATGTATGCCTGAGAATTCCTGTGATAGCGAAGCCACTCCCAAGAAGGCCTATTTAACCAGTGATTTGAATGAGAAAAGTCCCCATAGGCTCGTGTGTTTGAGTACTTCTTCCCCAGTTGGTAAGATTGTCTGAGAAGGTTTGGGTTGTGTGGTGGTGTCAGAAGAGGTGTCTCACTGAGGGTAGGCTTTGAGGATTCAAAAGACTTATGTTGTAGAGAGAATGGTGCAATGTATGGAGGCATCACCTGTCAATAAAATGCTATTGGCCTATTAGCTTAGGCAGGAAATAGGGAGGTGGGAATTCCAATACAGAGTGAGAATTTCAGGGATAGAGTCGGGTACAGGAAGATTCATCCTGAATTCTGAGAAAGACTGTCTCATGAAACTGAAGGAGAGGTAACTAGCCACTTGATATAACTTAGACTAGTTTAAATGAGATAATTGAGTTATGAGATAGTGAAAACAAGCCAATAGGCATTTATTCATATCTAAGAAGTCTCAGAGTTGTTATTTCAGGGAAAGCTAGCTGTTGTGCTTGTCATTCTCAGCACATTGTCTTTCTGTCTTTCTGTCTCTATCTCTATCATTTTTCTCTCTGCTTCCTACTTATAGATAAAAGTTAAGCTCTTTGCCATTACACCAGCACTATGCCAGCTTGCCTACTGTCATGCTCTCTCTCTACCATGATTGTCATGTACTCCAACCCTGTGAAACCATCAACCCCAAAGAAACTCTTCTATAAATTTACTTGGTCATGGTTTCTTATTACAGCAATAGATAAGTAACTAAGATACCCATTAATTCATTAATAAATTAACCCAAAGCGCCCATGACACAGTCTATTCCCAAAGGCCCTAATTCTCAATACTGCTGCACTGAGAACCAAGTTTCTACATGAGACTGGAGGTGACAAACCATAGCAGCCACCTTCTTACATAAACATATAACAGCTATTCATTTTAAACACTGTGCTAGTTATCTTGTTTCCTCTATTTAAATACCTTCCAGTGGACAATTGAAAATAAATATTAACCAGAAGAAGTCTAGAATTTTTGATCCATTTCAACAAGTGATTGTGGCCAAGAGTTCCTGTTATTTTCCAAATTACAGTGGTTATTGACATCGTCCAAAGAAAAACCGAACCCTTTTCTTACACCAGGGTCATAGAAGGCATGTGCTATACTCTGCACTTTGAAAAGCTGGCACTGCTATGTACTTTCTTCAGATAAATATAAGAATCTGAAGATGCAGTAGTAACAGAGCAGTATATCTGGAACACAGATGGTAAGGGAGAAGGCAGAAGCACCATAAGCCAGTACAGAGTTTGCCAACTGCTCTGTTTTTCATCTTTGTTGTCTTGGAAACATATCCCAAAATGGAACCTTTGTCTATCTTAGGCCTCTGAGTAACTTTAATAATTGGAGATCATCTTCTCCCCTCTACTCTTCCTCACCAGTTCAAACTGACTATGTAACATATGCCAGACATAATTCATTGTCATTTGGGAGATATTTGTTAATGCAGCTGTAGCCTAACTCATCATGATTTGCAATAGTAGAGTCTGTAATAAATAACTTTAACAATATATATTATATAACCCAAAGAAGTTTTTTTTTTTTTACAAGCTATTGTTATAATGGGGACCATTCTCATCCAAACTGCTACAGTGGGTTAATGGCTATCTTGAAAGTGGATTAGCTATAACAAGTACATTTTTTGGCATACATGATATGCTTAACTGTCCTCTGCCATGTTGTGATATAGCAACATCACCAGATTCTTATCAGATGCTCATAGCATGTTCTGGACTCCTTGCCTCGGAAATAGTGAGCTGAAAAAAAATTTATTCTTTCTATTCTACTCAATTTTGGGTATTTTGTTATAGAAAGTGGATATGTGCCAAGACACTAGTATTCTGCATTTGATGTTATTCTTGTGCTATATCAATAGTGCTATTCTTGTATTTGATATTACTGGTGCATCATTAGAGCTAACTATATATTCTTATAGGTACTACACTGCTTTTGAGTACACAACAAATGAAATATATAGATCCAAGATAACTATAAATTTTGGAAGTAGAAATCCAAGTATCTGATAACTAAAAGAGCCAATTTTAGTGTTTTTATTTTGAAATTTGGTCTCTTATTTATTCAATACCTATATTTCTAGTTATGGTGGTGAATGTATTGAAAATTGAAATATTGAGTCAAAAATTAATTTAATGCATATAATCCACTGAACATAATAGATTAGATTAGACTAACTTAAATGGGCTTTAAACACCCTATAGTAAAGCAAGATCACAATGAAATGTTAATTATCACATGTAACTTATTGAATACAACGGTAAGAAGCAGAATAGTTGTATAAAAAATTGAAGCATTGTTGAAAAATGAACTAAATCTGAATCAGTATAAGTGAGGAACCATCAGCATAAGATGCCCTTATATAAAATATTGTCATATTATAATTATATTTTGTTATATTTTGGACAAAGTTAGAAGAGAATTGATGGTGTGTAGAACCTTCAGAGATGGAGTCTAAAGAAATAAATTACTACCATACCATTTTACTATTCTAATTTTAGACTGGCCAGAATCATCTTGCAACAAAAGACCCAGTGTGTGTATAAAACATGCCAGGTATGATTTAACCTCCAGAGACAGGTTGGATTGTGATCACAAAGGAGTTGTGTGAGGACATTCTGAAGCCCCTACTTTGAATTGCAGATTGTGTTCAGACAAGACAACCCTGAAAATTATTTCTATCTGGGGAATCCAAAACAATTATGGAAATGAGGCTGATAGTTCCAGTTCTATTTTGTTTCAGGTGAATGTGAGGGTAGTTTAACTGCTTAAAATGTTTCTAATATTCTCTGTCAGAAATATCATCACATGGGTTAATGAGTTTATTAAAGCTGATGGCAGAAAACAAGAACTGGCCTTGTATCTTACTGAGATTGGACAGCCTTCCTTTAGTCATGGTAGGTTTCTTTTGGCTCTAATATGAAGCTTCTTTCTAACCTTTAATGTTACCAAATTACTTCAGCTCCCAACAGATATTAATAGAACTTATAATACATTTTGTCATCTCAGCAGAGGACTCTGAATAAGAGTGGTCAGCTTGGAAAGCCTGAAAGGAATTTGTTCTAAGTTATTTCATTGTGACTGAAATTGTAAATGACAGATTCTATTATGAGTGGCCACTACTGGAAGAGCTCATCCCTCCCTTCCTTCAGCATAGGGTATCCCAGAAGTCCTTGTGGCTTTTTAAGCTTTAAGTATTTTACCATATCACAACTTTTGGGCCTCTTCTTTTCGTCTTGGTTTTATTGAGAATTGAGCCCAAACCCTCAACTCATGCTGGACAAGTGCTTCTATTAAACAGTGTCTTCAGCCCAGGACATTCTTGGTTTTATTGAGTACCTACAGAATAGTAAATCATACATTATCTGCTGGAAGTGAGCTAGAAAGACAGACAAAATACATGCCTACACAAAACTTAGCCCAGGGATGTCAGGCCAACTCATATATGTTTGTGAGTGTTGGATAACTACTATGGAGATGTTCCAACAGCTAAAGTTTCATGAGTAACTAACCCCAAACTTAACAGTGTGAAACAGCATTGGCTGGATTATCTCCAGTGGACTTGTGGATCAGGAATTCAGTCAGAGAGTGACAGGGTGGGAGTTTTGATTATTGTGGAAAGACTGAAGGCTACCCAATGAAACTCAGCTAAGGAAAAGGCTGGCTTACAAAATATAAACATTTTCACCCACACATTTGGTGATAAGACTAAGAGATAGAGTTCAAAGGTGCTAACTCAAATGGCATCTCTAACCTGTGTCTCAGGCTGATTGAATTAGTTATATAATAGCCAAATTCTCCTAAGAAAATTAAGTGGATATTGCGTATGGATTGAATTTCTGATGTCATACAACAGAACTTTCAGGAAAGTATTTGTTTACAAGTATATGGTGATGTTAGCCTGCATTAGATGGGAGAGAAATTGAATTCCAGTTCTTGAGAAGAGAGTGGCAAATTCACACCATAGACATCTACTAGAGGTACATACTATCAAGATGGAAGGGAAGAATTTATAGAGCCACAGGTATAAATAAACTGGTTGGTATGGAAGTAGTAACTAGGTGGAAAGAAGCAGGACATTCTCTAGGCAGTTAAATCTTCCAAATGATGGGAGATAGAAAGTGTAGTGGTTTGAGTAGGTATGGCCCCCGTAGACCTATGCATTTGTATGCCTGGATGACAGGGAGTGACACTGTTAGGAGGTATGCTCTTGTTAGAATAGGTGTAGCCTTGTTGAAGGAAATGTGTCACTGTGGAGGTGGGCTTCTAGGGCTCCCAGAGCTCAATCTCCACTCAGTCCTGCTGTCTTCCGATCAAGATTCAGAACTCTCAGCTCCTCCAGCAGCACATCTGCCTGAGCGCTGCCATGCTTCCCTCCTGGATGAATAGACTGAGCCTCTGAAACTGCAAACCAGCCTCAATTAAATGTTGTCCTTTATAAGAGTTGTCTTGGTCATGGTATCTCTTCATAGCAATAAAACACTAAGAAATTAATGTGTTGAATTGAGGACCTGGAAGAAGAAGGAATAAAGAGAAGAAAGAAAATGAAGAGACCTGAGACACACAAAGTAGCCCAAGCTTAAAGTGGGGATTGTTTCAGAAGTCAGGCAAGTTCAGACAAGTGATGGCAATTAGCATTGCTATGGATAATAAAAATGAGACTCAAACAGGGAGTAACACAATCTGACGTTTTACATGTATCTTTCTGGATGGACTGGTTAGGTCAGGTGACCTAGATTGATGGCAGCCATGAATTGGATAGAGTACTTTCTTTTTTGAAACCATAATGTCTTTTTTGGAGAGCTGAACATAGGAAGGTATGAGAGTTGTGGAATATGTTAAATTCCAGGATTACTATAACGGAATATCTTAAAACAGAAATTTATTCTATCACAGTTCTAGAGATCAGAGGATGAGACCACTGAGCCAGTTGATGGGCTACAACATCTTTGAAAGCCATAGGGGAGAAAAATCTGAACCAGGCCCTTCTCACTTCTGGTGGTTGGTGGAAAGAAATTCTTAGCACCCCTAACTTATAGACACATGACTCCAGTCTCTGACATTACTGACATTATCTTTTTATGTGTCTCATAATTCTAGTGAATATCCAACTTTATATCTTGATATTTTTCTTTTATCTTCTACTACATTACAGCCTGCTAAAGACTTCTCTACAGGAAAGCTTTTGGCTTTATAACCTTCCTTTTACTCTGGAGAGTAGCTTCATGAAGGAATTATTGACATCTTCCTTGCCAGCAGTAATCAATACTTAGCATTTGGAGAAGCAGAAGTTCACAAGATGATGGCAAGAAAGATGCAGTCTATAGCTGAGAACTTACTTGTAGAGGTGGGAACTGAATTGATTCAAATGGATCTTGAGAGCTGAGTTAAGATCCAAAAGCAGACATCACAGGGGATCCATAGACGTTCTGCTTTAAGGGCTGATTGAAAGAAACATCTAGACTTTATTTTAGTTTGCTTTCTGTGGCTGTTATAAAACATTCCTACCAAAAGCAAATTAGGGGAGAAAGCATTTATTTCAGCCCAGGGTTGGAGAGCCTGCTTATAAGTTACAGGACTACATTGAAAGAAGTAAGGGCAGGAACTCAAGTGAAGACTTGGAGAAGAGATCATGGAAGAAATGCTGCTTGGTGGCTTGACTGTAGCCTCATACTTTGAGAACTTTCTTATACATCCAAGAATAATCTGCCCAAAGAATAGAGTCACCTGCAGTGAGCGGGGCCTGTGTATATGAATTAACAATCAAGAAGCCCTTCACTGACATGCTCACAGGTTAATCTGATCTAGGAAATCCCTCAATTAAGACTCCTTTCTCAGATGAATAGAGGCTGTGTCAAGTTGACAGTTAAAGCAAACTCTGATGACACTGTTTCAGGGGTAATAAGGCCCATCACTGGATGAAATAGGAAGGACCCTTTTCCAGAGACACTTGTGCTTATCTAAACAATGAATGTGGACTATCTTAGAGCTTAGATCTTCAGCCTGTTGGCATGATCATGATCTGTTTGTTTGTTTGTTTGTTTTGTTGTAAGCTGTAGTTTTTTACGAGCTCAGTGCCTTACCTTAAACCCAAACCACAGTCGTTGTATTATTGTGTCCCTGTTGTGAGGTGCTGTCAGGGGTTAGGATAAATGCTGTCTTCATTTCTGTCTGGCGTTTAGACTGGCAGATCTCAAACAGCTATAGGTCTGAGGTGTGTCCATTCTAAAGTATCTCTGGGTCCATGTACTCCTCCAGCATGGTGACCTTGACATAGCAGACTTATAAGATGATAACACAGAGCTGGGCACATACATGTTCCTAGCTGGAGCACCAGGCAAAAGTTGTGTAGCTTTGTATGACCAGGTCTTGAAAATCATGTAGTATATTTTTTTCAGTTATCTTTATTATTGAGACAACCCAGAGGCCTGCCCAGATTTAGAAGGGAGTTTTCATGTTTGGTTAGGGAAGTGCACATTATTTGGAAGCCACCATGAAACCAGGGACAGTGGGAAGTGATTGAGTTAATTTTCCAATGCCCTCTTCTCCCCTGCCGCCATGTGTACATACAACGGCATATGTATCTACATACATATATGCATACACCACACACTCAGACACACAAATATATGCATATGACAATGAAGAGCACAGTCTGAGGCCACTCCTCAAATCACTCAAAGACAAAGTTACTTCGTTTTTTTCTCTTACATCTTCTTGCTCTTCTGCTCTCATTCATAAAGTCAAAGTGGCTGAGATGGTTCCTGGAATTTCAGTCATGTTCCAGACCACAAGAAAGAGGAATGCACTAAACCACTAAAGTACCACCTCTCTTTCTTTCTTTCTCTCTTTCTCTCTTTCTCTCTTTCTTTCTTTCTTTCTTTCTTTCTTTCTTTCTTTCTTCTTCTTTGCCATACCTATGTTGCTTGGGCTCAGCAAGTTTCAATCAAACACTGCCAAGATAATGCAACTCCTAGTACCATAGCCCAGTGTTTTATTTTCTAAAGACAAAAACTCAAAGTCATATTTACAGTCAAGGTCTCCTGTGGCAAGAAGTTTCCACTGAAAAGATTTGTTTTGAAGATAGCCACTGAGATGGCTGATGTCAATTTCCAGCCATTTCTAATCTTCATTTCTAAATCTTGACCTGCTTTAGAATCACTTCAGAGACACACTGGGCAGGTCCATGAGAGTGCTTCCACTTAAAGGGGTAAGATATCCTTAAAGTGGACAACGTGCTACAGCAGGCAACCTGAATACAAAGAGGGACAAGGAAAAGACCTTGTGCACTTGCCTGTTTTAGCTTCTTCTTGATGATACAGAGCATCTGTGGCTGCTGCTACCACGACCACCACTACTGCCTCTGTGCTCAGCAGGTCTCAGCATCTTCAGCTTTCCAACATGGAGTTAACTGCTTCCTAGTGACTCAAGGAAGCCCTACATCTTCAATGCAGATTGGGAATATTAAGGCATCTAGCTCCATGGACTGAGCAGCTTCCTGTTTTCATTCTCTCCATGGTTCAGATGACCAATGTTAGACTACTCAGCCCAGATCATATAAACTAATCTAATACAGCTCCATATGGTTTATAATTGCATGCATGCATATGCACATGTGTAAACACACACACACACACTCACACACACACACATACACACTTTGTTGATTCTGTTCCTCTGTTGAACCTCTCCTGAAATACTCATTATGTTAAATGGGGCATAAAGTCCTTTCTAGTGATATATAACTGTGTATTATATTTTCTTTCCACTTCTCTATAAGAAATGAGAGATTTATTTCAATGATTTGCAGTCGTAGGAAGTAGAGAAATTTTATGTAATTTACTTTCCACTCTCCAAACAACTAATAGACAACAACATTCAAACCAGTCCACAAATTCACATTCTATTCTTTTGGTCGAAACAACCAGAGACACACTGACTGCAAGAGATAAGAAAGTGTGCTGCAAATTCAATCAGTGACGCCCACTCTCCAAAAGACCTGTTCTCTGTACCTTGTGGTTTTGCTCTTTAGTGACACACCTGACAATTATGGTCATTATCAATATCAAAGCATATTCTTAGTGTTGTCTTCTGTAAGTGTGGATGGCATGAAACGCTATAGAATTCACCACCTTCAATTATCTTGCTCTCACAGGCCCAGCTGAAGGACAGTGTCTTTCCTAAAGTGTACTGGTGTTTCCTCTTTGTGCACTCAGGCGACACTGAGTTCATGTTTACACTCAACAGTTAGGACCAACATTTACCAAACATTGAGCCAACATTTAACATTATTTGTAAATGTCTCCGTACCTGTGACCTGCTCAAGTCACATGCAGAATTCTTGCCTTTCTAAACTGAGTGTGGACTCCCTGAGGCTAAGTCATTGCTTTATATTTATTTCTTATCATTTGGCTTTAGACATTCAATATATCTAGACTGATAAAGTCCTAATGAAACAGTCCGACAGCAAGATGAGACACAAGAGGAGCATGTACCAAACTTCTCACTAAATTTTAGGAAAATATTACTCAGCTACCTTTTTTGTCTCAAAAGTAAATTATAGTATGTCTGAAAGACTGGCTAAAATGGTGGAGACAATTGTTGATAAATATATGGATTTGCATAAGAATGTTTAAACTTAATGACTAAAGCTGCAGTTAAAATATCTCATGAATTTTTTTTATATTTTTAAGAAATATCATCCATGAGCATTGCATTTACATCATTTCCACCTTACCCTCCCTGTCCCCCAAATCTTCTCATCTTCCCCAACTCCCTTGCTAATTTTTGGCTTCTTTATTATTGACATATGTATTTTAATAACATTCAATGGACTCAGCAGAAAGAAACCTAAATTTTATACTCAACAAAAAGTGCATGCTCATATTTAAAAAAATATTCCCTAGAATTCTCAAGACACCGTGTATGATCACCTCAAAGTGAGACCTTATGTCTACCAATAGTACAATACATAAAGTTTAGCATATCTATGCAAGTGAATGTCATGTGATGACAGCAACAGAAATGAACAGAACATTTCTACATGCAGACAAAACTAATGTATCTTATATCCGTGGTGCTGAGTGCCAGGGGCACAGCATTCAATACCTCTTGCTGTATGGCTTCACTTACATAAATTTCAAGAGCAGGTGAAATTGGAGTCCAGACAGTGGTTACTCTTGTCTTTTTCATTTGAGCCATTCTTGTAGGTGTGACCTAAGGGTGCACAATGGACAATTTGGGTGGTTAATGGAACATTTTATTTTCAAGCTGAGTTCAATGTATGTACTTTGTACTTTGAAAACTAAGCCACACATTTATGATCAATGTGCATTTGTCTAAGGATGCTGTACTTTAATGAAAATCTTACTCAAACACAAATGCAGAAATGGCAAATTTACATTCCTGTGTACAACTGGGCGCAGTAAAATAGTGAGTTTAGATTTCTAGGAAAATCTCCAAATTACATATCTAATTGCCTATGGATGTTAGACCATTATAAAAAAAAAAAACAAAAAAACAAAAAAACAATTGCTTTTGTCAGAGAGATGGGGTTGGGTGACATAGAAGCTGAAATCACCTGTGTGCTTATTTTGTTCTGGGGCAGTCATGTGACCAAGTATGCTAGTGTTAGTTTCAGAGTAGGAGGTAAAGAAGCTGGGCTTACAGTTGCATCATCCAGATCTCTTCTTTATTTTTTATTCCACCGTTCTCCTTGTCTCTTCCCTTGTCAGTGGTTTTACAAGCAGATGCTCCTTCCTTGCAGGGCTGAGACTTGGCTGGGAAAAGTGCCCATGATTTTCTTCCCTTGCTGACATCTGCCTTTACTCTCTCCCTGTAGGCTGCTGCTGTGTGACACGTTCCTCACTTCCCTTGTACCTGAACCTGTTCCGTTTGCTATTTCTGGTGGTGCATGATGCTTCAAAATTAAAAATTTAAACCAGTTTCACCCTCTGCTCTTCTGAGTGGCACAGGTGTCAATTTTCTGGTCTCAGAATGAAATAATCAAGGGAAGAAAATCAAGAAGAATCACAGATGGGAGGACGGCTGAAAAGTAGAAGTGAACCTGTGACCAGTTTTTGTTCTGAGTGAGTTTTCACTCAGAGGCTACAGGAATCGTGGTAGATATCAGAGAAGCTCTCTACAAGCTTCTGACTTCCAGGGGCTGCAGGGTGTGGGCAAACGGATACAGAATCAACAGTCGGAAAACTCAGTAATCCTGCAGTGAGGAAATGGAAGAGACATCAGGGACACCAAAGGGCCATGGGCCCCTCCGAGAGTGCCAGTTTCATAAACAACGCCTTGAGGAAGGCAGATGGGTTAAAATTGGAAACACTTCCAGCACTGGCTAAATGTGAAGCTGGTTTGAGAGATTAATGGTGCATGCAGCAGACTGACTCCACAGTCATGAAATATAGAATGCACCGAAGTTGGCTCTCGGCCCTGCGCTTGAGGGCTTACAGCATGCAGAATTATTGCTGAAGGATAGGAAATAACTAGTGGTGATCTCATGAAGCTAAGGAAAGTCTTAAACAGAGAAAAGTAAAATCTGACCCATGTTGGCATAATGGTTAAACAAAATTTGCAAATCCTCTCTTGCTCATTGCACGTAAGGCCGTAAGAACTCGGCTTTGTTCCTTCCTACCGCTCAGATAACTGTCCTAGCTAGATTTTTGCATACTTTGATCAATTCATACCTACCATCTTTCATACCCACGCCATTTTAAAACAATGACCAATCATAAAATAATCCAACCCTACGGGTACAGGATTAGCCAGATGTAATGTGTCCATTCCGTCTACTTATAATGCATGTGATTATTCTGATGTGAAAATCATTTAAGTATACTAGCAAAAGAAAACCAGACCAGGTTTTACTGGAACTGTATAAAATAAAATACTGACGGTGTTTGAGAACGTGTCTCACTCGCTAGTTTAAGATCATTGCTATAAAAATTGGGCAAACAATCATGAAGATTCATGGCAGAATCCACAAAGACAAACACTTGAATGATCATTACTACCTGCCACATGCTATGGTTTTTGCTGGCCTCTCAGCTGCAGCTCTGTGATAACTGTACTTATTTTAGGAAATAAGAAAACGGTCACAGAGAACAGGCATTCATTCACTCCACTGAGGTTTTGAACTCCTACTGCAGGAACATAGAAATCTGTTCAGTTCCAGGAGTGTGCTGAACAGCAGGCCGGTTCAAGAGCTGGTGTGTGCATTTAAGGACAGTACAGCCAAACAACAAGGGCTATATGGATGACTTGAAACATAGGAATATATTTGCTTATGGTTCTGGAGTTTAGAAGCTCAACGTCTCCTCTAGGAATTGGCAGGTTGTCTTGCTGAGGTTTCTCTTTGGCTTGCAGGTAGCTCTTTTCTCAATGTGTCCCCACAGGTTTTCCTCTGTGTGCTTGCATCCCTGGTCTCCCTTCCTCTGTGTGTCCTAATTGCCTCTTCTTATAAGTCACTCATCAAATTGGATCAGAGCCTAACAGGCTTCTTTTCATTTCATTGCCGGTTTAAATCTCCTATCTCCAATGAGAGTCACACTGTAGGAGCAGTGCTCCTGCAAATGAATTTGGGGAGAACACAATTCAACTCATTACAGCTGGGAAGACAATTTGACTCTTCCATCAATGTTGTGGGACTTGAACTTCACCTCTCTAAGCCGGTGCTAAAAGCTTTCTTTTCCCAAGCAGCACACGTATTCACAGAAAGGGGAAGCTTTTAAGAATGCACCCCTGAATCTCTGTGCAGAGCCCCGAGGAGCAACACTGAGGCAGGCTGCTCATGTGTCTTCCAGAACACAATACAACAAATGCCTGTGTGGGCCAACTGTAGTTTCTGCGTCCAATCACCCAGAGTCTGTTCAAAGCGGAAATGGAGGCATCCCCTCAGCAGCCATACACATATGCACACATATACTTTTCCTTTCTGTCTTGTGAATGGCTCAAAAGAAAATAACTGGATTTCAGCAACCCTTCTGCACAAAGCTGAATCCATGGCTTAGAGGTTGCTTCTGCACTGGTCACGTTCATCCCTGCTCTGAGGCACTTCAAATGCTGTTGATTTATTCTTCCATGAATTTGAATGAGGATAACTCAGAGGAGCCGTGTTGTTCCTGCTCTTCAGATGGGATTTCACGCTCTAGCTGCTGGCTTTTTTAAGAGCACCTACTCCTTCTACCTTTTGAAATTTATTCTGAATGTATTTTCTCTTAGTCTTCTTAATCTTGGAATAAAGGGCTTTAGGACCCAGTAGTATATTATATTCACCAAAACATTCATTTAGTTTAGTCCCTCAAGACAGTTTAGGAAAAACATTGTAAAACGCTTGAAAAGAGTGCCTTGGAATGTAGCTGTGCACTCACAATGCATTGCCTGGATAATGCTTTGAAATTGTGTTTCCAACCTTGAATTTCCTGATTTCCCGGGAGGCACAGAAATGAATAGTTCAGAAACAGACTATCCTAAGAAGATAAAAATCATTGTATGAATATATATGGTATATATGAAATGAATACACACACAGAGAGAGAATATAGAGAAAGAAAATCTATAGATATTGATGATAGATATATAGAGATGATAGATAGATGGACAGACAGACAGACAGATAATAGATAACCATTGTTCTCCTCTTTTTCCAAAACCTTCCTAAATTTTAAAGATTTGGAAATCAGGGTATTAGGTGGCTATGTAGATGCTCGTCTTTAACATCAGGAGATAATTCAATGCATAGTCAAACTTCTTCCTGTTTTGAGTTGGAAGTTGATGACTTTGAGCACCAAGAGGCAATATTTTTCCCTGTTCTTTGTAGATAGAAGTTAAAATTAACTGCATTGAAGTAGAACAGTGATTACAAGTCTGGGAAGGGAGGTTAGAAGGGACAGAGATAGAACAAAGATGGTTATAGGTTCAAAGGTGCAGTTGAGAAGGAGAAATAACTTTAAAAGTTCCATAACACAGTAGGGTTACTGCTTGGCAATGATTAATAGTATATCAAAACAGTTAGTATTGAGGACTTTAGAGGTAATTCACATGACAATTACTCTGATATGATCATTATACATTGTATACAAGCATTGAAGTGTCACACTGAGCCCCATAAATATTTCCCGAGTGCACTGAAAATGGATAAGCATTAAAAGGCAGACCGTGATAGAAAGCAAAGAACAGGCACCCGGTGGTTTGTGGGAAGCCTCTCTGTGCATGGCAGAGAAAGCTTCACTGCTTTCTGCACTGGGTCTTCAGTTCCAGCATTGATCCCCCTGCAACTCAAGGGGTCATTTCACAGCCTATTGCCTCATGTTCCTTCTCATTAAGATCACAGCAGCTTCACCAGGTCCTTCTGTCACAGGAGCAGTATGTGGAACAATTAAGGGTTAATTAATTAATTGGGGAACAGCCACAAGAGAGAGATAATGAAGATTTTTGTATTTTAATGGCTTTGGGTAAGGGCAATTCTAAATCAATTTTAATCAGAATCTTAGGACTTCAATTTTTCATATCTAGCTACCCTTTGAGGTTTAAAATGAACATGAATCTCCTGAATTTATTTTTTCCTATGTCAGATATTTTTGCCCTGCAAGACTGATTTTTAATACCTATTCCCCTGAGTTGATCAATAAAATATCTTGCATCAAATTTAGTACTTTTACTGTGGATCATTGTAACAAGGACATTTTTCTTGGCTATTTAAATATTATGCTGTTATAGATAGTGCTTATTTACATTAAGTGGAAGAAAAAAATCCCACAGGAGGCTAGTACGGATTTGCTCTTTTCCTCCTCCTCCTCCTCCTCTTCCTCCTCCTCCCCCTTCTTGTCTATCATTTTCTTTTTTTCTTTCTTCTTCTTTTTTTTTTTTTTTTTTTTTTTTTTTTTTTTTTTTTTTTTTTTTTTTGGTTTCTCTGTGTAGCCCTGGCTGTCCTGGAACTCACTCTGTAGACCAGGCTGGCCTCGAACTCAAAAATCCGCCTGCCTCTGCTTCCCAAGTGCTGGGATTAAAGGCGTGCGCCACCACCGCCCGGCTTCTGCGTATGTGTCTTCATCCTTTGTTCCAACTTCTTCTTCTTCCCGATGGCCCTTCAAGTTAATTGTTGAGCAAATTGATTTGGTGTAAGATGGTAAACTACCCAACCCAGTTTCACGTCATTTTGAATAAAAAAAAAAAGTTATATAATCTCTATAATTTACCCATTTCTAGTTTGTGGTTTTTAATGTGCATGCATAGATTACGTTCACAGAATTGATTAAAATACAGCTTGACTGATTGCTGAATGGTCACAAAGTCTTTCTTTCCTTGACTTTTGAATATATTTTTCATTTCATGAATGACTTTGACTCATGAAATAATAGCTGTCATAATGTGTGTGGGCTCTTTCTTGTCTGTGGTCATGCTATGGGCTTTCACCTCCCTTTGTCATCACAGCCCAGTTAAAAAATGAGGAGCCAAAAGTTTGAAACAACAAAGATTCAACTACCAGACGACACGAAGCTCATGAAGAAGAAAGAACAAGTGAGGATGCCTAGGTCTTTCTTAGAAGGAGTAACTAAATAACCAAGGGAGCAAATATGGAGACAAAGTGTGGGTCAGAATCTGAAGGGGGGTTGTAGGGAGACCATTGTGTCTGGGTATTCATTCCATAGGCAGTCACCAAAAATAGACGCTGATAGGGATGTCAGGATGGGAAAGCTGACAGCAGCCTGATAAGGCTGTCTCCTTAGAGGTCTCTCAGAGTCGGACATACCCAGAGACAGATACCCACAGCTATCCATTAATCTGATCAAAGTTCCCAATGGAGGAGTTAGAGAGTAAATTGAAGGAACCGTGAACCATAAGGGCTGGTGGCCCTGTGAGGAGAGCAAGAATACCAACCAGCCAGAGCTCCCCAGGGTCTAAACCACCAGCCCAGGAGCACATAGGGAGAGACACATGACTCCAGCTGTATATGTAGGGGAGGATGGCCCTGTTGGGCATAGGTGGGAGACAAGATCATTGGTACCCTGAAGGCTGAGCACTGAGGGGGGGGAATCTGAGGGTGGGGAGGGAGGCTGGGAGTAGGTGGGTAAACACCTTCATAGAGGCAGGAGGAGGGGGGATGGGATAAGGGTTTCCTGGGTGGTGGGGGAAATATGGTAAGGGGATAAAATTTGAAATGTAAATATTATATCCAATAAAAGAGGGGAAAAATAGAAAAGCGGTTAGAACCAACATTCTTAATAAAATGTCAGCCCTCTTTAAAAAAAAAAAACTATCTTGATACTAAAATTTGTTTTGAGAATTGTATATTGCAGAATGATCAGCCTTGGTGTATCTACTCAACAAGCAAGCTGGGCAGACCTGCTCAAACCTCTGAGGTCCGGGAATTCCATCTGGAGGCAGCGAAGACACAGCATCAGAGGATTGTCAACTTGCTCTCCCCCCCCCCCCCCACTCCTCTTCTAATATCTCAACACCCATAATCAGCTTGAAGAAGCTAATGATGAGTCAGCGCCCCTATTCCCTGGGCATGGGGACTAAGGTGGTAAATGTTGGGCTGTCTCCCTAGGGAAAAGTAGTGGTTTTGTCGGAATAGAGAGGATTAGCTAGGGTTTATTGCATAGCCATAACCTATTAGTAGAAATCTGTATAATTAATATCAAGATGAAGATATAGATTCTTAAATGGCACCAATTTACTTTGTTTACAAATTTTAAGGTTTTCATTGGCATGAGCTTCTTAGTGATATAAGAGTGAGATGAATATTGTTACTCTCATAGGCATTGTACCAGTATAACACACTTAGGAATACAAAGCTTAGACCCAGTCCTTCTTTAACTTTTTTAACTGATTTGAGATGGTCAGCCTGTGAGTTAAGGGACTATAGCAAATTCATGACTTGGAGTTTATTATAAGGGTGTTCTCTATGTTTTATTTAGAAATAGCTGAGTGGAGTTAACAGGCAACAGTCCAGATTACCTTACATGGATAGCTGGTTTTCAAAACATCAGAAATCCTTAGAATTGACATGACAAACATTTCAGTATTAATGTTCATTTTCATTAGAGACCTGTCTGCTCCGGACAGCTTCCTATGTTAAATTCTAAGAAGAAATTGAGCATCCTTGGAGTTACTCCAGTTGTGGTGAGACAGCCACTAGGCAAGAATTGCCACTTTCCTTCTACAGACAAATTACTGTCCAGAAAAGGACACACTTGCAGAATAGTCGACTGATTATATCTGCCTAGACAGAGTAATCAGCCCTTAATAATTCTGCAGCACTAAGGTCTGTCAGATGATCCTGGGCCAGAAGGCAGAAGAACAGATGCTCCAACGTTTTGAAGTAGAGCGAGTGTCCAGGTGTTCAGAGGTCTCTATAAATTGGCTAAGTTTTAGAAGCTATGCTTTGTGCTTCCCACAATTATAGTCAACTCAGTCATTCTGGATTTCTGATGGGGTTGAAAACTTATAGCTATTTACTTTGAGAGAAAAGATCTGAGTGTATGGTCATCAGCTGACATTCATCCTAAAGCCAAGGAAAAAGCCAGGTTCAGAACTAAGTGTTTTAGTTAGGATAGATGACAGAGGTGCTGGTTAGTCAACAAAAGGATGGACTGGGTATTAGGACTATCTTGTACCTCACTGGTACAAATTGGCATAATTATGCTCTAATTGTATTTTGAGAGAAAAGTTTCCTTTTAACAGGAAGGGTGATGTGTAGGAGGAGCTAAGGTGGGAGGAGTACTGAGAGGAAGAAAAGGAGTAAGAAGAGGAGAAGAAGAAGGAGAGGAGAAGCTAGGTGATGAAAGAGAGATAGAGGGGGGAGACAAGGAAGCAGATGTTCATGTATCTCCACCAGTCAAAGATAGATGATATATCTAGGTTGGGTAGTGGGTTACACCTCTGATTGAACAATACCAAACTTAAAAAGCCTATGATTAACATTTCTTAAAAAAATGTATAAATGCAAAAAGGAAAAGGGGGCATGGGATAGGGGTTTTCTAAGGGGGGGGGGAATGGGGAAACGGGATGGTATCTGAAGTGTAAATGAAAGATCTAATAAAAAAAAAAAAGGAAAAAAAAAAAAAGAGGAGCCCAGGAGAATTCAGTGGATGGTGAGAGACACATACCCCAGGTAACCAAACATCCCTCTTACTTGGATCCCCTGAGATTAGACTTAAAGATGGTTATGGGTTGTCATATATGTGGGTGCTAGAAATATAACTCAGGGTCTCTGAAAGAGCAACTAGTGTGTTTAACCAATGAACTATCTCTCTAGCTCCCCATTACACACAGACACACACAGAGACACACACACAATCTATTATCTATCTATCTATTTCTATCTCAGAGTTGAAATTGAATAAAAAAGCTTTCTACTCTTTTTCATAGTGGCTTTTTGGAAACATAAATTCTCTGTGTAGCACAGAACAGCGTCAGTGCTGAATTTGCTCTTTTTTGAAAGGAAAAGCAGAGTTACAGTTTCTACTTCTTACTTTTCTAGGAGAATCTTCCCCACGGGGTAGATAGAGGTTCTTACTGCACTCATTTCCTAATTTTATTTCAAGTCTTAGCCATTTGTTGAGCACATGAAGTTGCACACCGGCACACACAATGTGCCCATCTGAATGCAGGGCTGGACCTCTTCTCGTAGGGGTGTCTGCCCAGAAGGCTACTGCTGTTTAATGTGGGGTTTTGCCAAGATAACCTTTGGCACCCTTCAAAGACTTCTTCTAACAAGACAGTATCTATAATGCAACATGCTTTCAAGGATTGAAATACAACCCCAACAGAATATAAAGATAACCCTTTTTTATAAATAAATGCAACACTATTTCCTGCACTTTGAGGGAAACAAAACTTCAAACATTTTTCAAGTGTATTTGCAAAGTGCCCCTGTAGTTTTTCTTCCTTATTGTAAAATTTTAGAAATTGTGAAACACACACACACACACACACACCACACATAAATGAAACACACATATGCCACAAAAGGGTGTTCTGGTTAGGAATACACTGCACATGTTACAACAGTATCCTAAGACTATTGTAGAGTTACAAATGTCACATCATCCATGGTGTGATAGCTGTTGTAATATTGAAGCACAGCTTGTTACTTTTGTCTTTATGGTTATGCTGGTGTAAAACTGCACATGGCCAGTTATGAAAAAGTACACACATCGCATACCATCCATTTGGTATATGTTATTTGAGGATGAGTATAAATGAATATGTTATCACTTCATAAATCATGCTATACTGTGCTTATCATCATTTTAGGATTATATTCATTCCAGTTACTAAAATTTTTACAATAAAATAATGTGCCTTGTTATACATACAACAAACCCAGCTATTGTTTAATGGATCTCTTGACTGCATCCTTGCTCCTTGTGCTAGAACTGGCCTTGAGTTGCTATGTTCATTCTGGCCCAGGAGCCATAGAGTGTACCATGTATCTACCTACTTGGTATCTGGGAGTGTAATTGGTTTACCTCAGTATATTCTGGGATTTCATTGTGATAAAATCACATAATACTACATTTCCCAGAATATGTTGCTAAGTGACATACAATTGTTAATTTAAAAAGCCATGAAAGTTAAAACAACAAGAAGGGGTGGCTTGAATGTCCCCTCTAGAACTTATATCTAAGTTCCAATTGTCATTGTGATTTATTAGGAAGTAGGACTTGCAGGAAATCATCAAAAGATGGAGACAGAGCACTTGCCTACTGTGTAATGGGTCCTGGTTCCTTTCCCACACAAAGACAAAGGAGGCAGCTACTTCAAGGAGGACTCTTTCCTCATAGATGAGTTGTTACTATTTTCAGAAAAGGAATCTAGTTAATGATGTTTCTGACAAGAAGGATAAACTAAGGTCTGGTCTGTTTTGTCTTTCTCCGGAGTGCTCATACTTGCCTGTCTACTGTGCTATAATGCAACAAGGAATATCTTAACTAGATGCTAAGCCACAGTCTTGAACTTCCCAGCATTTAGAATTAAGGGCCAAATAAACTTCTGTTGTTTCAAACTATCTGCCTCTAAAATGAATCAGAAAAGACAACAACTGAAAGGAAAATGGGATTATGCCAAAGAAGTGAAAAACCTATAATTACTAGATTATCTAGAAGAACAGACCCAATAGAATGAATACATAGACACAGACACACAGACACACACACACACACACACACCACACGCACACAAACATACTCGCCCATACAATATAGGATTTATAAGATTGGCTTACAGAATAAAGGCTAAGTAGGCCAGCAATTGTCTTCTGCACACTAGAATGGGTAATAACATTGGAACACCAAAGAAGCTGGGTTCCAGGATCAGCAAAAGATGGCAGCCCAGCATCAGAGGCAACAATTCCCATAGTGTAGATTCACTCACCAGCAAGAAATGAAACTGAGCAAGCAAGCAGTATTTCTTTAGCTAGAGACTGCTTGATGTCTAGGCCTTCTCTGAAAGATGCTGGCCACACAATAGGAGAGTCTTCTGACCTGTTAAGCCTTTTTTGAAATGCCCTCACAGACCTCCCCAGAAATTTGTCTCTATAGGTTGTCTTACTTAGGATTTTATTGTGGTGAAGGGACACCATGACCATTACAACACTTATTTTAAAAAATTAATTGGGACTGGCTTACAGTTTAAGAAGTTTAGTTCATTATCATTATGATAGGAAGCATGGCAGCATCCGTGGGGAGCTGACAGAAGGCGGCTATCATCCTTGCAGCCATCTTGAGCCATATACCCTGACAAGAGATTTGTTTACAACAGCCTACAACAGCTGAGCACACTCTGATAACATCTTGTTTTAGATATCCAGGATCTTCCCTTGGGTGTGTGAGACTTAAAGGTGTGAGACTTAAAGGCGTGACCTAAAGGTGTGATTTAGAGACAAGATTTAAAGGCATGACTTAAGGGTGTGACTTAAAAGCATGACTTAGAAGTGAGACATATAAAAGGCGAAAGGCAGACAGGAGAGGAACTTGAGACAAGAAACTTGGAAAGAGAAACTTGGAACTGAGACAGAGACTAGCAGCTGGAACAGGATAAGGACTTGAGACTTATTACAGCTGGAACTAGGAACTAGACACTTGGACTAGAGAACTGGGATTAGGACTTGGTGCCGAAACCCAGGACTTGAGACTTGGAGGCACTAAGGACTAGGAACTAGGGACTAGGAACTTGAGACTTGGGACTTGAACTAGGAACGAGATTTGGAGAGAAGAAGAGAGACTGAAGAATAAACAGGATTGAATCACAGTCTGTCTGGTCTCCATTCTTTGTGTCTGTCCTCACTCTCTCTCTCGCTGAACCCTGACCTGCAGACGTGAGCAGGTTGGGGCAGTGTGGGCTCTAACAATTTAACCCCCAAGGCTTTTGGCAGTTCAGGTTCCAACATTGACAGAGCGGTCCACGATGAGCATCCAAGCAGACATAGTGATAGAGAAGAAGCTGAGAGTTCTGCATCTTAATCCACAGGCAGCAGAAGATAATGCTGGGCCACATTAGATGTAAAGCTGGCTACCACGGTGACACACTTCCTCCAATAAGGCCATCTAACAGTGCCTATGGGCTAAGAATTCAAACACATGAGTCTATTGGGGCCATTCCTAGTCAAACTGTCACATTGATTCCAGATTCAATTGAGTTGATAATTGAGTTTAATCATCATACCTATGGAGACATGAGCTGCTTGAAAATGTGCTCAGCTGTTGTAGGCTGTTGTAAACAAGTCTCTTGTCAGGGTATATGGCTCAAGATGGCTGCAAGGATGATAGCCGCCTTCTGTCAGCTCCTCGAGTCCTTCTATCCCTAAGTGGGCAACAGTGGGATTGGGGATGTCTAGACAACAAGTTGGGACACAGCCAATAAGATGATCTTCCTTTCCATCTCTCTAAAGGGCTAGATGGTACCTAAGCTGTTTTAGTCAGATCAGCAGAACTGAATTTGGTATCTGAGTAGAGGAGGCGGGACAATATTTTAGAGGAGATGAGCAAAAGGAGTAGTAGACACTTTTCTTCCAATCAGAAAATAGCGTGTCTTACTATCCAAGAGGACACGGTCATCCTTCTATCTCAGTAATAAATGCCTGAGATAATCAACTTCCCGAGGATAAGGTTTTCTTTGGTCAATTGTTTTTTCAGTCTTCAGTCCTGATCCCTATCATTCAGGGATATGAGACAGCAGGAACATATGGAAGCGCAAAACCTGTTACCTCTTCATGGCCAAGCACCAAAAAAGACAATGAGGGTGGGTCCGGTATCCCATAGTCCCCATCTGGAACACAACCCGGACAACTTAAAAGAAATAACACTAAGCTTGGCGTCTTAAAGGTTCCATACCCTCCTAAGAGTGCCGCTGTGACCAAGCATTTAACTCATAGACTTTGAGAAATCATTTAAGATCCAAACTAGCACCAGATTAAGTCCTGTTTTTTACAATTTAGACATTTTGAAATGTCCAAGCTGGTTAGTCCATAGTCTGGGTTTATCTGTTGTTCTTCCCATGATAAGAGTGATTAAGAGCTATAGCCAGCATACCAAAGAAGTGAGCATTGGTCCCAGAGAAATGGCCTGTCAAATAAGCTGCTACTGGGGTTTAAGCTGTAAAATGCTGAGTCACCTCACACTCCCTCAGAAAAGCAAGGGCTATCTCTGTGTGGGCTGTGTGTTCAGTTGCTTGTACACCCAGTGTAGAATGTAAGTCCCCTGGGCCAGGTGTTGTCACAGTTCCCTCACTATATTTTTCACCATAACCTCATGACAGAATAGCATTAATTTTTCTGAAGAAATCAAAAGAGTATACTTGAAAATTTCCATTATATTTAGCAATAAAAATTTTTAAAAACCTTAATTTTAAAATATAATCAGTTCTCTTTGGAAATACACTCTTTGAAGAATTCCGAGTTTTGAGAATTCTGAGCTTCCATCAAAAGGAAGGCTGTCCATTCCTTACCATTTAAATAGATACAGTAAGGCAAGCATATCACCCTTACCTTGGTGACACCCATCTGAACTGTTCAGCCTGTCTCCACCATGTTAAACCTTTTGTTCATTGAACAGATCTCTTCCCTCACCTCAGGGCCTTTGCACCTGCCAATGACTCTCTCTCTGAATTTTCCTGCTTTTTGTTTTGTTTTGTTTTGTTTGTGTTTGTTTGTTTGTTTGGTTGGTTGGTTGGTTTTGGCTTGATCCATGGTTACTTTTTGTCACTGGGTCTTAACTCCAGTATCACTTCCTTTAAGATACTTTCTGTGGTTACATCCCTAAAATAACTTCCACCCCACTCAGTTACAACCTTTCTTATCTTCTTCTGTTAGAGTTTCCTTCTGGGTTTATCCTGTTGTGTGTGAGTGTTTGTAATTTTGTCATGTGTCTTCACTATACAATAGCTAGAAAGGAACAAGAATCTTTTTGCATTGTTATGTGCAAAACCTTCAAGCCTAGAAGGATTTCCGGCATTAATTATATAATTCTATAATTATGTGTTGGCATGAACAATGATGAATTTCAGGTAACAACTAACCAATGCTCCCCCAAAGTCAATTTACCTGATCTTGGAGCAAATGCCAATACCCCTTGTCACCCAAATTTACCTCTAAAAGTTTTAGCTAATTTCTGGTAAAATTCTAGCAATCAAAGAAATATAATAGAAATAAAGGTTGAAATAAAAACTAATAAATACATAAAAAGAAGAATTCCCCAAAAATGATATAATTTGAGAATACTGTTAATCTACTAGATCTTAGGACAGATTGTAAATAAACTGTAAATGTTGAACTTTAAGAAGTATATAATCTTGAGGACTTGAAATCCCACTCCATAAGACAATACTGTAAACTGGGTCAAAAATTCCTGGAGGTGCTAGAGGATAACCTATTACTGTTATTGGGTCCTGTCGGATCCAACACAACTCAAACAGCACGTCAATTCAGAAAGAACGTTGTTGTAATCAAGCTGCTACTGATCAATCAGGAATGCAGCGCACGCTCAGGAGCTGAACTGAGACCCCTAGTCAGAATGCTATAGAGCTTTTAAACACAAAACCACCAAAGCCACAATCATCTGTGCTAAGTTTCAGTCACATTTCCTACCCAATCAAGATTCAGGGGTGCAGACTTTCCTAGGAACATTTCTTAGTGGTACGCTCATCCTGTTCTCATTGGTTGGTTTGCTCAACTGTGCTAGGACGACTTGCCTAGCATTCATATCTCAACTTGCCAACCAGGATATTGCTCATCCAGGGAGGTTTTGGGAACTTCAATTTTGTTTAACCCCTATTCAAAATGGAAGTTTTATTCTAAATAGCTTCAGTTTGGTTCTGTCTTAGGGTTTTTATTGCTGTGAAGAGAAATCATAGTCAAGACAACTCTTATAAAGGAAAACATTTAATTGGGGCTGGCTTACAGATCAAAGGTTCAGTCTATTATCATCATGGTAGGAAGCATGGCAGCATGCAGGCAGACATGGTGCTGGAGGAGCCAAGAATTCTACTTCTTCATCAAATGGAAGCTAGGAGCAGACTGGTTCTTCTGTCCTGAGCAGAACTTAAGCATAGGACCTCAAGGCCCACCCCAACAGTGACACATTCACCTCCTAATAGTGTCATTCCCTGTGGACCAAGTATTCAAACATATGAGTCTATGGGGGCCAAACTTACTCAAACCACTGCAACTTCCTTTTTATACTACTGTGATTCTGCTCAATGAATATAATATTAAATTTCCCCATAAATTCTTATCTTTATTACCTATGAATTAGTGCATTTCTCAACTGTCATCAGAGAACTTCTTTTGGCAGTAGATGGTGATTAATACAGAGACCCATGACTAGTCAAAGTGCAGAGAATTAAGAGGTTGGGGCATGTTCATTACTGAACGGGACATGTGTATTACATCTCTTCTGCTCAAGTCTCAGGGATCTCAGGGAAAAGGGGTTGGAAAGATTTTGAGAGCCAGAAGGAGTGGGTGTTTGCCTAAGAAAACAGTATTTACCAAACATGACAAGATTACTGTGCACATGAACTCACAGTGACCTTAGCTACTGCCCAAGACCAATGCAAGCCAAACCCCAGCATGGATGGGGGAAGGGCCCATGAAATCCCATCCCTTGCTTGGCAACTATTGGCAACTGGTGCCTGCTGGGGAAGGGAGAATCAGTTATTTCAGGGACTTAACCCCTGAGAGCCTGTCCATATTCCAGTAGGTCCTACAAACCTACTGGCAGCGCTAAGTGAATTTGATGAGTTTTTTAAAAGAGCACATAAAGTTGAAAGGGAAAACTGGTGGGAGGGATGGAGGAGGAACTGAAGTAGGTGAAAGGAAGGTATATTTGATTATATGGTTGATGGAATATTAGTCAGTCAAAACAAGGTAAAGTCCTGTAATTTATTGAGTCATGGATATAATGAGGACATTATATTAACTAACCCAGAAGTTAAAACTTTGGTGTCAAAGAGGTAAAGAGTGGAAAAGAATTCACCAGATCTTAGAAAGGATAGGAGTGGAGTAGAGGTGGGTACCAAAATGCTATTGGGGAGTTAAGGATGTGGTGTCCTCTAGCACACCACAGTGCCATAATCTTTAAAAGTAGCTACGTATTTCAAAATAACTGAGTAAAGATTTGAAGATTCTCATCACATGGAAATGATAACTCTTGAGGACCTAGAACTGCTAGTTACTTGGGCCTCATCATTACATCATGTGCCTACTATTGAATTATCCTCAAAGTGTACCCCACAGTAAATACAACAAAATGGTAAATGCCAACAAAATAAAAAAAAAAAGTTAAGTAAAATATATTCATGCTTTAATAGATGGTACCACTTTGTCCTGGTCTCACATACTACGGTCTGTCTCCTGTTAGGCTCAAACACTGCCTTCCTTCTCCTATCTACAAATGTGGGCATTCTCCAATCTGGGTATATAGGTAGCTTTTTTTCTGCATATGGCTTGTATCTCGGAGTGATCATATACTTCTACAGTCTTCAACACCACTTCTTGTTGGCCTTGAGAAACCCCAGTGTCATCATCTGCATAATGGGGGTGGCAATGGAACCTACTGTATAGCACTTGTCAGTACAAGAAATAACTTTTTGAAACTGTAGATTAAAAAAAAAAGCTGAAAAACCATAAAGGCCTTAAAGAATGTTAAAGAGATTTTTCAAAAAGCACTTGGAGGTGCACAGGTGGGTGATAAAACTCTGAAGTGTTTGTTATGAAAATCAGGATGGACATTTTTATGCTCACATTTTCTCAAATAGTTACTAGATGAAAGCACCCACGTGTCCATGGACAGATAAATGGACAAGCAAAGTGTGAGAATGTGTTTTAGAGGACTATTATTCAGCCTTATTAAGGAAATTCTGGCGTATGTTAGAACATGGATGAACCTTATAGTCATTACTTTAAGTGAATAGGACAGCCACAAAAGGAGAAATGTGAATGATTCCATTTGTAATCGCTACCTAGAGACAGAAAGAGGAATGAAGGCTGTCAGAGGCCGGCGGGAGGACTTTGAGCTTAGAACAATGCACTTCTGGAGATGGGCAGGCGTGATGATTGCTCAGAGTATGGATGAACATAATCTAGTAAACTTTACAATCAGCAGTCGATACTATACACACTTTATGACTATAATAAAAACAAAATAAGCCAGCACGGTGGCAAGTGTCTATACCCCCAGCTATTGTGGGGCCTGAGGCAAGTAGATTGCATGAGCCAAGGCATTTGGAGAAAAACTGAGTAATATAGCAAAAAGCATCCCGTCCCGTCCCTTCCCCCACCCCCACCCCCAAGTCAAAATAATAGTTTGGGAGAAAACAAGGGAAGTAGGAGGCCCAGAAAAGGAACATAAAGAATGTTCTAGAGTGGCTAATGAGGACATATCTCTTGCTAGTGTTTACAAGAGCCTTTGTCTTATGCTAATTCATGATTCAGTATTTTATACCTTTAAAGTAATAACGTTTAAAAGTAAAGAAATATAAAACACATAGAATTGTGCTTAGCATACAGAAAGCCCTCGCCGATAGTTATTGTCAGTATAATTGCATACTGACCTGCAACTACTCACCCATTTCCATCACCTCTGCCAACTAACATAATGCTCACTCACTGGATGTGATGGTGATGATGAACCCAGAAAGGCTGTTGCTGAGACTCTAAGGGCACCTGGTATAAAAGAGGCAAAAACACTAGGTTTGATGTATATGCCTGGAGCTAAATATGATCATTGCTGTACTGGGACTATGTTTTCCTTTCTGGGGAGTCAGGGTGAGCCCAGGCCTATCCTAACAGAGGGCTCAGGTTCATCCTTAGACTATGCCCATCCCTGCTATAGAGACCCTGTGCAGATGACACTTGGTAATCCTATGAGATGTGCAACTGATTATCTGGTGGCTAGAATCATACTTGCTGTAGGCATTCAGGGTAAAAGGACATAGTATTGAGATATGACTATGTTTAGGAGGGCAAAGGGAAGACATAAAGGAAATTTTCTTTGAAAGGCCAGGAGGCAGAGGTTTGGCCTACCTTCCATGACATAGTTGAGACAGACCAGAGCCAATGAGACTCACGGAGTGGAAAATGGCTTGGACAGGATTCTGAAAGCCAGGTGCAAGATGTCCTTGGAGGCAGACAGAGACATGCACATTTGTGATGATGGGGAACAGAGCACAATTGTTGAGCAGAGGCAATGAAAGATTTATTCCTTCAGTCACAGCAAGGACGATGGATAGAGGCTGCTGCAGCAAAACTGCCCTCATCGCAGGAGACTGGCTGACACTCTGAGGCTTAAGGGAGATTTGATTGAAGGGAGAATCCACAGGACTTGTCCCCTGCCTGGCTGTGGGGAATGAGAGACAAAACAGCTTTAGCCTGAAGTAAGGAAGAGGGTGTGATGTCTTTTACAAAGATGGCAGTTTGCATTTCCCCCTGGGTTCCAGGTTGTCTCAACCCTGTCACTGACTTATTATAGTGCAGATAATTCCATCGTGGAGTGGAGGCAATTTTGCATTTTTAACAAGTTCTTATGTGGTCTTAAAGCTGCTGACCCCTGGATTCAAGCCTTTTGAATAAGGAGATTCTGAAATAGAGATTTCCAGCTTGCTCATTGATGAGAGTTTATTAAAAAACAAAATAAAACAAAACAAAAAAAAAACCGACATAACCCTGGCAATATAAATCATATGCTCTGGGATGGGACAGGGGCACTGGGATTTATTAAAACAATGTGGTTGCATATTAGCCTCAAATACTCAGTTCAGAGTTCTGAAACAAGAAAATATATTTCAGTCTTCAAAAGTTTCTAAGGAAAAATGCCTTCCTCAAAATTTATTTATTTTTTTTTATAGCCTTACAAGATTTAGCCTTTCATAAACCTGTGTGTACCCAATTACTAACATCAAAATCAAATTGTTTCTTAAGGTGCAAGGTAACTGAGCAAAACAACGCAGTGGATCCTTTATGCTACTGCAGGGAGGCCATTTTTTTTTTTAAGATGCATAGAGGGAAATGTCTTGCAGCACTGTGAATCCTGTTGATTTATGAGGATGAATGCACTGTGCAGAAGCTGCTGACTTGCCTCAGCTCATCAAAGAAACTTCTCCAGAGTTATTTTGAAGACCTCCTGCTGTGTCTTCAGTTCCTATTTCTGTAAATCTTTCTTTAAACGGGGAGGGCTTCTGCTCCGCCTGCTTTGCACACCCCCTCCAGCACCCCCCTCCCAAGGTGCCTGGATTCAGCCTCCTGCTCCTTGTTAATCTTTGCCATGCTAGAAAAACACACAGGCAAATCCTGCACTGAGTAGCAATTAAAGTATTTTACTGCAGACTGCAAATTGTGGTTGTAAAAAGAGCCATTCCTCCCAGGCTCTTCCCCAGTGCCTACAATTTATAGCCCCCCAGCCTTCATTCTATTGAGTATTAGAATTCCACAATGCCTGGGCTAGGCAGAGAAATTTAGGAGGCAGGGTGTACAACTTTACCCTCTCACCAGCTTTTTCTAATCTGGCTCCTGGGAAGCTTGGCCAATTGATTCACACAGGTGTGGCCTTTCTCTATCTGTCCATGGGAAGGGGTGTTTCTATCATGGAAAGAACCAGGAGTCAAGGGTTCAGTTTACTACGGGAGTCTCCACTGTGGGTTGTGAGTTTCCTGGTTTAGGAACCCATGTGATGGGGATTTGATTACAAATGTTTAGCAAGTAGCTCGGGGAATAACATGACACAGCTAAACAGTATTGTACTGTTTGTCCATTTCCATGGTGTTAGTTCTCATACCATGGACCATTTCAAACTGTCAACCTGACATTACCAGTCCAGGAGCTAGGACAGATCACAGTCCCACATTACCATGAAGCATTTTGACCACAGAATACAGCAAACAGCATCAATCTAAAGAAAGCTGTCATTATTAAAGTAACCAGGAGCCAATGTGCTTGTAGTATTTATTACATTTCTTTTTGGAGATAATTTATTTTTCACAGATATAGCCTAATTTTTAGAACAGTTGTTTGTATAAACCAGCTCACAAGTTTTCTAAAACTAGGAATTGGCTATCATAACTCAGAAGCTGGTTCTCACACACGTCTGCTTGTGATCCTCTGAAGAAATAGCATGATGGCTCAGCTGGTAAAGGCACTTGAGGCCAAGCCTGATGACCTGAGTTTGGTCCTTTGAGAACCTGAATTCAATCCTTGAAACCCATATAGTACAGGGAAAGACCCCCCCCCACCATTTGCTCTCTGACTTTCATATATGCATCCTGGTATTTCATATGTCCCCCATACACAAATGAATAAGTAAATATCATCAAAGCAAAGAAAGAACTGACATCAGTGTGCACAATCACTATACATTTGCATGTTTCCATTATAATAAACTGCCAGACTGGCTAACTTAGAGAAGACTTTTTTCCTTATAATTTTGGAGGACACAAGTTCACAATCAGGGTGTTGGAAAGGCTGTGATCTCTGCAGCTTTTCTCCTTGACATTTAGAGGGCCATCTTCTTGCTGTGTGCATAGGCATCTGGGTAATTCTTGTCTATAGCAGTTGAGCATTAAAAGGTGGAATAGTAATTAAAACAAACAAATTTAGTTGTTGAGTTGTTGGAATGCTTGGTCATTCTTTAGTAGTCAAGAGTCCTTGGTTGTTTTCTTTTTTAATATTTAAATGATCCTCCTGCAGTGTGCCTGTATTACTGTTATTTATAGACTACAAGCATTACTTATCTCAATTGGGGTGATTATAGTCCTTCCTTTCTCATGGATGTCTTAAGAGATCACTTCTCCTCATGACCACTTAGCCATTATAATGATTATTAAACTGGAAGCTACTTAATACATGAGCAAAGACGCACATATATTGGGCCAGTGACATAGCTCAGTGAACAAAAGTGTTTTCCAGGCAGTTCTGGCAACCATGTAAACATGGAGAGAGAGAACCGACTCCATAAAGCTGTTCTCTGGCCTTGATACATGCCACATGACACACACATGCATCTTCCAAAAATATAATAAATAAAAATTACAAAATAAAGAATGTCTGGCAATTCAACTACTTGGTTCTATAGATATTGAAGCTACAGCTTAGCGGGTGAAAATGACCTTCTGGAGATTAAATTGTAAGTCAGTGTCAAAGAAAAAACCATAACTATATTCTTCTCCTTCCTAGGAGTCAGTAGAGAAAAGGGAAAGAGTTAAAAGTAGAGACAAGGGAAAGAGTTAAAAGATCAGAAAATATAGAGGTTGAAATACCAGCATTTGCTGAGATATAATGCTCTCTTAACTGGAACCCCTTAAAACTAAGCTTGAGGTAAGACTTCCTTCTACCATTCTGCCAATTATTCCAACCCCATGCAGCAGGAAGAAGGGAAAAGGAAACTGAAATCAAGGAGAAAGAAAAGTCCTATGGTAACTATATCTCCTCCAAAAATTCATGTTTAAAAATAAAATTGTTGTCATGATAGTATTAATATGTATACCTTGAATGGTAATTATGCCTCAGGGCTCTGGCCTGTTGAATGAACTAATGTGGCTATCACAGAGGTGACTTTTTCATTGCAAGAGCTCCTGGTAGGATAATTTTGGCCCTTATCTTTTTTCTCTCTCCGACATTTGCTTGTCCATCAGTATTCTGCCATGGTATGATGTAGCTCAAGCCTTCAGCAGACACCAAGACTGATAGGTTCCAAAATTGTAAGAACAATTTTTTCTTTACAAGTTACCAAGCAGCAGCAGATAGACTGAAATAGCAAATGCAAGGCAGTGGGTTACTGAGCTGACCACAAGTGAACACAGACAAGTGTTGGATCACAGAGACTATAGAGGAGCAACAAGGAGGCCTCATCACAAGAGTGACAGGGATGCTGTGTCTCGAGTCCACAGCCTGGAATTTATTATCTTCACATCCCTGACTGGGGCATTAATAAATCTGTTAAAAAACATATTTGTGGAATAGCAAGAGATAGGTTAACAACAATGAGGGCAGGAATCTCCATGAAGATGCATTTGAAATACAACTCATTTACATACACATAATTGTCCACCAATCAGAATGTAAATATCTATTTAGTGCCATTGTTGTGAAGATAAGCAATAAGGCATTAAGTATAGAAGCAAATTCCATGCTTGATGGCAGCCACTTCTCCAGCCCCTGGCACTGTCCCTGCTGTGCTGTAGAGTTTGACTTTAAAACTCAGAATGAAGTCTTTTAATGAAGGTTGGTTCTCAGACTCACCCGTACATTTAGAACCACCTGGAAAATTAAACTTTGCTGCTCTCTGGGACTCACCCTAGTGACTATGGTGTGTAGCTAGGGAATAACTGACTTCAAAGAGCAGCTTAAGTCACAATTCCAACTATTTAAATGTCAAAAGTTCATTATCCAGTTCAATGCTACAGTCTTTGCATTCATTTTGTATGAAAATTTCACTTTGACTGCCTTCAGCATGGCCCAGGCCGAGGATGACTCAACTATCTCTTCATCATCCTTCTTATCTTCATATCTATGTTCAGAGACGCCAGTGGTCGGTTAAAAGGACCCAGAAATCAAATTTTGCCTCTCCTAGATCCATGGTGGGCAATGCAGAAAGCTGTTTCTTTCTTTGTTACAGCTATTTATCTTCATGCCCGAGGAACGCAGAGTAATTGTGGTCCTTTGAAAGCATGGCTGTGGGGATAACTCTACATGAGGGCTCATATTTTACAGGACTTTGCTAATTGAAAATTATTCAGGAATAAAATGAAAAATGTCTAAAGTTATTTGTTGGTAAATATACAATGCGCTAAGACCTGAATTTCCAGAATATGAGCTAGTAAACAATAGGAGTCGCGTGGATTGTCTTTCTCTACTTGGCATGATGTCCTTCTACATCCCCCTAGTAGATTTATAGGCATTCGATTTGTGGAAGTTAGGTTAACCCCTGGCTTTTCAAAATAAGCAGCCACTGGGCAACATGTTGTCAACTTGAGGGTGTTGTGATGCTCACCAGGTGATGGTGATGAAGAGCACCGTGAAGCTGCCAGCTGTGTGAGAAATGCTCAAGACATTGCTATTCCAAATACAGATGCAGACAGATTGTTATTCTAGAGGTGTGTAGAAGGCTACCTTATTACTATTCAAAAAGCACTTTCTCATTTGAAGAAGTTGAGAAAATCAATATGCTGTAGTGACTGAAGCATTCAAAGGCTCAAGACGCAATAAAGAATGAGTCTCCCTCCCCTGACCAAATCCACAGATCAAAATCAAAAGCTCCAGCCCCACTTGTAAAAGAAGAAGCTAGAAAATACCTTTGAGAGCTTAGCCACATTCCCCAGAAAGAATAGATACCATGATTGTTTCAGGGAGTGAGGAGTCCATCAGAAAGTTTGAAAACGAGTATTTGGACTTTAGAATACTGTCTAAAGTCCATGGGTGCTTTTGAGAATGGAACAACATTTAAATCTGTGGAGAGGGCCCAGGGGAGTCTACATGTTTATGTGTATGTGATATTAATAGAACCTGCTACACCCAAAATCATAATTGGCTACACATAATTGTAATGGTCTTTTGGCTTTGAAATAACATTTAAACTGTATGTAGAGATATAAAAAGATGTGCTGGTATCAGGCAGTTCCTTAAAAATCTACTTACTTACTTTATTTGGGCAGAAGAATACATATATATATATATTTACTACCCTTTATTTTTAGCATGAAGTTAAGTTTTTTTTTTTTTTTTTTTTAGTGCCTACCATTCTCAGGTTCCTGCATCAAGGGCTGTGAGTGAAGTATATCTTTACTACTTTGATATCCAATTCAGTTCAATCCATGAAGCAGCCATGTGCTAGGTACCTAGGTAACTAATTATAGCAGTTTTTTCCTGGATTGTCCTGGTTAGAGCATTAGACATCTTCAGTTAGAGAAACCTTTCCACTTGGCACTGAAGAAAGTACCAAGGAAAGAAAAGTTCACAAGAAACTTATGATTTAATTGCATCAAAAAGGAAATCTATGCATAAAATTGACAGAGTCATGAAAGAATGCAGTAAATAACTCAAACTTACTCTGTGACGAACTGACATAACACTAAAAGCAAGTGCTATGGAGATCTTATTTAAAAAGATAAGTAATTCTAAGGCAAGAAACATCTGTTTGCTTCAATGTTTGTGGAATTTTCAAGTATTGGTTCAAATTTTTATTAAGAGATAAGCAAAGTTCTGAACAGGGTATATGATGCCTGGAACTTGATTTCTATTTTCCATACCTCTAAACACTTATTCCCAAATAATGTATTACATATATCTAAAATGGATATTGCAGTATGAACTTGTTTGTCTATTCCATGGGGCTATTGGAAGAAACATATGAGACTGGTAGTATGGATAAACTGAATTTGAAAACTATAGAATTCAACACAAGTGTAATGGGATACACGACATCCTTAATGCTGTTGAATAAAGATAAATCCAGTATTACTTCAGTAGTCTTGACCTGTTGGCTAATATGATCGTTATTGCTGACTATTTACATGTAAATGAACTAAGTAAAATTACATTTCTTTAAAGCTCCTTGGTTCTCCTAGCCATATTTTAAGCACTCAGTGACTACCACTGATAGAGACTAGCTGGTGACTACCAGTGAAGAGACTAGCTGGTGGCTAACACAATGGATAATACATAAAACATTCCTATTACTACACCAGGGTTTCTTGAATAGTCCTCACTTTGAACATTTTAACAAAATGTGAGGGCATTTCTATAGAAAAAAAAAAAAGAGGCATAATAAAGATTCCAAGATGCACAGCATTAACCCAGGTTGTGGTAGTTACTATTCCAGCTCATTTTTATATCCTGGTTCTTTTTCTTCTGGGCATGTGCTAACATTACATTCTCTAGCATTTTCCTGGTTGGTGGAGAACACGGGGTCAATACTGGTCCATAAGGTAAGAGCACAAATGATTTATGTCACTTCAAGGCTGAACATTTCATCACTGATGGGAAGCCATCCAAGACTCTCTTCATCTTTCTATAGTTAATGGAAACATACAAGGAAATGGCCATTGATCAACTGAGATCCTGTAGGGAGAAATACACAGACACAGTTTGGTTCCCAGATGACCCTGATGCACACACTGAAGAAGCAAGAAATCAGCCTTTCTTGGTATAAGTAATATAAAATTTGAGCTATTTAGGGTAGTGTTTGTATGTTTGTTTGTTTATTTTTGGCAGTGTCAGGTCAAGCTATTAACATTAAAGTAAAGGCAAAAAAAAATGTGTGACAAGGTAAGTGTGTAATCCTAGTTATTTTCCTACATGGCTCATTCTCCAAAGGCACATATACAAAGCCCCACATGCACACACAGTACATCCAGGAGAGAACAAAATAGATACTGAATCTCCCACTGCAGTGCATTAACCGTGTTCCCCAAATTTCGTGTGTTGGAAGTTCAGCTGACAGACATGTAACCATAGTCTTTGAGAAGTTGGAAGTGATTGGACCAAAGATATCTTTTCTTATGAATGGATTGGTCCATTGGCTATTAGTAGGTTGCTTGGTCATAGAAATGAAGTCTCTTTAGTTAGCTTGCTCTGTGTCCGCATGGGATATCCTGAAGCACTTCAGGACTCTAAAGAGAACACCTATGAGCAAGAAAGTCTTCAGAAGATAAAAACACTTGGCCTTGAATTCCAAACCTCCAGTAAATATTTATCCCTTTGAAAATTATCCAGTTTGCGTCATCTAGGCATTGAAACATAAAACAGACTAAAAACTCTTTCTACCTATTCAGTCTCATTCAAGAGACTCTGACTAGTTTCTTGGCATGAGATTATCCAAAACCATGTGCAACTCACTTAATAGACTCCAGTTTTAAACAAAGTACAACACTTTCTTTCATTAAGGCCTGAACAGTAACATTTCAGAAGGAACAGAGTTAGTGAAACTGGTACCAGGACTTTACCAGAAGGAATTCAGACATTATTTACTATCACGTGCTTCCACTCTTGGTCTCTCCAACTATAACCTGAGAGAAACTAAAAAAGGAAGAAAAGCCATCTCAGACCTGAATGGCATGCTTTCTTCTCCCAAAGGAAAATCTGGAATATATTGAGCTAATAACTGAACATATTTAGGTTTTGAAGAATGCAAGGAGATTGGAGGAAGCAAATTGTTCATATTCTACTTAGTATTCCAAACCCAGCATTTTAATTTAAAACAGCAGGGAGCAACTTTGCTTTTGAAACACACTGAAGTTTTTGGTTGGGGGAGCTTTAGAAATCTTACACTTATATGTGGATATGTCTCAGCAACGTGTAAACAGTACTGCACCTAATGTTTTGTAATCGCTATTAATCAACATTGTTGGTCCTGAGTGTAGAGTCTACCTACTACTCACTGGCCTTTCCCATCACCCAATCCTCTAAACAGAGCGTGTCTGATGAGTGTCTGCTGTCATAACCATAGCATGTCTATATGGATAAAAATATAACACACATACCATGCTGATAAAATTATAAACACACACACAGAGTAGGGTGAAGGTGGGGGGATTGTTGAGACAGACAGACAGACAGAGAGAGAGAGAGAGAGAGAGAGAGAGAGAACTGTATATTGGGAATCTTCCTTTCGCCTTCTTCAGAGCACTGACAAGTAGAAGCTTGCCCTTCTTTTTCTCTGAAGAAAACAAAGCTTGGAGACATCAGCCGACCTGTTTGTGACCGGCTCACCGTTGATGGGCATCCATTTTCTGTAGAGTTGTCATTTATTTACAGGCTGCACTCGCTGCCTCCCCATCTTGGCTAGGCTTCTTACCCTTCCCTGCCTCACTTCGTACTCCCAAGGCAGTGCTTTCTAGAATTGCCTCTGCATAAACTGCTCTGAAAAATTATCTGCACTGGCTTCAGAAAAAAACTCAGCATAAAACCATGTTATTAAGCCCATACTGTAATGTAATTAACAAATCCAGGCGGTCCCCTTAACTAGATTTTAGTTCCCAATGTTTCAGTTGCATGTGGATAATCACAGTTTAAAAACACCAAGATGTCTTGACTCTTCCCAGGGAGAAGCCATAGTCACATATACCTTATCACAGAATATTTATATAACTCTTCTGTTCATTACTAGTGATTGTTATCAAGCTCACATTGTAATTGGTTGTTAATTTTGATTGCCAACTCGGTTAGCTAAGATAGCTTCTGACATTGCTGAAGCACACTGTTGAGTATATCTGTAAGCATGTATCCAAAAAGAATTGACTGTAGGGAAAAAAACCTGCTCTGTAGGTAGACAGTACTGTCCATGGGTTGTAGTCTTGGAATGAATAAAAACAGTTTTGTTGATTTGTTTGTTTGTTTGTTTGTTTGTTTTAAAGGAAGCTAGTTGAATGTCCTTAAGCCCCATCTGCTGCTTCCTGGGTCAAATTTGAGGAGTCGAAAACCAGCTCAGGTTCCCATTTCGATGAACTCTGTCATGTCCTCCACACCACCAAGGCCTTCATCCCCTCCAACCGTAGACTAAAAGAGTTTCTCCTGCAGGTTGGTTCTTGTCATATATTTGGCCACAGTCATGAGAAAAGTTGCTAATGTGCTGGCCTGCTTTACAGATTAGGCTTCTGGCAAGTACATAAAGAAGCATAACAGAGCATGCACGGGGCTGAGGACAGCCTGGGGTTCTAGGCATCCTGGGAGAGTTTGGGAATGTGCTTCCTGAAGACAAAGAGGAGGTACAGGATTAAAATTTGTTGGACTTGGGTTTCTATAGAAGTTTTCAACTGTCTCGTACCCCGACTCAGCACCCCAGAGCTGAGAAGACTGGAGCAGGGAAATGCTGTGCTCCTCTCCGTGTCCTTGTAGCAGCCATCTAGTAACTGTGCTTCAGGATGCACTTCCCTATCATTATCCAAGAGAGTGGGTGCCCTTCAAAGAAGGAGAGGTCCCCTTCAAAGAAGTCCAAAAAGAAGAGTTTGGCGGGGAACTTACCATAAACTCAAATCATGAGGCATCAGAATTCAGCCTGAGATAGCACGTTTATAAATAGCCTGCAATTCTGGGGATGAGATTCTACGTGGCTGTTATCACTTTAGTCATAATTATAACCTGACCAACAAGGCCATGAGTAATCACATCTCCATTTGCCCACTCTGGTCAGGACCCAATTACTGTGTGGGAAACACTCCTTCACAGTTCAAAGTTCCGTATGTATCAGTCACATCAAGCCACTTCCAGGAAACTTTACCCAAACTGTGAAAGACTGATTACCCTCACTATAGCTTTTACTGTTGACACTTTGCCTGGTTTAAGCTGACCTGACACCTCAATTTGAATGCTACAGTTCACTTGAGAACGCCTTTCCCAACACTACCACATCAGAAAATGAGAGTCAGCTGTCTGGCCTCTATAGAGAAGTGAGCTCTGCCCTGCACAGCGTGGGGCTCTGATAAGAACTTCACAAACAAAGATAAGAAAAATTGAGCCATGGATTTTCTTTTATAAAAAAAAGAAAGATCGAAAGAAGGGTGGGTGACACAGTTTTGAAATAAGAGATATTGAAACGAGATGAGAAGAAACAGGCAAAGGAATTTTAGCTCCCCCCAAAATGAAGGAACCTAAGTGCTTGACCTGCTCAGTCTCCTACCTTTTCATCCTTACACTTTCTTTCTATTATCCAATGGGCCCCTGAGTTTAAAGATTCTCTCTTGGGCCAGAGATGGGACAATGTGAGCATTGTCAATAAAGATAATAGCCATAAAGACTAAAAATGCAATAAATAGATTAAATACGTGAGCTCATAATAATTTTAATAAGTTTAATACACAAGTTCATAGTGTTGTTAGAATCCATTGGATGGTGTGTGTGAACAAACCTATCATTTTGAAAAATTTCTAATAAATGGAATAAGCCAATGAAACAGGTATTTAAAAAAAAAAAAAGCCCAGGCCCATTCTCTAGGCTAACAGTGGTTCACACCTTGAGCAGTGATGAGAGGTATTCCTTCCAACAGGGTGTATTTGCTTTTCCTTCCCCAGTGGTGCTCCTCCTGCCTCCCACACCACCCTTTCCTTCCTTATCACTTCAGCGTATGCCAGGTGCAGCCTGTTTCTTCTTTTATCCCCCAAATACCATTTGGAAACATTTAACCAAACTCTTAGGTGTGGCAGAAAGAAGCACAGAAATTAAGTGCACGTTTAATAATAGCTTTCTCTGTTTTGAAAGCTTTCTTTCCCTGACCTACTCTCCTTGGGGAGATGTCCTCATTTCTTCAGAGTCTCCCCACCACCATACATGTAGCCTGGTTCTCCCCTCCTTTTACTTTCCTTCAAAAATTTTTCTCCCATAAAACCCTGCCAGCCTCCCTGAGATTTTCCTATCTTATCCTGAAAGCTTCCTATCATTTTAACAAATAATTGAGCCTCTCCTGGATCAAATCTCTCTATTCTCCAGACCTTTCTGAAAGAACTGATATATCCAATGGAAGATGCCCCTTTAAGTTTCAGTTCTTAAACAAACGAGACATCTTTCATTAATTGGAATTCTGGTTTTATGTTGACTCATCTGACCTAACCTCCAATCAGATTTTTTTTATCTTCCCATAATAATAAAAACCCTTTACAATTTTTTGCAGACTTAATTTCAAGTATTCGTCAGGGCTATTAATCAAAGATGTATTATGTATACATTTCAAACAAACTCTATTAATCAGCTTGCCAATTATTTTTCATTTTGTGGGGTCTGTTTTCCCCACAGGCATTTGTCATAGGCATTTCTCATGAAAGGTTCCGGTTTTTCAGCCTTGGTCACTGTGGTATTAGTCTGTGACCTTCGAAAGCAGACTATTGCTTTGTTTGGGAGTAAAAAAAAAATCTAATTACAGTAGTTAAATGAACTGGAATTAATTAACTTGTGGATACTTGACATTTATAGCTAATTGGTCATATCTATCATAAAAAGAGAACTTGGGCCTTTCATCTCTGTTTTATCAACCATGCTGAAAATCAATAGAGACTCTCAAATAGCAAGGCAGCTGAGGCTCTCAGCGGCATACTTGATCCAGAAGAAATCACAAGATGTCATTAAGTTATAGATAGAAATTTCTCAGCCTTCTGAGATAATTTTATGAAAAAATAAATTCCTAGCCACTGCATTATCAGACAGAGACTGTGGAGATATTCTAACATGAGGGCCTCTAAAGAGAAAACCCACTAAATGAAGAAAAGGGGCTTTCCCAGTGCTGATTTATGGGTCTCCAGTCATTCTTCAACTTTGTCGCACTTGGGATTTACTAACAGTCATGAAGCAAGGGTCTAAGCCTTTAGAGTCTAAGGGCTCGGAGAGAGCTGGTGTGCAAGCTACACGAAGCCCTTGATTCTTCAGCCTCTATGATTCACTCCCAGTGATGGACTGGATCATCCAAGAGGGATGACTTCATACAGCTGTGTTCACGTGACAGAAGGAGAAAGAAATACGGAAAGGATGAGAAATGTTGTCTTTTATTTTTGTGAGCCCATAAATAGCTTCAAGCTGCCTTCTTGGAAGCTGGTTCATGTTGTATTTCTATCAACAATTCATGGGATTTTGCCTTTTCATAAGATTTAGATTGTTGGTATGGCTGCTTTAGTTTTTTTTCTACTAGTTTTCCAATGTGATCGGTACAGTGGCTTATTGTTAGGTTACTTTGCATTTCCCCCAGTGACTAGTGTATTTAATGTCTTTTCATATATCTGCTAATCATTTGATGGCTTCCAGTAAAATATAAAGTGTGTGTGTGTGTGTGTATGAGAGAGAGAGAGAGAGACAGAGACAGAGAGAGACAGAGAGAGAGAGAAAGAGAGAGAAAGGGAAGGAGAGATAAAGAGGGGGAGGGAGAGAGAGAAAGGATAGCTACGTATCAGACTAGTCTTGACCTTGTGTCTCATCTGCCAAAGCATCCTAAGTGTTAGGATTACACCATGCCCAGCTCTAAAATATATTCTAAAACAACTTTGTATTACATTTATTTACTTGTGTGTACATGTGTGAATTCTCACATCCCACAGCATGTGAGTAGAAGTTAGAGAACAATTTATGGGAATGTATTTTCTCTTTTTACCATGCGGGTCCCAGGGATGGAACTCAAGTCATTAGACTTAGCAGCAAACACCTTTACCTGCTGACCTATATTTCCAGCTAATTATATAAGACATACACATACATGCACACACACACACACACACACACATCCCCAAAATATATGCTATATAAATAAGTCCATGACATATAAACTTACAGGTATAACAGGGCTGTTCATAGCTAAAACCTAGATACAAAATCAATTACCATTAACAGAGAAATGGTTTGCTAAATTATGATATACCCCTATTATATTAGATTTTTTCACAGAAATAGGACCAATAGAATAGATGCATAGATTAGATAGATAGATAGATAGTAATAGATAAATTATTAGAAAGATAGGTGCTAGATAGATAGATAGATAGATAGATAGATTATAGGAATTGGCTCATGCAATTATGAAGACAAACAAATCTCTCAACCTGCCATCTGCAAGCTGGAGACCTAGGAACCCAGTAGCATCATCCCAGTTTGAGTATTAAGGCCTGAGTAGCAGAAAACCAATGTATAAAATCCCCAGTCTAAATCTGAAGGCTTGGAAATGAGGAGGGTAGACAATGTAGGACTCAGTCTAAGGTAGGCAAAAATCAGTGTCCCACTCAAGGATACTCCTAAGCTATTAGGGAACAGGAGCAGGGACAGAAGCAAACAAGCAACTACAATAGGGATGGCAATGATAGAAGTATTTTCATATATTTTGTATTTTGTGTTGGACCAGGTGTCAAACCTATCAGTCACTTCTCCAAAGAGAAGGCCAACAGACAGTGCCCAGACTTCCATGTAGACCTTCCTGGAGCCATAGGCACAGCACCACTGTAGACAGAGAAAAACAGAACTGTGACACCAGAACATCCTACAAAATGCCCCAGAAAGTCAGCTAAGCCTGAATGCACCTTTACCAAGACCAGTTATATAAATCAGGACCCATAGAAGGATCATTCCATTAGTGACATGCAAGTCTCCCTGATATAAGGTACAGATTCATCTCTCTAGATAACAAACCCACTTGCCAATGATCTGTGAGATGTAATTATAGGTGGATATATGGACAAAGCAGTTCCTGAATAAAGATAATAGTATAGATTTGGGGCAAGAACAGGGAAATTAAGATTAAAATACTGCTGCCAGATTCAATTGTGATGAGATAATTTTCTGCTTGAATTTATTTTGCACCATAAAGAGTCCATTAAAATTTTATGGGAAAAGATATTTTTATATCCTATATTATGTTCAGATGCTTTCAATGTTTATTTGGGCTTTCAGATGCTTAAGCTACTTCAAATGATCGCATAACAGTAAACTGTTTCCATAGGAATAGACTTTTTATTTGAATTATTTTTTCCAAGCTTCTTTTTTAAGTCCGTATTCAGTGCAGTAGTGAACCAGATAAAAGTTTCCCAGCTTTATCTGAACCTATCTATATTCTTTGGCAGCTCCTGCTACTGTGTGCTGCTATTGTCTATAGTGGTGCTGTGCTTACAGCTCATGTTCCACCATGTAAATAAAAGTCTAGGATGTGGGAGAAGAGAGGGTGCCTTGACTCTTTTGATCCAAGTTTAAATATCACTAGCCAATTCCTTCTTATTTTAAATAGAGAAACAAAGTCTGAAAGAAGGTAAGCCTGCTCGAGATGACAGTGCTAAGCTGTAATCAGAGCCAAGGGCTCCCAACACCGTGTCTGCCACCCAATGCCACACTGTCCTTATCCTTAAGGACCCTAATGCTCTGGAACCGTAAGCCCCGAATAAGCCCTTTCTTCTATAAGTTGCCATTTTTATCACAGTGAAAGAAAAGCAACTAATACATGTTCTAGGTCACCTGATCTGTAGAAGACCCTGTTTAAAAACGTTAAAATCCTAACAAGAGTTAACTCTTAGAAGTAAAGAATGGAGAGTCATTATTTAAAGTATTTAAACCAATAGGGCACAAATATCTTCACAGCACTGACTCTGTTTTATTCACACACAGGAATACTCAACACTATTTGTGGTGGTCACTTGACTTTCTCTCTTGCTATCACAAGGTTCCATACTATCCACACTGTCCGTGCTGTTCATATTATCTATACTTATACTGTCTATATTGCCCATACTGTCTATGCTGTCCATACTGTCCATGTTGTCCATACTGTCCATATTATTCATACTCTCCATTCTGTCTATAGTATCTATAGTGTCCATATATTCATGCTGTCCATATTATCTATACTGCCCATGCTGTCCATATTATCCATATTGTATACCCTGTACATACTATCTATGCTATCCATACTGTCTTTGTTGCCCATGCTGTCCCTGCTGCCCATACTGTCCATATTAATCATATTTTCCATACTGTCTATACTGCACATACTGTCTATACTGTACATACTGTCCTTACTTTCCATACTACTCCATACTGTCCTGTCCATGCTCTCCATACTGTCTATATTATCCATACTGTGTATGCTGTCCATACTGTCCATACTGCCTATGCTGTCCATGATCTCCAAACTGTCCATATTATCCATACTGTCCATACAATCTATGCTGTCCATACTGTCCATGATGTTCATGGTGTCCATATTATTCTACTGTCCATAACTATCCATACTGTCCGTGCTGCCTACACCTGACTTCAGGTTCAATAGGCTGCCCAGACCTCCTGCTTCCATGTCCGACCAACTCTGTTGTTGCATCTGTATCCTAGAGTCCCCAACCCTTAACTAGAACAAAACCCTACCTTTGCTCTTATTTTCCATCTTATTCTGCTCCACTGAATTCTTATATCATAAGAACATTGTGTTCATCAAATCTCCTTCACAGAAAGCCCCACCCCAAACTCTCTTTCAAAGTTCCCTTGAAAGATTATTTGTTTAACACTTACTAAAATCTTAGACCCCAAGAAACCCAGACATGGGCCCAGATTGTTGTCTAACCTCAGCATCCTCTTCCTAACATAGAAGAAGACATGTAGATTAGGAGACTGCTGCATTCTACACTGCTCCTCTGAGATGGGCCAGATTAGAGATCCTGCAACTTCGGTTGTAACGAATGCATCCTGAGCAAACCTACAGTCCTGGGACATTTCATTAGCTCCTAGCCCCAGCCCTTCTGATTTGCTTTTCATGTTTCATTTTCTTCCTCCTTTAGTGGGCCATACTACAGATAAAAAATTATAAATATAGATACTATAGATACAACAATTAAGTTAGAAAAAGACTGTTTCGGGGATTTTTTTTTTTTTTTTTTTTTTTTTTTTTTTTTTTTTGGCTGTATCACCCTGTACTTCCAGTGAATTGTATGTGTGCGTGCACCTGCCCAGGAGTATCTTGGATCTGCAAATGGAGAAACACACACACACACACACACACACACACACACACACACACACACACACGACTATGTCTTCTAGATATGACCAGGAGGCTTCACCTATGGTATGGCTGCCTAAAAAAAGACCTGAACAATAACAATGCCAGTTGACATCCCAATGTGGACAGAGAAAATGCCACGGGTCTCTATTTCTAGATGAAGTGTTAGAGAGAGGGAGACTGAGTCTCCTTAAGCATAAGAACCCTAAGTAGTTATCTAATATTGAGTGGTCATCCTAAAAACTTATATCCTAGCAATGCTAAACAGACTCAGTAGGTTGTATTTATATCTCTCTGTGTGTGTGTGTGTGTGTGTGTGTGTGTGTGTGTAAAAGAGTAATCGTTAAAGAAAAAGAGGTTATGAATTTGAGAGGGAGCTGGTAAGTATGGGTATAAGAGGGATTGAAGGGAGGAAAGGGATGCAAAATATTTTTTTAAATAAAATTTATAAAACAAATAAAGATTAAGCATTATATAGCTCAAGATAGAAAATGGAATTTTAAATATGTCCACTATAAAGAAATGCTAAAACGTTAAGATGGTAGGTATGACAATTATGATTTGCTCACTACTCAACACATACAAGAATCAAAACTTCACACTGTGCCTCGTAAACATTAAAAATATTATGCTTCAATTACACGCCAAAACTAAATGGCAAATAAGTTATATATACATACAAATAAGAACTATTTATGATAGTCTGTTAATGCTCTAGACTTTGTTTTCATCTGCATGTCTCCACTCCTCATTATATGCTAAAGAACCCGAATTGTTTGCCCGTGTAAAGATTGCCATTGCCTGAATTTTATTGATCTTGTTCCTGTATATAACTTACTTTGGTCTGTTGCATTTTGAACTAGAGGCTTGATCAGGTTTTATTTCTGGCAGGAACACTTCGCATTGTGTTGGTTCTTCCGTCAGGAGACACACTACATCTGGTTGACTTTAAACAGCATCAGGATGTACTGCAAGATTTATCCATCCCTTAGCAGCTCAAAACTGATATTCAAGTTATAAATGTTTTCTTGACTTACCGGCTGGAAGTTGCCCTAAAAGAGAAAGTTACTTTCATCTTCAAGTTATAATCAAACAAGGATATCCACCATTGTCACCTGCCCATCAGCAATTGAGATTTAGTGGTGAATAAGCGTCTGGGGGCTGTGTGGCCTGAAAGCCATGTTTCCTGTTAAGGTGGAATGGTACTTGTCACTAGGAGTGTCAGATGTACAGTAGGAATTAAGAACAAACTATGCACAATGCTTGAGTCTTTGTAGAAAGGTGTGTGCATGTAAGACTGAGTGCACTCACCAAATGTGTTCAGTTGAGCTTTATAAGCATAATATAAATATGAGGTACCCAGATATAGGGGGTTGTATTATTAGTCCTTTCTGTATATTATATCCATCTCTCCTTATTTAATAAATACACTAATGTAATCTCAATCAACCTTAAGATCCTCAACATAATTGGGCTGGAGAGATGGCTCAACAGTTAAGAGTACTGACTGCTCTTCCAGAGGTCCTGAGTTCAATTCCCAGCAACCACATGATGGTTCACAACCATCTGTAATGGAGATCTGATGCCCTCTTCTAGTGTGTCTGAAGACTGCGACAGTGTATTCACATACATGAAATAAATAAATAAATCTTAAAAAAAATAAATAAAAAGATTCTCCACATGAAGATTTACAAAGAACCTGTCCAAATTCCCTTTTCTTACCTACCTATCTGTCTAACAGACTTTCAAAACAACAGAGGGAAGAGAGATCTGGCTCCAACTCCCAGAGACTTACTCTCAAATATACAGTATTGTTAGCATATTTGAAGACCAGGACTTTGAAGCCAATAGATCATCAGACAAATGAGAAGGCTCAGAGTTCCCAAGAGGAAGAGACACAGCATGCCATGAGGAGCACACTCAAGAAAACAACAAATTTGAACATGGAGACTTTTATTTAAGACAGCCCACCAAATTTGACCAAGATAATGAATTTGGATGGGTTATTAAGGTCCAGATAATCTACAGTTTTTCCCTTCTAATACATGGAAGAGTTGTCTGATTCTGACCGCTAAACTAAGTAGGGCTGTCAATGAGAGAACTTACTCACAGCCTTGAGCTACAACTTGGGACCAGGACCTGCACGTCACCAACAGCATGGCCACTAAGTTCTGAGAATGAGTGTCCCACAGGCAGATGTATACAGGAAACAGAAAATTCCAATCCTAGAATCCACACAATATCCCTATGTTATACTCTACTGAGTAAGTAGATATTGTACCAGCCCAGAGTCCAAGGAAAGGAGGATATGTTCTCCTCTCAATGATGAGTATAAACACTGCCGTCATCATTAACCTGCCATGCAACATGAAGCCGGATACAAGAGAAGCCGGGTCCTCTTTCAGATCTGGAAAGTATAGGAAACAGAAGCAGGCCTGTGAGCAATACAATGTCACAGCTTGATGCTAATAATATCTTTTTCTCTGTTTGGAAAAGGGATTTTGACTGTTTACTCTTAATCCACGCTTTAATCAGGATGGGCTAATGGGTGTGTTGCTTTTCATTAGTCATGTTGGGAATACTGTGAATGCTTTTATCAGTACACCAAGCCTTTTGTGAAACAAGCCAAGTTTCAGTGATGAGTGTAATTAACTTCCTTCCATCTGTCCCACCTTCTCCCATCTGGAGTGCCTACCTGTCTCACTTAGGCCTCACATCTGGCCTCTGAACCTTTTTTTTTTCTTTGCCATTTCCGTTTCTGTGATATTCTTTCTGTTCTAAAAGAGTTTCACTTTGGACTACATTTCTTCAGCCACTAATTGAGTAGCTGGCAGTGACCCATCTTTATTTATTTAAGTGCAAGTGGAGGAATCACACATAACGTGTTAAATCTTTAAGTTTAAAAGAGACCCTACCTATAATGTATTTGGGTGAGTGCACACTTGTGTATGTATAAACATGTACATAGGCTTCATGACAAGTTAGCAGGTCAGCATCTTTGCTTTTGTGGGTATTAGGTCATATCTTTTAAATCCAATTACAGCTTCTCAACATGCCTTTACTACGATTAACATTTGCGATTGATATTTTCATATAAATTGTGGTGTCTTAAAGATATATCAGGTAAGAACAAAGCTAATATTTTCCCACATAATCAATATTATATGCAATCCTCAAAAGGTAACATTTTAATCGAAATGTAAATATGAAAACAGATATGATTTACAAATTATCCAACATGTGCTGTGGAGATTAACTCCCTGTAGGTTTCTCACACTGAGATTCTACCTGTAATGATTCATCTGAACAAATGGCCTGTCTTATTTCTTGAATTATAGGACTATAAAGAGAAGGAGGGGTTGGCCTAGAAACTGACTTCAAAAGTTTTTATTCTGGTATACTAAGAAGTTTAATTCTGTAAAACTATGTTTAAAATTACCCTTATGGTAGAGAACAGAAAGGAGCCACAGCCTTCTTTGCTTGGTCTTCCACTATCTATCTTTGTCCTCTTCTTCATCTTCCAACCTCCAACTCATGCTTGCCCTTCATCCTTTGATCCCTACTGCAACTCCTACTACCAAAGAAAAGTGAGATGAGGAAGGTGAGTCTTAGAAGGGAGGGGTCTTACTTCCAACATCCTTGTTATCTGTCTTGGTTAGGTTTCCAAGCCACCTCAAACTCTGGAGAGAGCTTCCATGGTTTGTAGGAGGCTTCCCAGTGGACACACCAGATGCCCTCTGTATTTAGAGCAAGCTTCCCACCACCTGGCTTCCCAGGAAGCCCTCCCCAGCTGCTACATCCTAAGACACACCTTAAACTACTTCTATCTGAAGATGCTATATTTCATGGAAGGCTACTGACCCCAAGGCGACTGTTACTCAGGACAGTCATCATTTCTGTGAGTATACTCTGTCCACTGGAAAAGTTGGCTTTAGTTCTGTTTGTTTGTTGGTTTCCTGACATGGCCACTGGAGTAATTTACAACCAAGCCGAAAGCTACAACTTCCGTCTTCAGCCTTTATATTCACACACACACACACACACACACACACACACACACACACACACAAACATGGCTTCTCAGTAACAGCTGTGGGGGTAAAGATCTATAGTACAACTACTGAGCTGTCATAAAGCTATCAGCTTTGACACAGTGAATGGAAACTTGTCAGGAGTAGTGACATTATAGCATTTTCAGTATATTAAAGACTACGTATATTAGTCTACATAGGTTGAGTCTTCCCTATTAACCTATATACATGCATGTCTGCTGAAACCACATTGACCTCATATTTGAGAGGTCTATGGATGCCCATCAGTATCTTGGTAAGTATAGATGCTTGCTTTCTTCTTGGTGCCTCCAAGGCCATCATGATGGGTGATATTTGTAGATGACCCTCATACAAATCATATACACAGCATCTTCTCATTTTTCTCCTGCTTCTTTAACTTATGTGTTCAAAGTCTATTGTTTGCTCATTTTAAATCTAAGACAATGGAAAGATGCCTTAGCAACGAACAGCACTTACTTGCTCCTCTTGTACCTACTTCAGGCAATTCAAAACTACCTGTAATTCTATTCTAGGGGATCTGACACTCTCCTCTGGCCCCCATGGACACCTCAGATGACAGGCAAGCCTCTGCAGGTCTGTCCCTGTTGTCTACAGCCCTCCACCCAGCTTGTGGCAGAGGCTGTAGTTGCAGAGACATTTGAGAGAAGGGGTTGCTCTGATGGTCTAAAGTGTGACAAATAGACAGGAAGAATGGCCCTGAAATGATGCACAGCTTCTCTGCAGCAGCCTAGTGTCTAGCATTAGGAAGTGGGGTGTAAACACACTCAGCCCTGTTGCAAATACAAGTGTCATGGAATTATGAAGACTCATGGATATTATTCTCCACGATGAGAATTTCTTGGCATTTGATTCTTCCAACTGTTTTGTTTCTGACAGGTTTTCTGTGGTTGATTATCCAAATTAGCTTTCCATGACATATGTTGATTCTAGATATGATTGCTACATATATTAACTCCGATGCTCACATTTCAAAACTATTTGTAACTTTTGTGGATTTTATAAACTAGGAAACCCTAAAGGTAAGTGACAATGATGTACAGGGAATATGCTGCTCTCATACATTGTCAGAGAGATGTGCCAGAAGCAGGGCTTAAATTCACAGTTCTTATGTTTATAACCCTTCAAATGTCACATATCAGATCTCGAGTTCTCAGAGAATCTCCTCAGTACTATTCCCGCTAGGCTAAAGATGGAAGAAAGTGGCCCATTCCCTTTTCTGCAAGGTGTTGTTGAAAGATAAAGAAGAAAAATATTGCTAAATCCTCTTTACAGCTCAGAGGTGGACATTTGCTGTATCATCAAGTAGTTGCTTTGCATGGATAATTCAGGAACTCACTATGGAACTGGAAAAAGTACAGTGTCTGTTGTTTTGGTTAGTCTTGTTGGAAATTTGATACAAACTCTTAATTTATAGCTGTTTTGGCCAATTAAGAAGACACAATTTGTGAAAAGAAAATCTATTCATATTACATTTGCAAAATCAATAAATAAAAAACACTAGATATAATCCAAAATTATAGAGAATATCTATAATGTTGAAGACATAGAGGCTCAACTGCACTGTTGTTAACAAGGGTCATGACTAGCATTGTTTTAATAAGCTGGTGTTGCTTGTAGTCATTTGGGAAGAGGTTAAAAAAAAGAAAATTGTCTTTCACTGTCTTTGCTGCCGAAATTACTACAATAACGAGGAAAAATAAAGTTTAGAGTCAAAAAGATTTTTTTAAATTTTAAGTGAAATAGCTCATCTTCTCAAGTAACGTCTTCTCATCTTGCTGAATCTATAGATTTGAATGTCTAACTGGTTCTTGGTACCCGACTTTAAGTATGATTGATAGCAGCAGATTGACCTTGGATGTCTTATTCTCCATTAATTACTGATTGGAGATATGCCACCTGCCTCTGTTGCATCTTTATCACCTAGAGTAGCAGCAGTCAATAATTCCATCACATGCAGTAATTGCTCACAAGTGTGTTTCCTCTACTTCTAATGATATAAGTGATATTTGATTTGGTGATGCTAGACACTTGAAATATTTGTACCTGGAATATTTGCACCTGGAAGGTGGCTTAACTTCAACAATATAGCATAGGGCATTTTACTTATTTTTAGCTCCATTTTGAATTAACATTTAAAAAATTTATCAATAACACAGTAAAAAAAAATCTCAGCATGGATTTTTTTTCTCTCAACGAATCATTTGCTTATTGAAAACCACAGTAATTAAAAGTGTATACATCTGTCTCAGAGCATGGTGAAACAGAAACTCTAATAGAAGTATGATAAAATTAGAATTTCCCATAGACTTGAGAAAGTCAAAATAATTTTAGGACACTTATTAAAATGTAACTTCTTAAACCATTTGACCTGGTCTTACAAAAATAGATTCTGCAGCACAAGAATGTTTTAAGTCAATTTGCCCTATTTTTGTACAGTCACATAAAGAGGCTTTACAAGAGGAGACTGGGCAGTAATATGAGTGTGGGACTGAGAAATTACATGGAACATACTTTGTGGTCTATCAAGTCTCAAGAGAAGTAGCTTTCATCCTAGAAATATTAATGTTGTGTTGTCCAAACCATTTGCTTCCATGGAATGTTATGACTTAAAATAGCCTTTACTCAGTATCATTCTCTATTTATCACATAGGAAGTTTTTTGAGGTAAGTGCCTCTCTCCAGTCTCTGATTATGCCATTTGATTTCCCAGTTATCCCTTCTCAAGGATTCTGGGGAAATGGGTGACATGGAATTTGAAGAAAGAAATGAAAATAAAAAACAAATATCTTTGTGTCATATGAGAACTTTCTTTAAATATGTCTTTGTGTGGATGCATGGCATTTTTGTTAAAACAAGGTGCATAAATAAATGAGTTTTCTATTCTTACTTTTGCTTGCAATTCTAGCAATTTACCACTAGGGGTGAGCTGAAACCTGAGCCACTAAATGGAAAATGGAAAATGCATTTTTTCTGTAATATATATCACACACACACACGTGTGTGTGTGTGTTATTTACATCAGCCTCTGTACGCTTCTCTTTGCCTAATATCTTTTAATAATAAGCTTTAATATATATTATATATATTATATATAATATATATATTATATATACATTATATATTATATATTATATATATATATATATAATATATATATATATTTCCATAGCACACTTTTAGGTGTTGGAGTAGAGAGGAAACCAAAAATAACCACAATGGCGGTCTTGCTCTTAAAAGCAAATTTTACATAAATCATACTTCCCAGAGAAGAAAATCCAAGGGTGAGGAAAATAGTTCAACCTTGGAAGTATCTCAGTGCCATGGATTCAATCTTCAGTACTGAAAAAAAAAAAAACCCTATCAAACAACAGGAAATAAACAGAAAACCAGTCCAACAACAGCAGCAATAACAACGATAACAAACCCCAAAGATTAAGGGCAAATGTCCCTGTATCGAAAGAAATGAAAAGTAGTTGAGAGGCCAAGATAAAAAGGCCAATTGTGAGCCCTCTGAAATATGCCAGTGTAATTTTTGAGCAGAGCCAACTAGAATAGTGTATGAGAGAAAAGTTGTCATCCATCATGCCTATAAGAATGGTCCCTTCCACTGCTGCAGGTCATTACCATATACTGTGGTCTGCACCAAAATGGATCTGCACAGACAAAACTACAAATGCGATTCTTGTTTTGTTTTGTTTTTTGAGACAAGATCTCAAGTAGTTCAAGTGGCCTCAAATTCACTATACAGCCAAGGATGGCCTTGAACTCCCCTTCTTCTTCTTCCCAAGTTCTAGATTTATGGGCATATGCCATAGTGACAAGTTCTCCCATTTCTATTTACTGTCCTACTTGACTTTGTCATTTCCCCACACATTTATCGATGCCCTACTTTTAAGAAGTACATAAGTGTTCAAGCCTAACTACCTCTGTGGGTCTTTATTGGTCTTCTAACATACACACGTGCAGTAATTTTTTATGCTTTACTCTTATTTATCTGTGTTGTCATTTTAATTATCAGGTCCAGTAGTAGAAGCCAGCCAAGGGAAGTTTCTCCTCTCCTACAATGAGAAAAGACTAATGATAGCTGGCCTGTTTGTTCTTGGTCATAACTGGTTCCAGACCTGGTTAAGTCATACCCCCAGCCCCCCTGCAAAATTCCATATAACCCATGAGTCAAGCAAGAGGAAGGTAAACTCAGTCCTCAGGCACTTGCTGGGAAGATTTGTTGGCCTAGGGGAGCCATGTGCTCAGAGCTGGGCTAAGGCCCTAATCCTTGCTGTAGCTGGTTGTATAGCTGTAACAGATTGTGTCTATAGCTTCTGCGTCATTAGAGTGCTCTGGAGTTAGATTTGGAGATTGAGGGCCTTCATTAAAAGAAATTGGCAAGTTCCGATATGTTGGATGAGACCTTTAAGCTTTTGTCTTTTACATTCGCTCTCACTGGCGGTTCCTGTGCCCATGTTTATTAGAGCAACACTGGGATTAACAGAGCCGCGGGCAGACTCTCCAGCCTCTCCACATCCCATCTTATCTCAACAATAAGAATAGAGCTTATGGCCGGGCAGGGTGGTGCACACGTTTAGTCCAAGTACTTGGGAGGCAGAAGCAGGTGGGTCTCTGTGTGTTCGAGGCAAGCCTGGTCTACATAGTGAGTTCCAGGATAGCCAGGGCTACAAAGAGAAATCTTGTCTCAGAAACAAAACAAAACAAAAAAATAGAATAGGGCTAATAAAAAGGAGGAACAATGCTTTTGAACAGAAAGTCATTGGAAAACAAAACTATAAGATGCATTGAAGTAAGAATACACACACACACACACAGAGAGAGAGAGAGAGAGAGAGAGAGAGAGAGAGAGAGACAGAGACAGAGACAGAGACAGAGACAGAGACAGAGACAGAGACAGAGAGTCAGTCTCTGGCAGCTGAGGACAGTGGGTAAATGCAGTCAGTCTCCCAACCCCGCCTCAACAGAGAGCAGGGTGAGAGGAACTCACAAGTTTCCTTTGCCTTTAGCTTTGTGTAGAGCTCACTCTCTGGGCTTGTTTTTCTTCTCCCTCAGCTGTTTCAAAAGGAACTGTGTTTATTTTACATTGAGCAGCACAACCCCTTGGCCTCTTACTTACTTTGAGCAGCAGGCAAAACCAAAAAGGAATAAATCTTGAACACGGAGAAAACAGATTGGAGGAAATACACTGGAGACAGTGTTTGAGGAGAGTTTATTCAAGTGAGTCTCAAGCCTTTATAATCCTGCCAAGGCCAATGGAGCCTGTGGTGTCTCCTTGCAGATCAGCATCGGAGCCACCAGCAAACAGGAGACTTCTCCCTAGTCCAGTCTGTTCAGGAAGTTTCTGCGTCAGTCCTGTCTTGCTGTTCAAAGGCACATTATTCAACTCCCTGGCTTCTACCGCCTGTCTGCTGTTATTGGGCCATTTTGCTGCTGGCTGGCATGCTGTCAGAAGGTGGGCAGCAGAGGAAATTGAAGAAGCTAAACTATGAACCAGCCATTGTTGCTACTGCCAAACAGATTTGACAGGTGATTGTGCAAAGGGAGGTGAAAACCTGTGCCGCGAATGTAGATTAAAGCTATTTTAAGAATTTTCCAATTCATCCCATCGCGGTCAAGCATGAAAATTGAGCCATTGATGATGCTCAGATTGGAAAGGAGGTAAAACTCAGACCTCAAGCAGGAAGAAATACAAGTCCACACAGACCGATTGTTTTGGGGAAGTTGACTTGGGGATTAGAGAAAGGAGAGTGGGTCAGTGCGCTGGGAGACTCCCACTTCTAGAACACTAATTATGGCTTCAACAAGCTGATTTAGCCAAACAAGATCTTGTTACAGGACCCTTATTTACCAGCTCCACGATTGACGAGCCCAAGAGAAGCCACCTGATGTAATGTCTCCTGATTTCAGTGCCAGGGTTTGGTATGAACCTATGAATTATGGTTTAGAATTTACATTAGGAAAACTGGGAGAAGCATTTTCTTTAAACAAAATATCAAAGCCAAGGGAGTCATTTAAAAAATCAGGTTCCAGCCAGAATTACAAAGGAGTGGACAGTCTAAAGAAAATTGGGATTTAAAAAGTAGATTGATCAGCATACATGTTAATTGGCAGTGTGAAGATCTTAGAACTCCTAATATTGGGCCTTTGAAGTGGCCTTAGCAATTTATATTTTCACTTATGCAGTTGTCAGTGGTTCTTACTAGACTAGCATCTATGAGCTGGCCTATTAGGGATTAAGCATGTCTGCTCCAAAGTGGAGGGAGCAGAGCAAGGTGGTTACTGTTTTCTTCTCAGTCAGAAAGTCAATGAACTCTACCTGACTTCAGCCTCTCATGCCCTCATTACAGGCCTTACAGCAAAGCATGGTATAAGGACTTGCCCTTGACAAAGTTAAGAAAAGTGAAGGGGTTTTTTCCCTCTATTTGCAGTGGACTTTTAATTTCTATTTCCATGTACTGATTTACTAAATGAATCGATTCGTCTCCAGTATGTGTTACAGTAACAGACCACTGACGAACACAAGCATAAACTTCTTGGTGTCTGGAGCTTTTCACTCAGTATTTTGACTGCGTGCTTCGTTTGTGTCGTGACTACATTTAGGCATGTCTATTGCTGAGTGGTATTGTATTCTGTAATTTGAGCACGCCACTGTCCATTTCACTGTTGGTGAATATTCAGGTCATTTCAGCACAAGGCTGTTGTGGATAATGCTGCTACGATCTTCTCACACATAACTCTTGCAGAGCACAAATGTGCCTTGTTAGGCATTGGACGGGACTGGATGTGAGTATGCAGAAAGATGAGTTTGGAAGCTGGTGTGGAGGTACCTACCTGTAACCACAGCACTTGTGTGTTTGAAGCAGAAAAATTAGGTGTTCACAGCCCACTAGGTCTGTATGCTGTGACCCTACCCATAAAAACAGATAGACTAATTATTAAAAACAGAGTAGGTGAATGTACAGTTGTCATAGATGCTTTCAAAGCCATTTCCAAAGTTGTTGGGCATTAGCTCTTGCTTAAACACTCCCTTATTCCTACGTTAGCTTTTCTATTTTGTCCCCTCCTGCACCCACCATCAGCACCACATGACTGAACTAGAAGCTTGCTTACTGCCTGTCTGTTTAGGGATTGGTTGAATGTGCACACACATTCATCATGAACTTGAAAACATTAAGTATTCCAGATATTTTCTATGATAAAGGAATGCTTCCAGAGATGCTATCCTATGCCTTCTGCACCCAAGATGCTGGATTGGCTTCATGCATTTAGGGTCAATTCTGCCTTCAATGATAGCCATTTATGGAGTCCCCATGCCTGGGTCTATGTACTCTTTTGTGACTGTCTGACCAGATCCAGTGTCCACTGATCTCTATTAAGGCCAGTTCATTCTATGTCCACTGATGTCTCTACCTCTCCACACTGGCTTGCACTGTCTCTTCTTGAACTGAACTCATCAATACCTTGTGCTACTGCAGTCTCATCATTGTTCTTTCTTCTCCTGGTACCCAGACCCTAAAGATATGGACACCACCAGGCTGCATCAGTCAGCTTAGGTGGTTTGTTTGGGTGAGGAAGATTCTTGAGATCTATGTAACAGCATCTTTGACAGGTGAGACTTCTGGCTCTTACAAAAACTCCAACAGTTGCACACATTTCCAGGACATCGTCCTCTGCTTACACCCACCAGGGGAAATGTTTGGGGACTGTCACTCTCATCTCTTTCTTAGGTCCTGCTGTCTATGCTTCAATGACACTCAGCAAGGCTCTTCGAGTTCCTGTACTTGTCTATGCACTGAGAGTTTATGAAGTTGGGACTTGCTCCAAGATATTCTCGAGACATAATTACAATGATTTTTGTTCATTGAATTTTAAAAAGGAATGAGCTAATAGAGTGCCTGGTTTATTACATTTTATTATAAATTAAGCAACCACATGACTGTACTTTTAAAATGATCACAATATTAATTTTGTTCAATTAACACTATTTCTCTGTCACTTTTTCTGTGGCATGTGGTATTATATACTTATAGATATAATCTATAAGTATATAATATAAACCACAGCACTAGGTTTTCATGCAGGTAATGAATGTTGAACTCAGGTCCTAATGTTTGTGCAACAGACAATTTACCAAAGACTGAACTAGCTCTCCAGTTTCTCATTGGCCTTTTCAATTTATATAAGAAAGATCACAGATAAGTTTAGGCTCCAAATATGACAGAAATCACAGGATTTATTCCTTGAGGGAAAGGTTACCTCAGAGGAATTAGAAATCATCAAGTTAAGGGTTTTACAAGTATCTTCACATTTTATATCAGCATTCTCATAAGTAGAGCTCAAGTCAAGGATACAAGGGCACATTGTTTAGGGTATCAGTAGATACTGGGGCTTTGTCCACCTCACACCCATCTATGTATACCACAGCCAGCAGATGAATAATGTTTCTTACTTATCATCTGATTCTTCTTCAGATCACTAAGACTCTGCTTGGTTTGTGTTCCTGGGACCACTGGCCTGAGATAGGAAGAAATCCAGGAAGCATCCATGGGAAGCTGGTAAGATGAAGCAGAAAGTTTGCCCAGGTAGGCTATAGTATTAGTAGCCCACATGAGCCACACTGGGCACAAGCAAGCCCTTTAGGGTGAGGTTATTAAATTTTGCAAATAAAATTATAAGATGCCTTGTTCAATTTTAATTCCTGCTAAACACCTGTAACAATTTTGCGTGAAAGTGTTCCAGGAGATAGTTAGGGTATACTTATAAAAATCATTCTGTTTGTCTGAAGATATAAAAACATGTAAGATATAAAACTTACAGTTTAACACAACTGGGCTTCAGTGGGTGATGGATAAGAGGGAGATATTAGTTAACTACATAAGCCTCTGGGTGGGACAGCTACTGAGTCCCAGTCGTGTTAAACTGTAAGTTTATGTCTCCATCCAATCATAGGGGGAGAGGAGGCCAGGAGACAACACAGTGACCATGTCAGGATACTTTGATCGCGAGGGGACAGGCAAGTGCAGTAGGAACTAGGCAGGCCACTGATGGAGTTTGCCGCATACCAAAGCTAAAATTGGAGCTTTGAATTCTTGAGAGCAAAGTTAGATGAAAAAGCAACTTGTCTCTACCAATTTCTCTGGATGAGCCCAGATTACCATCCTTGTTATGACAAGGGGAATGAGGATGGAAGGAGCTACCCATTTAGTTACATTATGGTGGACTGAAAAGTATGTGTTTGAGAACACGATGGAGAAGAAAAGACAGGGTTTATTATACTCAAAATGACGTAAGAAAATGAAGATTTCCTGACCTGTCACTTTTGTTAAAAACATCCATGCAATTTCAAGAAGTGTTCCAAATTGTTCCTAAAACTAAGAAATGTGTTTTCCCCTGTGTTTAAAGTAGAATAATGAGGTCAAATGATTGCCTCTTCATCAGAAAGGCCAATTAGACTTTCAGAATTCTCTTTATACAAATAAATGTCAATGCTATGGGTATATATTTTTATCATCTGTTTATTGAGTGTCCATGTGCTACCTGCTCAGTATGTGGGTATGCATATTTCATCTGTTTTCACTAATCCATTGGAAGCATTTAATCCCTAATCAAAGACAAAGAAGATGAGCTACTTATAATTTCAGACCTAAGTCTCCACATGCTTGGCAAATGGTATACTCTCCTTGTCTCTAGAGCTGTGACCCCACTTGGGAATTGTACAACTCACTTAGATCATGGCAAGAAATCATCTCTTCCCTTCTGGCTTCTCTTGGCTGAAATTCCAGCTTTAAATTATTGGGAATAAATGTAATTTGGCCTTGTGACATGTGATATATTCAATTGCTCTGAGGAAAGGGCAAAAGATATTGATAAAATAAAGTGTCTTTTTGCAAAGCCGCACAAGTCAGGAATTGTGTTCTATCATTTTTAAATAACAGCAAAGACTCTTCTCTTTCCTTTCCCCAATTTCCTTTAAAGGTAAGTGCTCCATTTGGCTACTTTTAAAAGGCAAGTAATGGGTCATAGTCCAGCCAGTGGACCATTTCATGTCCAAAGTAGTCTACAATCCTAATTTGATCAAATCCTCATTCAAATTGAGCCATTTGTGTCTTGAAAAGAAAGATGAGCAGCCAGTAACCATGGTGGCCATGTACAGATTGTCTGCAAGAAAACCCAATGAAAACTTAGGTTGGGGCTGAAACATAGCCATGCTCTACTTACCTAATTTGTGTCATGGGCAAGGACTACTTTTCTCTCAGAGGATGAAGCATCATTTTTTTTTTTTTAAATAAAGACAAAGATAGTTGGTGCGTTGAAGTGAAACTTCAGAATAGCCCTCAAACATTTTTGTGCTTTGAGTTTTGAAACCAAGTCATTTAAACATCCCTGGAAATTTTTCACTATTTGTAACACCCCTACAATGCTCACTGAAACATGTCAACTTGTGTATAATATACAAGGCCTTTGTTCACAGTTGAGGTGAGTTAGAAGGTCCTTCTTCTCGTGGTGAGGAATTTTCCAGGTCATGGAACACCTGTCTGTCACCATAGATTTCCTCACCCTCTGAGGTGGTATAAGCGAGTTATGCATTTTAAAACATAATTCAGTCATAGCTGGAAGAGTATCTCTATGATGTACACTTGCCTTGCATGAGAGAAGCAAAAGGTTTAATCCCTAACATCAACAAAGTGAATCAACACATTAATTAATTAATTTAGATGTTTTTCAAAAGCTGATCTGGCTGGCACATAATCTCAGAATTTAGGAGATGAAAGCAGGAGAATTAGAAGTCAAAGTTATCCTTAGCTACACAGTAAGTTCAAGGTTAGCCTGTGCTACATAAGAGCCTGTTTCAATACATATTTTTAATTTATTAAAAAAAAACTATAAAACATTTAAACCTGTGGGCTTTCAAATATTAAGATTTATGAATCTGTAGTACTTTTATATCTAAGTAAACTAACTTACTCAGTTCAAACCACATAAGGAATCTAGGATCCCTGAATGGTCTCATAGGATGACATGAAACTTTCACATGTGATCTCATTTTTTTGTATTTTATTTTTGTTTTGTGGTTTTTGTTTTTAATATAGGATCTCATTCTGTAGCTGGGGTAGCCTGGAACTTACTATCTAGGCCAGCTCAATCTTTCTTTATTAATCTTCCTATCTCAGTCTCTTAAGAACTAAACCTATAAGGTATGAGTGTGACTATGGCCCCACAATCTCACTGAATACACACTGTACTAAAAGGTCAGTGTCTCCATCCTGGTCTGGGTAACTTGGTCTGGAGACCTGTGCCTTTCAACATGGCAGCCATCAGACCCATGTAGCCACTGAAAACCACAAATCCGAGTCAGGATTGGAACATGTAAATTTCATACCACATTTTGAAGATTTTGTGTCAAAAATAAAAAGAATATAAATTAGCTCAATAACATTTTGTTGATTATACATTTAAATTGAATGAGTTTAGAATAGGCTAATTATATTTTAAATGAACTCCTTTTGTTTTTAAACTACATTTAAAGGCATCTACTATAAAATTTAATACTACTTCTATGACTAACATTATATTTATATTGGAAAATCCTTTCCTAAAGCAATCAGTGCTGGCCAATTCCCATATAAATCTGTGGACTAGATATTATTTTTAAATCAGTATGAGATGGATTGATAAACTGTTCTTTTAAGTAAGGATGTGTGAAATTTCTAGACCTTTAGAGTCCATAAAACCTATTTTAAAGAAACATTTCTATAGTAATTGATATTTGGGACTAAATAAGATTGTGGGGTAACCTGCTTCATTGAGGGGCAAAGTCAACCTCAGAAGACACAAAATGAACGAGAGAGCATGTTGGAAACTATCAAACCCGGCATCTGCAGAAGCCTCTATCCCTGTGTTCATCTAGGAACTGGTCCTAGTACACCTGCAGTCACCAGTAGGGGCCAGCAGCATCAGTCTAGAAACTCTCACCATCAGAAGAGAGCTGAGTTGATTGTAAAACTATTTCCTCAGCTTGGAGGTGCTTTCTAACTGTGAAAAAAAAAAACCGAAAAACAAACAAACAAAAAACAAACAGATCTAACAGTGTTAGAGATCTAACAGATTCTATTTAAATTGAAAGAAGTTCTCCCTTAGAAAACCACGTTTACCCTGCCCCAGAGTTATTGCAAGTGTGGCTGCTTTGTCACATGTGCATCAGGAGGTGGCAGAGAGGAGAGAGGCTTTGTTATACTCAGTGTTCTGACCTATGAACGTCTGAATAATTAGGAGTCTAACCTTCCCTGAAAAAAAAAAAATGAGCTTAAGATGACTACCAGTCCCAGGATAGGGATGAAGTTGGGGGAGGGGGTCTAGAAACAACTCCCTAGGACTGCAGACCCTAAGTGAGAGTGAGCCAGAGACAAATAACATTCTCACAAGGGCCACTCAGGTAGGCAGGATGGATGAGAAGCGTGCTTGAGATGACCACCAGACTGGCACCATGGCCAGCAGTCCAACACAGCAAAGATCTTGGGGAGCAGATTATGCCTGACATGACCCTTACCCAGCACCATAATGCACAGATGGGGCAAAGTACTCCTGAGACCACTCTTGCAACAACCCAAGGCACTCAGAGACCCCAGGTCCACTAACAGGAGCAAGTAAGTGGTGGAGAGATGGAGAGAAACAGAAACAGAAGGATGTGGGCACAGTGAAGAGAGGCAGAACAGGAGACACAAGGGTAGTGAGGAACAGACTGATGTGAGTAGCAGTGATGCCACCTGGGGCGTTAGTGGGGTCCCATAGTGCTATTGGAGGGCTATGTCTGGTTTCCTGCCTCTGCAGCAGTACACTTGATCATAATGGGAGATCTGGCCCTAGAAGTAGGAGAGAAGGAGAACTTATCCAGCCCCTCAGCAGCTGGAACAAGTACTTGGGAGCGCTGACCCTCCACATTTCAGGAGTTTGTGGGTGAGCTGGCCCCAAAGATATGAGTGTGAGAGAGCTGACCCTACCACTCATCTCCCATGAGGTGACATGGATGAGGGAGGGATAGCCTCCTTCCCCTCACCCCTCACTACCTGTGGCAGGTGGGTGACCTGGCTCTGGGGTCGTGAGATCAGGAGAACAGGCCCTGCACCTCTCCTGGCTAGCACAGTAGAGCCAATCCTGGTGAGAACGTGCGGGGCAAGCTGGCCCCAAGGGTGTGAGCATGGGAGATTTGTCCCCCACCACTTGTCTATCATGAGGTGACATGGGCAAGAAGAAAATGCCTTTCCTCAACCCTTACCACCAATGACAAACAGGAGAGCTGGCTCTGAGGTCATCAGAGTCGAAGAGCTGTCCCTCCACCTCACCTGCTACAGCACTCAGGAGAGCAGGCCCTGAACCTCACCTGGGCAGCACAGTAGAGCAGGCCTTGGATGTGGGTGTTGCTGGTGAGCCAGCCTCAAGGACAAGACAGTGGGAGACCCTGTAGGCTGACCAGCTCAGATACCTCTCAGGCCCAGATCCAGGGCTTTTGAATTGGTCCATCTCAACACCTAACTCATCAATGAACTACTGGAGTGAATGAAGGAACTTGTACTACAGATCCAAAACTACAGTATCTTCATAAGGACAACAGGATACCTGAGGAGTCCCAGTAGGTTCCAGAAGCCAGAAACCGTGAACCAGATCAGTGATTCATTGCAGTGAACATTTGCAAGCAGAGAAGTGTGGACAAAAGAGCATACTGTGGGACACACTGTGACACACGACCGCTTTCACAATGAGACCTTTTTCTCTGTTGGGAAGATGTCACAGCGGTGGAGGGTGAGTACAAGGGAAGTAGAGATGACTAGAATTGGGGTGTGTGGTGTGAAATTCACAAAGAACCAATAAAAAGTTAAAAAGGAGGAAATTTGTGTTTACACATGCTTTGCCCTTCGGATTTCTCCCTCAGCTATTATTTTAAAGCTCTGAACAATTAACTAAGAAAACAGCTACTGCTACTTGAGCCCCAATGTAAACGATAATGTCACTCTTTTCATAAAATTACTGTGTGATTTAGATAAAATAATACTTACAAAAGTACTGGACCTCGTGTGTGTGTGTGTGTGTGTGTGTGTGTGTGTGTGTGTAATCGGCCATGTAACAAGTGAGTCCAAAGTTGAGTGTCTTAAAAAGTTACTTTTTCTTAAGAGTTTGTGGTTGGCTTTATGTTTTTTTGTTTGTTTTTTATTGCTTATGGGTTTGCCTGGGTATCTGTACTGAGCTTCAGGACTGACTTAGCCCTCTCCATGACATTGTTATTCCCATGGTAGGTGATTGGGATTCCACATATGAAATTGCAACATTCCCAGAGGGAAGGCTCTGAAGCCTTTATCATGCCTCGACCTCTGTCACATTTCCTGATACTCTATTGGTAAAAACAAACCAAGTAGCCAAGTCTAGAACCAATATGAGCCATGGCCACACCAAAGGGCGTATTTCATTGAGGGCATTGATCATAACAATTCATTACATCAGGCCACCATTTAGTCAGCCTTCACTAAGTACAGGTGCCAAGACAAAGACCACTATATACCAGGCCATTTAGTTAGCTGATAAGTGGAAAGCAGTATCTTTTATCTCTATTTTACAGACAAAAAAATTGAGGCCCTGTAAGCTTTCCATCTTGCCCAAGATCTTACTATGTGCAAACAACAAAGCTGGAAGACAGTGAGACTTGTGGAGCAACCCTAAATGTTGAGGAGGCAGGAAAGGGGAGGGAAACGGGCATATTCTGCTATTTATAGTATACTGAGTTACCCTCACAAACAACCTATGGCCAGCAACCAAAAGAATAAACAATTAAAGTAACCAGTCACCACAGCTTAAAGGGTACAGGCTTTTCTTTTTTCCCCTGTGTTAGTGTGAGAGACCGAAAAGCTACATGTCAGTCTTGAGCAAGCCATTTTCAAATGCATTACTCTTTCTCTAAGATTGTTGGGGGCTGATAAGGAATATGAAGCCTGGTGAGATTTTAGTAATATTGGGTTTTCCCTTTTGCTCAATTCCATGTTTATTTCCAAACCCCACACAAGAAGAAGCAAAGATATTAGACAAATCACATATACCAAACAGCAGATAAAGTCAATGAAAGCATTGCAGATGCGCCCCAGCAGAACTGAGAACTGTTATCTTTCTTTGAAAATGGGACATGGCTTGGAAAGTGAGCATCTCCATAGAAAAGCTGGAAACCCTCTCCTTAGATAAAAATCTCATTAATATTTCTTTTCGAGAGCAGGGAGGCAAAGAAAAGATTTGTTGAGGTGGAGACAGTAGAAGCAGATAGCAGCAGTCCCTGGCTGCTGCCTTCACAAAGTGGAGGGAGGAAATAAAGGTTACATGAATGAGGATCGTTAATATTCACAGCAGCATCTGGTGCTGCGTTGCCAGGAGACAGTAATGAGAACGGAGCATCTTCCAGGTCTAATGGCATTGTGGCTGCCACATCAATCCTGCCGTCCCCAGAAATAAGATCTCTATCATTTGCAAACAGCAAAGCATTGGTGACTTGGCTGTCATTCTGGAAGGTCACTAAAAGATATGCAGATGCGTTGCCCATATTTCTTGAGCTGACGCCCTCCAGCTTCCCTAAACAGTTTTGTGGTTTTTGGGACACCAACTGACAAATCAACTTGGAAAAAGGTAGAAGAAGTACAGGTTCTTGGTGCCTGGGATCCCTAACCAACCTTGGGCTTCTGAATACATTTACTCCTTGGAGAGTTCAGTCTCATCAACCCTGTGAGCTCATAACTTGCATAAAGGTTGTAAGTTTTCCAACTGTAAGCACTAGGTGTGACTGTAAGCTGCTTATAGCAGTAACCATACCCTTTATGCCAATGCTTCCATTTGGGTTCTCTCTAGAACAAATTCCTAGACAAAGATTCAACCTGAGCTTGTTGCTTCCCATTGGCTGATAGAATTCTTTAAATAGAAAAGCTGTCCCAAAGTTGCTGGTCTCTGTTCTTCACTGGTGGGCCAAGAATTGTCGCTTTATTTGCATGTAGGCGCATAGCTCCTTTTACATTCCTATCACAATTTCCATTCTTTCTTAGAATTTTTTCTAAACATATTTTAAGATTATGTTCATAACTTGATGCAAAATTTCTTTTACATACTGGTATAAAGAACATTCAGTGAACAAAACTATACAAAGTCATTGCCCTGATGGAAGTGCCAGCCAAGTGTACTGAGCCAATGAACAAATACATAAACTCTTATTGAGACATTTGACAAATAGTTATTGATGATCTATTCTAAATGAAGTATTTATATAAGAATCAAAGATATGACATGGACTAGGATGAAAGGACCCCTACCTTCTTAGAAATTACTACTCAATACTTAAGTAAGACAATGATACCTTAAAAATAGAAATCAAGCACATCTGGAGATAAGAGAAAATGACTGGAGATCAGTTGGATGACTTTATAAGGTGGTCAGAAGCCCCTTCATAGCTCACATAGAGCTGAGACATAAAGATGTCACTCTGACCATGGTACATACAGTTAGGTCACATTGACTCCCAAGAACTTGCATGGGTTAGGGGACATCTCTTCCCAAGCTTGTTTTCAGGGATGTCAGTTGATATGTGTGCATAGTGGCTGGAAATTAGAGAAAGCAGTGCCCTGGAAACTGATAAATGTCATGAATCATAATTTTTTTCCCAGAGTGTTGATGTCATTAAGCCTTTTCCAACACTCAGCCCTGTGCAGATGTCAAGAGAAGGTACAAGAATGTTGAATTTGTTGATAAGGACCAGCATTCACACAACAGTCATTTTAAAGGTACAAATCCCAGGTTAGCATGGAAAATTGTTAGAATAGCAAATTCTTAGCTTTGGCCCAAATTATATAGCCCCCTATAAGGCTCTATAAGGCTCTCTTGGTGATTTTGATGGAGTCCTAATGGTCTGGACCAAGCAGTGCTATTAGTAGTGACAAGAAAGGAAGGTTGGAAAAGTAACTAGCTGAGCAGGAAGGGCCCTGCAGGCTTCAGTGAAGATTTATTAAGGTTACTTGTATGTGTCAGCTTAGCTAGGCTGTGGTCCCCAGATACTCAGTCAAGCATTAGTCTACATGTTTCTGTAAGTGTGGATGAAATTAATATTTAAATCAAAGAAATTTGAATAAAGCAGATTGCCTTCATCCTGAGATAAGCTGAAAAAGTGATCCTATACTAATAAGAGGATAGCCAGACTCAGTTCCACTACTGTCAGTTCTTCCCTGGGCCTCCAACCTGACAGCTTGGCCCCACAGGTTTTAGACTTGTCAACCTCTCTAATTGTGTGAGCCAAATCTGCAAAATAAATTCTGACATGTATGTATGATATTCACACACATTCACAAATACATGCGTCCTGTTGGTTCTGTCGTTGTGCTAGGTTGGGACTGAAGTCATTACTGAGAAAAGTAGAAAGAAAAGTTGTGTGAAGGAGGTTGAAGCAGAGGCCCATGGATCAAATGTATCCTTCAGCCCAACCAAGAGCTTCAAGTTCATTTTGACGTTTAACAGGTACATGTACGCACAAATGCAAATAATAACAGAGACAATGTCTAAAGTCTGAATCCTAAAATATCTGAATGTTCACAGAAATATCTGCTAGCATATTATATACTTGCCAACACTGTATCACTTGTGTGTCATTCTTCTGAACAATGTACAACCTGAAATGTAATCATGAGAAATATTCCAGAATGAAGGAAATTTGGTAGCATTGCTAGTCAGTCCTCAACAGCAGAGTCAAAGCCACAAAAACCAAAGATTGGGGCATGGCTGTGGATTAAGATAGACCTAAAATGCAATATGGGACCCTGAATTGGAACCCAAACCAGGAACAGAACACTAGTGCAAGATGGAGAGGCTTGAATAAGACTTGAAGCTCTTCTTCTATACTGCGCCAACAGTGATTTGTTTACACTAACTCTTCATCTGAATGGAATGGCAAGACATTAATATGGAAAAGATGCATAAAGGATACATATGAATTCTTGGCACTACTTTTTCCCCTTTATTTTCACAAGAAGTTCAAAAATAACTAAATCTCCAAAAACAAAGATCACCAGCTACTCTTTGGGCAGTGTAGCAGAAAGGTCCTCATCTACAACGACAGAGCATTTTACTGACCTGGATTTGATTAGAAATAATATAAAGGGTGCATCGTAGATTTGCTGGGATAAGATCTGAGGCTGATATAAATTAACAGCATTATATTTCTGTATCCACTGAGCACTGTCCATCTCAAACAGACTTTGAAAAGGCAATCTATTAGCTCACACGACAGAAAAGTCAGATGTCTGGATGGTTGAATTCATACCATGACCCCTCTTCCTATTTCCTCAGGACAAATTTCTCTTTCCTTTACAATGACATAATTCTCAGACTGACCACTATCTTTTCAGGCTTTCAGCCTTTTTATATGTAACAATGGAAAAGGTTTTCTTTTATCTAAATGATCTAAAAGAGACAGCAGAATGATGTGCTTACATTTGTTATGGGTCCCATGTTCATGATTCCTTTGGAGATCCATAGTAACTCTGATCTCAAGGTTAAGACTTTCTGTAGCAGGAAAAAAAAAGACTTACTGTAGTTAAAGACAGAGATGCATCAAACCATATTCATCTGAAACACACCAAAATGTAAGCAGAGGTACTTTCCTTAAAAGGGGGCCCTTTCTGGACTGAGAGATACGTGCAGGTAAAATTAACTAAAGTCTGTATGGTGATATAGGACAAATATTTAGGTGTTTATGGAACAGTTGACTTTCTTAGATGTGTAATGGTGAATGAATGACTAAGTGGTTATTCTAATAACTGCCTCATTACTCTTTCTGGTTCCCCACCACTGGTCTTGGAGGTCTTCGCTTGGATGAACCTCTGCCAAGTTCTATAAAGAGAGAGTTGCATAGTCAGAGTTGAGAAATGAAGATGTGTTTTTATCACTGGCCAATTCTCCCCAGAATGTTCAGAAAAACAACTACTTAACTGCCTTGAATTTTAAGTATTGAAGTCTTGAAATTTAACCCTTCCATCTTCTATACTCCTTTTCACCAACTTGCTGAAAGTGAGGCTATGATTCCTTCTCCCCACCTTCCATCTGTTATCCTGACATTCAATTACCACCAAAGGGGAAAGGGGAGTCAAATTGATGTCCTCCTGGAAGCCAGAGCTCTATGGATCTCCCTTTAGCCCAGTGCATTCATCAATCTTTGTGTCTACATAGCCCAGGGGAAAGCTGGGGAACAGCTAGTCTGCAGCCTGGGCAGTGGGATTAGAGCGAGGATACAGCAGGAGAAAAGTTAGAACTAGCCCATAAGTAGCTTCCTCTGTTTTGACATATATCAACTCACAAAGTCCTGCCCAAAGGTGCAGTGATGGTCAAACAATAGGGGAAGGACAGGGAGGAAAGAGAGTTAAGGTCATAGGTTGTCAGGATGCTGACCCAGACAGGGACCAAGGCTTCTGACTTTGCTGTGAAAAACATGAATTTGTGGTCCAACCCTCATCTGAGAACATACAGGATAATATTTGTCTATTTTCCAGTTGTGATCACAGATGAGAAAAAACAAAAACCAAGCTTACTTAACCCATCAAGACTAGTCCATCTGTGAGAATGAGGCCAGCTCATAAATCAGATGTAGAGAAAGTATCTTTTTAGTGTTCAGTTTTAGGGCTCCCTATCCGTGGCAGGTCCTCTCCATGATAAGCACAGTTGGGGCGCCAAAATAATCATTAAAGAACCACTTTTAGGTTTCAGAAAAGCACAGGACCACAGTAAAGCAAGATAGATAGTTTTTTGTGATCAGCCATCCTTTCTATGGTAGATAGACTGGGCTGCAGAAGGTCTCCTTCCTGTGATGAAACTGAATCAGAGAAGGTGGCCTTTCTTCAGAGACGTGAACTGTAAAACAACATCTACCCTTTCATTCATAATTTCTGTTACTATCCCTAAGAATCTCCTACTCCAACAAGACACAAGTTATCTGAAATATTAGGTTGATGTTTTCCTGACTGACAGGCTAGCACAGTCTTTGGCCCTTAATATAAGAAGCGGCTCAGGCTTAGCATATGACACATTTTTGTTTCCAGCTGTTTTTGCTAAACTTATCACTAAATTTGGGGGATAATCTTACATTTGACCCCACAGGTCTTTAGCTACTGGATCTCAGATACATCGTTTTGGTTCTTTTCAGCATTTAGCATTTGTAAGATCATGTATACAGGGAAGACGACTCCCCTTTTCCAGACCAAAAGAGCAGTAAGGATTAGAATGTTGACATCATCCCTGATAATTCATGGAAGGAGTTTGGAGGGACACACCTGGGAAGGTTTCTTACTGATTAAGGAAATAATGACAGGGAGAAGAGGCTTTTTTTTTTTCAATGAACAATTACTTATTTGCAAATAACTCATGCAACTAGGGAATCACAGAGAAATTAACCTGGAGATTTGCTAGAGTCCATCAAGCTGAAAAAGAGTGAGATCTGCTCCTTAATGGGGCCACTAATGAATTGTCCTTGGTGCTAGTACTCAGAAATACTCCTTAAGAGATATCAACCATTCACTGTTTAGTCCTTTTGAGTTGAATAATGAACGTATCTAGCCCTAAAATTAGTTATTCTATGTCTATCTATGTCTGTGGACAAATTCTTTAACTAATCTCAACCCTTATTCCCCCCCTAAAATTCATACAACCTTCACTTTTAACCATGACACTGGCTTCTCATTTCTTTCTCATTGTTTACACAATGAAATATACCCCCAATACAGATCAAGGTTAGTGAGATTTCCCTTTTCTCCTTAATTATAAGGTGGAAATCAGATATCCTCTGTGCCTGCCTGTTGAATAATTAATTAGCTCATTTTGAATCCTCCTAGGTTCTTGAAATTGAAGATTACAATGTATCAATTTCAAATCTGCCACTTTGGTGTAAGGGTTATTTTGAGTGGATGGTAATTGAGAAACAACAGTTAGAGAAAAAGCTCCCTGTCTTCTCCTCATCTACCTATATACGAAGCACATGCTTCTCTTTTTAGACAGGTGCTCCTAAGGCAATGGAGGCTCGCCTTTTCTACCCAGGATGAGCATGCTCACCAATCTGTATGCATCGAGCTGATTAAAACACTTGTCTTCTATTGATCTTCTTCATAGATTCCTAGTCACTCTCACAATATTTCTTTACCCTAGAAGCCTACAGCCCAAGCCTACATCTCTTTGCTTTGTTAAGCTTGCTCTCCATAGTTTATTTTCCTTTGTTAAAATGGTATGTGATTTTTCCAGGTGAAATGGTTTCTTTGGGGTTTCAGTTCTTGCTGTGAAGCTCATGCATGTGAGTATGTCAATAAAAGGTGTGTGCTCTCACTTATCGCTGTCTTTTCTGTTTGGTTCCCAAACTTTGAGTACTGAAACAAAAAGTATAGAGCAAAATCTTTCCTCCTCAACAAGCTCCTGCAGCTCTGCAGTTTCCATATTAGTAAAAATGGGGATTCTTTATGTTCAACCATCCCAGGGGGTTCAAAAAACAATGTCGGGGTTACTGTTTAATAATAATGTCTATTTGGTATCTTTATGAAACAATATACTTGCATTTATAGATATTCAAGAAAAGGATAAGGGTGTAACTCTCACTCCACAGCCTCTTCCAGCACCTGACGTTAGATGACAAAATGTTAATCATTCACCTTTTATCTCCTAACTCTGTCTGTTTCTGCCGTGATAACATGCTTCATTTAGGAAGTAAAACCCAACATGGAATACCCAACGAACGAGGTCCCAGTCAAGGATACGGGGCTAGAAAAATAGTTATTTAAAGGTGGTGGATGTATCAAGCACAGTGACGGTATTGTAATTCTCTAGCCCACACACCTTTTCATGCATCAGCAAACACATGAGCATGCATGTGCACACATGTACACTCCCCTGTCACTCCTAATGGGGGTGAATATTTATGGATCTTAAGGATGTAACCACTTCCCCAAGGAGAAGCCAGTGGCATGAAAACCCAGTTGTGTTAAAACTTATACTTTCCTTGCAGCTGTACAAATGAATGTTTAGCTTTTGCCTAAGGGGGAAAATACTCTGAATATTTTTCTAAAGTAGGACAATAAGTGCTTAAAAACATTAATAATTCTAAAATGTATCTGTTTAAGATAAGGTAATACATTGATATTTATATTTCTCATAAATTTCAGTTCATATTTGAGGGGAAGAACTGCTGGAGATTAAATTTTATCACTGACTTAAACCCCTAACCTTTCCTTTTGATTTTTCATTCTGAGAGGAGATTTTCACTGAATTGCTCAGACTGGCCTTGAACTTTTTCTATAACCCACGTTGATATGAATCTGCAGTGCTCTGGCTTCAGCTTCTCAAATGGCTCGGGTAGCCACCTGGCCTGGCTTTCCAATTTCTTTATTTACATCACTCTATTTCTGTGACAACTGTGCTTTAGTTCATTTAAGCACTTGTAATTTTAAGCATCAAACCATATAATATTAAAGCTCAAAAACATGTCACTAGAAAGTGACATACTGTGATTAAGCTAGAGGACTACTTGAAGCACTGAGATGAAATGTCTGTAGTTAGGTCAGGGTTCTGTAAATGTTCAGAAGGAGGAAAGAATCATGAGTTTCCTGGGAGAATTTTTTTTTACCATTCTAATACTTAACAGTCTGTGTAGGTGGCAACTGGCAAAAAAAAAAAAAAAAAAGTAAGTCCGTGAAGTGATTCCTAATGATATTCTGATGTACTCATAGATCGGTGCCTAGCCCAGTTGTCATCAGGGAGGCTTCATCCAGAAACTGATAGAACCAGATGCAGAGACCCACAGCCAAACATTGGGCAGACCTTGGGGAATTGTGCAGAAGAGAGGAAGGAAGAATTGTAGGAGCCAGAGGGGTAGAAAACACCACAAGAAAACTCACAGAATCAGCTAACCTGGACTCATAGGAGCCCACAGAGACTGAACCACCAACCAGAACACATGCATGGGATGGACCTAGGTTCTCTGCATATATGTTACAGTTGTGTAGCTTGGTCTTCATGTAGGACTCCTAACAGTGGGGGGTAGGTGCTATTGCTGACTCTTTCATTTGTTTTGGGGACCTGTTTCCTCACACTGGGTTGCTTTGTCCCACTTGATAGGAGAGGATATGCCTACTCTTACTGCAACTTGATATGCCATATTTGGTTAATATTCATGGGAGACCTGTCCTTTCCTGGAGAGGAATAGAGGAGAAATGGGGTGGGGGCAGAAGAGAAGTGCAGGGGAGGAACTGAGGAGGGAGGAGGGGGAGAAACTGTGGTCAGGATATAAAAAATAATAAAAATAAAATTAAATAAATGTTCTTCTAAGATTAAAAACAAGAGTCTGCATAAGTGGACCATCTCTGTTCCAAAATGAGAGTATGAAACAAGGCAAATATTGGTGATGGGTTATCATTGTTTAAACTATTTGAAATAATGTAGAGATTGGTTAGCAAGTCCACTGCAATAATTTTTAATACTGAATTCAAATGAGAAGTTGGCAGTGAGTGTGTCTTGTGCATCTATATACATCTCTGCAACTGATGCTATGGGAGGGTCCACAAAACTGTAACCTGGGAACCTGGGATGCTATTAGTTTTGCTTTCTATAAACTAAAAATGCAAAAAGTGAATTAATGGAAGTATAGGTGATTCTAACATTGGTCATCTGGGGCTTGCTTCTCAAATACAACATGAAAGAAAACCCCCAGGGAAAGGTTTGTGTGAACACGGGGTATTTGGGGTAATCAGAGGAAGTGTCAGGGTAGAAGAAAGAAGACAGCAAAAGAAGGAAAAGTAGATGGGTTCGGGAAACTCCAAGAAAAACAGGATATGACATGTAAGAGATTTAAAGGGAGTATGTAAAAGTAGCAATAGGAGACTTCTTTAGATGGAATCTCAAGTTTCAGTCATGTGGAGAAAAAAGGAATATAGATTGAATGGGAAAGTTTTGGATTGCAGTACATTGCTAAGAAAGTTTGCCAAAGTCAATGGGGGAATCTTTGGGCCAAAATCAACAATAATCAAAAAGGATTATTTTATCTCAAGAAACAGACCTGTCTCTGTGCCTCAGTTGTGGTGAGGGAACAGGCCTTTGTCCTGGGGTGGCTTCTGTGAGGTCCCACCCTGTCTTAGTTAAGATTTCTATTGCTGTAATAGAACACCATGACTAACCAACTTGAGAATGAAAAGGGTTTATTTCAGCTTTCAACTCTCAAGTCCTACTCTGTTGATGATTGAAGTCAGGACATGAACTCAAACAGGGAAGGAACCTGGAGGCAGGAGCTGATGCAGAGGCCATTGAGGAGTGCCACCTACTGGCTTGCTCTCATAGCTTGCTTATCCTGTTTTCTTAATGTCATCCAAGACTACCTGAGCAGTGTTGGTAACACCACAGTGATCTGGGCCCTCCTATGCCAATCATTAGTCAAACCAATACCTACAGACTTGCCTACAGGCCAATCTTATAAAGACATTTCCTCAATTAAGAATCCTTCTTCCCAAATATATTTAGGTTTGGGTGAAATTGTCAAAAACCTACCTCTAACACAATATGTGGACTTTTCTTTAATGTTGTATTTAAAGGGAAAGACAAGGGGAGTTGGGTGGATGACTCAGTCATACAGTTCTTCCTTTGGAAGAATGAGTATTTGAGTTTAATCCCCAGAACTCACATAAAAAATGGGGCATGGTGGAGCTCAATTACAGTCCCAGCACTGGAAAGACAGACAGATGTGTCCCTGGAGATCTTTGGCTAAGCCAGTCTAGCCTAATGGGCAAGTAACAGGCCAAGTGAGTAATCCTACCTCAAAACAAAAACAAAGTCAGACAGTTCTTAAGGAACTACACCTGAGGTTGACTTCTAGCATCTACGTGCATTCACATGCACAAGAACACTCTCTCTCTTCCCCGCCCCACACATACTCACACAACACAAAAACACAAATACAGCAAGGCTATGTTGAGCAATAATAATAACTTTTATACTTTCAAAAACAGAAAACCAATTGCTTGCTTTGGTGCTTTGGCTCATGGTTTAGAGGGTATCAGACAGTCTGTCATGGCTGGAAGGATGTAGTAGAGCAAAGCCGTTCACATCATAGCAGCTAGGAAGAAGAGCAACAGAATACAGGAACAGGCTGGGGCAGATATAGCTCCCAAGAACATGCTCCCAGTGGACAATTCTTCTAACTGGCTTCCACTTCCTGCCTTCCTCCATTTTTCAATAATGCCACGATATGAATCCATCAAGTGATTAGTCCATCTGTAGATCAGCTAATCATTTCACAAATGCCATCACATCATGTGTGTGTGTGTGTGTGTGTGTGTGTGTGTGTGTGTGTGTGTGTGCTTCATTTATCTGCTAGGCATTTCTCAAGCCAATCAAATTGACAATTACATTTAACCATCAGACTAATCATTGGTCTTATTCATGCCCAAACAGGGGCTCCATGTTTGTTGACAATGTCCCTATAGCCTTAGAAGCTTAGAGTAAGGGATAAGTTTAATCACTCTTATACAGAAAGAAGTTCAGTGAGGAGGCTTGAAAGAGGGGATGTCACCCATACTAACGGTGGCTTTGTGATTTCTCAGCAGTAATATGAACTCCTGAGGCATTAACCATCACATTAAATTAGAAGTTCAGATTCAATATTAAAATCCAAATAGAAATGTTTTAGGTCACCCTCTGTTGCTTATTATTCATTTCATTATCGATTAATGAATTGAAATGATTCATTTCCATTAATGTACGTGAATAATTCAGAAGTGCTACTCCAGTGTAGAACCTTCTATTTTTTTGTCCTTCTCTGTCCTTCCCCGGCCCCTTTATTTAATAACGATGCCACTGATGATGTGAGAAGCCTCCTGTCTCAGAACGAAATCTACCACAGGGGCAAAGGTGCTGACAGAATCATTTAGGGGAAAGTAGCTAGGTTCACAGGAAGGCCTCAGAATGAGTCTCCCAAAGCAGCCACTTCCCCTGCCCTAGAAAGGACTCAGTTGACCCTTCTGTGAGCTGTCACACCACAAAGGATCTGTTGTGATCTGAGGTCAGTAAGCCACCACCACATTAGCTCTGGAACACATCCCTTTAGCCTTGGTACTTCCTGATAAATGGGCTCTTCCGTAGCCACAGCTATAGGCAAGCCACAACCTGACCCAACCAAGGAGTTGACGGCTCAGAATGTGGATCTGTCTCCTGCAGCCTTCTAAACACAGTGCACCCTACCCCCATGCCAAGATGCAATGGAGCTTGGTAAACATAGACCTTTTCCTTGGTACCCCTAGCAATGAGACTGTGAGTGAGAGGAATAGGGTGGAGAGAGCCTGTGGGCATATGGGCTCCATCTTCTGCCTATTTGGAATCAAATGTGAGTTCTAGTATGTGGGAGACAGGTGCACTAATCCTGATCTACGGCACCAGCCTTCACCTTCTCTTCACACTCAAAGTTGTCTTCATTTGGAAATGTATTTCACACTAAAGTAGAAATTATTGATAGCAGTCAAAGTACTGCTGTTGCCAAGTATATCTAGATAAACAGAAAATAAAAGATGGCAGGACTTTTTATTAGGTTAAATAAATAGCAAGCTCCAGGAAGACATTTATAAAATTATGGCACACTGGAAAAAGTGTTTGTATGAGTGTGTTCTTGTGTGCACACACCCATTTATGCATGTACATAAATGCAAATATCACATCGAAAACAGCTCAAAAGGACACTCTACCTATTAGCAGAGATTGCCTCCTTGTGTAGGATAAAAGGCAGTGTGAGAAATTTTCACCTGATATTGCTGTGTACTTTCTGAATGTCTTATAAAGAACCTATATTGCTTTTCACAGCATTTTAGTGTTAAATGTCTTCAAAGCATGCCACCAGGGATGTGTCACATGTCTATAGTTACATAAAAAATGGCAGTGTTCACTTAAGACCTATGTAGCTTACATATGTGACATTTGTTCATTATACAAAATTAAAACTAGAGATAAAACAGAAAAAAAAAAAAAAAAACATAGAACAGCCTTGGATGGTGTAGTGGTTTGAATAGGTATTGCCCGCAGAGACTCAGGTGTTTGAGTACTTGGCCCATAGGGAGTAGCACTATTAGGGGTATGGCCTTGTTGGAGTAGGTGTGGCCTTGTTGGAGTAGGTGTGGTCTTGTTGGAGAAAGTGCGTCACTGTAAGTGTGGGCTTTGAAATCTCCTGTGCTCAAAGTATGCCCAGTGTGGTACACAGTCCCTTCTGCTGCCTGTGGATCAAGACATAGAACTCTCAGCTCCTTCTCCAACACCATGTCTGCCTGGATGCTGCCATGCTTCCATCCATGATGATAATGGACTAAGCCTCTGAAAGTGTAACCCAGCCCCAATTAAATGTTTGTATTTCTAAGAGTTGCCTTGGTCATGGTGTCTCTTCATAGCAATAACACCCAAACTAAGAGAGGTGGTACCTTAGAATACACGACAAACACACCTAAGAGACAAGCAGCAATCACTCCTTTAAGCAGGTGACTCAATTTTTCTGGAACAACTTTGTTCATCTGTAAAATGGGTATAATAATAGTAACTATCTCAGAGCTGTTGTGGGGACTATGAATAAACGTAAATGAAAAAATTGTAATCATGAGCAGCCATTGTTCTTATGCATTTTTTTCACAGTTCAAGATGCTGGAAGTCTAAACATAAAGGCATTATCTGAGCTGGTTCATTCTGGAACGTGAGAGTATATACCAGACACCTCCCCAGGGCCTGTGCTGCACAGCATCTTTTTGCATGACATTCAGAGACTTGTAAAGGTGTCACCCCAGTCTGTCTCTGTTGTCACAGACTGCCTCCCTAGTCCTGGACACACTACTCATGTGTCCAAGACTCATCTTTAATGGCATAACTCACTATGGGACCAAGGGCCCACTTCTTCCAGTATGGCCTCAACAATTTCAGCTGTAAAGATCCTATATCCAAGTGAGATCACTCTGTGAGGGGCCAGGCAGACAGAGTTCAGGACTCTTCACCTGCTGCATGCAGTTAGCGCCATTCCCACAACTTACAAACATGTAGAGAGCAAGAGAGGAGAGGAGAGGAACTTCCTGCTCCAAGAGGCCATCCAGAGTCAAAATCCATCACTACCAAAACTGTAGACTTTTGTTTATTGTATTTTTAATAAATAATAAAGTGCCAAAAAAAAAAGGTAATTCACAGAAGTCCTACGGCTGTGTTCCAGCCTGTTACTTTGGCAACAGCATCAATTTATATAAGTGAAATGCAAACTCTTTTTCATTCAATCAATAGTAAGCAAATATTATGTCTCTCCCAACTCCTGTGCAAGCTATTTCCCTGGATTTCAGAAGCAAGTGATACTTTGAGGCAGCTTTCTAAATGTGCCACTAGAGGGCGCAGGGGATGTATGTTTGTGCTTGAGATGCACAGCGCAGGATAAATGAGGTATTCTTGTGCGGCTCCGTGTTTGAGCTGTATGTTTGTGATTGCAGGGTAATTTCATCTTAATGTTGACAATGCAGCTCGCACTGCAGATCAAAGCCAGATAGCATAAATCACAAGCTGTGTTCCTATTAAAAGCATATTGTTTGATGGAGATGAGACTCTATTTGATAACAATGCAAAGCTTCCTTTAATCACTGAAGTTCAAATGCTGTCTTTAAAACTGGACTTTGGCACAGTCAGAATGGGCATTGTGTTATATATGGAGTAGCTTCTAAAAATAACTGTGGTGCAATTGTTTGAGGAGACTGAAGATGTAAAGTAGGTTTCAGGGTTTTCAGCCTGGAGTATGCGGGCTGACCTCTGAGTTTTGTTTCCCAGCAAATGCGAGCATCAAGTAGCTCAGAAGAGTGATGGCCCTCAGAAAGATAATGGCAATGGTAACAAACACATAGATACTTGACATATATTAATTCATTTAATTCGTTCAACCATCTTTTCAGTGTGGATAGCCCATTGGCATCTCTACTTTACAGATGATATACTAAAGCCCATGACCACCAAGAGGTACCAAATCACTAAATGCCTTTTGCAGTGACTACACAAAGAAACCAATGATGCTAAATGGGTGAGGAGCAACTAAAATTATCACACACCCCAGGAAGGAATGCACAAAGATTCAGCCCTTTAGAACAGGTTTACCATGTATTATAAAGTTAAATACATAGTTACACCCTGATACCAAGTTCCCACTTCTATGCAATTATCATATATATATATATATATATATATATATATATATATATATACATAAAAACATTGCACAAATGTTTATACCTACTTAGTTCATAGGTGCCTAAAACAAGCAACTCAGAAGTCTCTCATTTGGGGGATAGAAAAGCTACCCTACATGTCTACATGCAACGGAATGTTGGTTAAGATTGGGAAATGAATAGGTTTCTCAGATAAAAGCAGAGATGATTCTCACCTGAAGGATGCTGAAGTAAAAAGATGGAAGACTCGAAGCACTAATTATAAGACTAGAGAATGACAAGGGGTCATCATGATGTAGGAAAGGAAGAAAATTGGCTGGAGTGGAGCGTCAGGGAGCGTGGGCAGGGCAATGACAGTACTCTGAATCTTGATGGTAAAGGTCACATAGCTATGTTCATCTAAACTCACAGAGCCATGCACAAAAGAGTGAACTTTGTTGTATGCAAGTTAAAATGTTTGAGCCAGTATAAACAATAAGGCAGATTTCTAAGACAAGCTGACTAACAACAGTTTTCAGTCTGTCCTCCAAATCAGTAGCTTCAGCCAGCTTTGGGGAAACATGCATCTGACCATGTAAAGAGTGTTCATCATTTTTCCTTGAATAGTACAGTATGACAACTATTTACACAGTATTTTATTGTGTTAAGCGTTAAAATTAACCTAGAATTATTTTGAGTGCATGAGAGGATGAATGTTATAGTCAAATGCTATGCCAGGTAACATAAGTGCCCTTTGATTCTATGAATCAAAAAGACATCCAAAAAGGGTTTGGGAATCAAATTCCATGGATACTAAGGGACCACCATTATCTCTGATAAGGTCGGAACTAAAGTCCAGTGAGAGAAAACAAGGCCACTTAACAAAGAGAGCAGAATTACATAGATCCTGGAGGGAAACAAAAGGAAAATTCTAAAGGAGGAACCCTAGGAAAGAGGTCTTATCCTAATGCTTATGAAGACAAGAAGAGGAAATTGGAGAACCTGGAAACTAGGATGAGCCCAGAAGACTTAAGATGCAAACTTATGAGAAAGATGGATCATCTAGCTGGTGCTGGCCCTTCTGAGACAATGAGAAAAGAGAAAGGGAGAGGAGGAAGAAGAGAAGAGAAGGAGGAGGAAGCTAAAAGCCTCGTTTAGGTGGTGGCACTATTAAAAGGACTCTGCACAGTAGCATGGCAGCAAACAGAGTCTTTACTCACCCCTCCACCCACTTCTAGAGCTCTAATTCCCCTTGTGTTCTCTTGTTGGCAGGAACCCACCTCCAAAAGCAACCAGGGAGGGCTCAGACTTAAACCTTAGAGAAGAAAGTACAGGTAAGTAGTGCTATGGTTTGACTGTATCTCCCAAGTGTATCCGATGCGTTTGATCCCCACTGCCTTCTGCTCTTCCACCAGTGTTATATGACTTGCCATGTTATATAGTTCAGTAGAGTGCCATCAGCTGATATAGCCCCTTGATCTTGGAGTTCCCAGTCTCCCAAATCATAAGCTAACTACATTTCTATTCTGTGTAAGTTGTCCAGTCTTAGCTGCTCTGTTATAGCTGTACAAACATTATCAACACAAGTAAGCTTTGGAGCAGAGAACTTAATAACTCAAGGCTCATTCATTTGACAAATATTTGTTGATGATTGGATATTCATTGAGGTGAGGCTCTTTCCATTTAATGGCTAAAACTTAGTAGAAAAAAAGCAAGCTAAGCAGGAGTCTTACTGAGTGCATTAGGTTGGATATGGGGATCAGATACATGGCTGTTTCTAAAGGAAATCACCTCTTCCTTGTATCAGGTCCTTGGAGCAATAAAGCTAGCACACCATCACTCAGTATGACAAGGAAATACTGGCTGTCTTCCCGGGAGATGAAGCACTCTGTGCAGGCTCCCCATATCCCTGGATCACTTTGACATGAGCAAAATTAGACCACATGAATTGCCTGGAAAGAATCCTTCATAAAGTTGTCAGCCCAACAAACCTCTCCAAAATTCTATGGAGGCCTGAATTATCACCTTACCCCAGGATCTATTGAAGTTACAGAAGAATTAAGTCCACAAAGTTCAAGTTCTTGAGGAGAACAAAGATAAAGACCGAATAGCCTTCTGTGGTCTGTACACATAGTCATGTAGAATCATTATCAGTGTGCATGGTCCGTTTGACTTGCTTGTGTAGCTTCTGCATGACTTTGCGTGCTTTTGCTAACTTTGTAATTTGTAGTCAGCATGCCCTCAGGGTTAGTCACCCCTCTTATATTCATATAGGACATCATTCTCCTACCCCATTTGAAATAAATTACTTTCAAATTGAGGTAGATACTCCTGGGACCCTTTCCAAATGATGACTCCTCTTAAGCATGTACAAACCCAAAACGCAATGCTGTGCCACCTCTTCAAGAAATTGCCTCTGATCATGCATGAGCCCATCACACATGAAGTTCCCCACTTCCTGAAGATGAGACATTGATATAGCATGAGCTACTCGAATCCAGGCCTGTTCCTTAATCTAGCCCAATTTCCTGCAATGTAAGCTTTGGAGCCTTCAACAAGATCTAGCTAATAACCTCCAGACAAGATCACCTTCTTGTTCACCTTTTCTCTTCATACTTTGTTTGTCTCATTCTCATATAATTGGCTCCAGATAGTTACTTCTTACTTTGTAGATTTTATTTCTAAAAGACCTGGCCTACGTCATTAATTGCTATTAAGAGTTTCCAAATTGAATCCTTATAGGTGCCCCTCAAAGTAGTACAATCACCAATTCTGTGCAGTCACCAATTGGTGCTGATGAAGTTTATTCCCTAATGAGAACATTGTCCTCCACACTAGAGATGACATCATTAGATATGATTGATTTCCAGTACTCAGAGCTGGGTTCTATGCAGAGAAATTTGGGGTGCAAGTCACGATGTGTGGACACCATGGAATGGTTAAATGAGCTCTTATTCCTTGAAAAACTGTTTTTGGTCTTTGGTGAATAATTAGTTGATATCAACAGATCAGGCCAAGTTTGCCTGATGATGTTTGTGTCAAAGCCAAAGTCCAGAGTGCTCAGCCAATGTCTAGGCTCCAAGTTTAGTTTTTAAAGTTTTAATTATTATTGCTGATTCTGAGTTATGCAATATTCTGTAAAAGACAGAATGTGGAGTTTGAAAGTTACTTTTGACACAAGTAATGGCTTGCAAATTACAGCTCCTCTGTGCCTTGATGCTGTATTCTAAACACAGAGGAGAACTGGATGTGGGTTTACAGTTAGTCTTCATGAAACAACCAATGTGAGGACCAATACTTATTAACAGAGAGCAAATATTCTCATGGCTTTCTCCTTGACCAATCTTTGTCAGCTCTACATATGTTCTTCCATGTAAATGAGCACAAATGTTGACCATACAATTGATCTATTGTGAATGACATTTTGCTAGCATCATTTACCATAGGTAATTATGGCAACACACATACACTGAAGGGCAGAAAGAAAGAGAGAAAGAGAGAGACTCATACACATTGCACACACACCCCTTTTTTTCTTTGCCCCTTTTCCATCCCTTTTCTGTCTCCTCATATCTTCTTTCCACTCCCTTTCCCTAAAATCTATTCCAACATCAGTGGGAAAAATGAAGTAATCCAACTTTTGGAACCAGAGAAGTCCATATCCTCTATATTCCCTTGGCAGACATCTTTTCTAGGCATACACTACCAGTACCTAGGATCTTCTAAGGATTTGTGTGGCATGCTCAGCCCACTCACAGGACTGCCTCAGTACTAATGATGAGAAGAGTAAGAGGAAGTTATGGTTAATCTTGAGCAGCAACTTGGTGAGATGGAGATTACCCAGGAGAGTAGTACAGTGCATTTCAATGTGTCTATGAGCCATATTCTGGGAAGACCTACCCAGAATGTGGATAGAATTGTAGAATGGTCAGGGCTAGATGGGGTCTGTTGCATAGGAATCCTTTCTCTGCTTCCTAGAGACCATGAAAGGAATTGTTTGGCTCTACCATACCCTTACCTGAGTGACAGACTACAAGCTCTGAAACTGAAATATCTAAAATTGTTTCTCACAGATACTTTGCCATAAGCAAATGAAAAGTGATTAACAGTAAAGATAAATGCATCAGTTTCCCATATATACATTCTGAGTCCACAGCAGGTCAGGGCCTTGGGTTGGCTTCCTTCCTTCCTATTTTGCTCATTGTGGTCCCTGCTGATACCTGCAAGCATGCATCCTTTCCAAGGGATCCAACCAACATAAGACACCACTCGTCCTCTCATCAACTCTCAACATAGTCCCTCACTGTCATGGCTGAAAAGTCAGGAACTAGGAAGCACAGTGTAGAAAGAGAAGAGGATGAAGATCCATGACAAGGCATCTGCCACTTCCTGTCTTTGTTTGGAAACACAGTGATGATCCTGACTCATTGGTACATTACATCTTCTTCACTCCTGCTTTCCCATGCATTTGTCATCCAGGATTATTTCTTTATTACTTACCCATAAGATTTTTCCCATTTCTCAAAAGCTATAACAACAACTCTACAGACAATGGAGACAAAATTGACTGATGAGGAAAACATATTGGCAGTACCAGGAGCTGCCAGCAAGGACTTATTAAAACATCTCCCTGGTATAGTTAAGAAGGAAAATGAGCAAATTGTTCCATTTCAGTTGACGTAAAGTCGGGAGGTGGAAGAAGAAGAGAAAAATTCCTTGTAGACATCTTCATTTTTCTACCTTATAAGTTCTGTTGCAATTAGATGTCAATGCTGAGCCTCTGTTCTTCATCCAGTCCCTTAAGTATATATTTCCAGTCAACGTTCTTGCCTGCAATTGGAAAGAGAGTGATTCATTTTTTTCTTCCAGGAAACCAACACTAATGGTCAAATTTAAGTGACAGACAAACATTTCTCATGATAAAAATAAGACTCAAGGCTCCAGCATAGGAATACTTTTTATTTTGAATTCACTTAAGTCTTTAATATCAGCTGAAACCTAAGGGCATAAGAACTAAGTACTTCCAGTTGTGTTTTCACTGTGAATGTTTAAGATTTATTCACTTTCTTTTGTAAATTTGTGTGCTTGTTGGCTTGGCTTGTTGGATCTCACTACTTAGCCCAGCCCAGGGCTACAACTGCCTATTTAGTTGAGAATGGCCTCAAACTCATGATCTTCCTGCCTCAACATCCAAAGTTCTGCGATTAGAATCTCATACCACCATACCTAAATTAATATTGCTATATATATTTTTTAAAACACAGACAACTCAAAAAAGTTAAACAAACTATTCACATGTAAATGTAACAAATGAAATTAATGCCCTCCCCCTAATAACTTTCCATCTGGGGGTAAAAACATAACCATATTAGACAAGTATCTAGCCTTTTTATAGCATGTTTGTGGAGGTCAAAGGATAACCCCCAGGAGCTGGTTCACTCCTTCTACCACCCCAGCAGCTTTCTCTAGTCTTACTGTAATTATTGTGTGCATGCTCTTTCACGTGTCTTACACACACACACACACACACACACACACATACACCTTTTTGTTTGTACTTATGATGGTCAACATTTTTAGAAAAATCATGTGTTAACCAATTGGTATATTTTAACAGTTATATAGTATTCTAGTGTTTAGACATTCATTCTCCACAGAATATCCAATGGTAAGTGGTTCTGTTCAATGGGCTCTCTATGCTCTTAGATATGTACGCGGTATAAATTATTACAAAATACAGTTTATTTCTTTATAGATTTGCAGTATCAAAGATTCATATAACCTACAATCTTCCCAATACTTATTCTAACACACCAAACCCAAATATACTTCACCATAAAGTCTTCTACAATAAAATGAGTATAATTGTACTAGAAAAAAAAAAAGCCCTCAAAAAGCAAACATAGGAAATGTATTTGAAACCTCCTATGCCACATCTAAAATTAGAGATGTTGCTATTAAGCCATCTACAGCCAGGGAAAGAAGCGTGGAGACTTACTCAGGGCTAAGCCACATAGTTCTGAAAATGGAAGGACAAAATGTAGCTACAAATCTAGACAGACAAGGCCATAAAATGCTGAGCCACCTGCTACCTCCTGAGAGGACTCTCAAGCACCCAGCCACCTAGCTGGCTGAGCGTCACTAACATGGATTTTGAGCCAACTCATATTCAGGACTGAAAAAAAAGAGACACATCACTATCTGTTACTGTAGGTTTTTATATTTTTATAAAAGGAAAAGCAATTAGACAAAACATAGGGGTAGAAGCTAAAAAATGCTTTACCTTTCTTTATCAGCTTTACCGCAAGATTAAGAAAGAAGCACTGCTCACCTGTAAGAGCTAAGGTCTGTTGGGGACGCTGACCTTTGGAGAACATCTTAAGCTTCTAAGAAAGTATGAGGAAGACTCTTGGCAGGGTCTGGTCAAAGCAGATGAACAGAGAGCTGGAGCAGAGTCCTGCATACCAAAATGGGACCCTGTTGATCGTCTCAGCACTGCCTGAGCAGGAAAGGGGGCAAGTACAGTGTTTAAGGTGGGGCAGGAACAGGTTTAACTGGGAGGCAACAAGTTCATTTGCAAATTTTAAGTTGTCAGTCTCTGGGTTAGTCAGGGAACCAGAGTGAACTGAACGAACTGAAATGGGTCTCCTGCAGCAAGGAGTGCTGGCCAGAAGCAGTGTGGTTCAGGTAGTCATGACCAAGCTTTAGTGATCAGTACTGACTGCTGGACTAATGAGCATTGGGAGGGAAAGGTCACATCAAAGCCTACATGACACATCCCCAGGCTGTCTATGAACTCTCTAATGCCCACCTTAAGGAGACTAGACAGGGGCAAGTTAACTTCTAGTGCTCCTTCTTTGATTGCACTAAGTCTTTGAGACTTGATGTCAAGTTAACAGCACATCTCAGTTAGGACTAACCACGATTCAACAAAGCACTGATTGTGGCCTCCTCAGAGAGAACACAGTGTTTGGCTACAAGGGAAAAACCATGATTCAAGCATGGTTGAGCAGCAAAGGACAAGGAGCCCACATCCCTGAGGATTTGGAAATCGATGACCAAGGCTGAATAACATTTCCTGGCTCCATTTATGATACAGAAAGGGGAAAAAAGACTTCTATCTTCTTTTAAACAATTGTCGTATTTGGTTTTCTGCCATTTGTAGAAGAACTGAATTCTAACTTACTTCCTGCACAGTTGTTCCTCTGTATTCTCTGATGATCATTCAGGATTGCAGTGGATACTAAACTCTGCAAATGTGAAAATTCCTTATTCAAAATGCTTAATATTTGCATATATCCTATATATTCATCCATATATTTTAAAACCACTTCTAGATTACCTATATTACCTCTTGCAATGAAGATTCTGTTCGTGCTTGGTGGACTCTTTGATGCAGAGCCCATGGATATAGGGATGAGGCAGCTGGGTTGTGTGCCCACATCCATTTCTCTAGCCCTGGGATGGAGCAAGTACATTAGGGAAAGCTGTTCAGAGCAGTAAGGATTCCAAAGAACTGATATACTGCAGACTTACATGATCTTGTTTGATCTTTCTGGTGTCTACCAACACTTAGAAATCAGAAATTTCACATTCATGTATACTTTTCCAGTTTTTCCTCGGAATATCAGATAAACCAACAAAGCTGAGCCAGCCATAAAGAACAACAGAGTAGTACAAGCTAGTCACATGACATAGGGCCTAAAGCCTCCACTTGTCACCAACCCTCACGTCCATCTTTTTTTTTTTTTTTTTTTTTTTGAAACAGTATTTCTCTGTGTTGCCCTGGCTGTCCTGAAAGATTTCAGGACAGAAATCTCTGTAGACCAGATTGTTGTCATCAAACTCAGAAATCCACCTGTCTCTGTCCCCCAAGTGCTGGGGTTAAAGACACATATCACCACATCCAGCTTTCAGCCCTCACTTTCTAAAGTTTCACTGTTCATACCCTGACACAGGTAAATTGAAGCCATGCTTGCTGTCTGCAGCTTTGCCCAGGACCCCCATCCCTTACCCTTACTATACCCTACGAGTGCATAGGTTCCCAGCTGCCCCATTCTACAGACTGACTCAGGATTAGTCCCACTCAACTGTGAGAGGCCTCCTGATAGATTATGTACCTTTCCTCCTAAGAGGCAGACACTGTGGATGGTTGGCTAGCATACTGAACAAAAGCCTGGAACTGGCTTTCTTGCCTCAAGGTGGTATAATTCATGCTTCTGAGCTCTCCATACTATCGTGCAGAAGTGTGACTCTAGCTGAGGTCATGTCTTATTCTAGGGTCTTCCCTACTGTTTTTATTCTATTTTATTTTATTTTTGCAACATATAATATGTACCAAATTTCCCATATTATATTTAGCTAATCGGCAGCAAGCCCTTTAAAAGGCCTGAGTTTTCAGTCTCAGGGTTAGACAGAGAACAAGCATGAACAGAAACAGTTAAAATAGACTTTCCGCATCAGGCAATGCTGGCCAGAAAAGGTATGCTTCAAACAGTCAATCTTCAGAGATCAATACAGACTGTCAGATTGATGGTACCATGAGGGACCCAGAACCCACTGCTGCACTGGCCTGAGAGAGTTATTATTCTGAGAAAACACATGATTCTTTGTACCAGGCACCATGGGCTTACTTATCTCCTAATTGTTGCTTATGTTGGCTTGGGTGGCCTTCCTTTGTCATCAACAGTGACAAGCAGGTTTCCCACAGTCAGCACTATAAAAACAGGATGAACAACTGACTGCTACCTGAAAGAGCCAATGTATAGGGGTGACCTCTTCAATTTTGTACAGTAGAGAAGCTTAGCTTCTAGACACAAGAGGGCTATTATTTCAGACTGATTCGATTATGCTGTGTTGGCAAACTGTGTTCATATGCATAAGACATCCATGTAGATTCTTGGAAACCTATTTGCAGGAACATCTTTGACCAGAGTGTCTGCTTGGTATAACTTCAGCTCCATAGCAGTGTTCATTCTAAGGGTCCACTCTATCCCGGTAGCTGCCGGCAAGCAAGCATAGTTAGGGGTCCTAGGACAAGGCCTTTCCCACAAGGTCTAACATAGGGGGCAGTTCAGTTCTAAAGTTCCCGATTGGTTTGGCTCTGACTTTCTTAGTTCTACCATCTAAGTCTTGTCCTGCCCAATTCTCCCTCACGTTCTCTTTTCACAGGGACCAGGCTCACCTCTGCCTATTCCTGTTTCTTTGTTCATTATCCATTATGGGCATTCCTCCCATGAAATCTCATGCAGTCTTCATTCCATCTTGACATTTGCTTCACTTAGGACTGAGCCTGACATGTTGGACTGGGCTGACTAAGTACAAATGAGCCTGCAGTGGAATCCCAAGTGGCAGCAGTTAGAGGACAGCAAGCATCCATTCAGTGATTCAGGGGAAAGCAATTGACAGATAAATTAAGAAATTACAAAACATCACATGGGATGTATTCCAAATATGTAGTGAAAATATATGTACAGAAAAAAATTATATCAAAACTGAGACTGGCCTGTTAGATTACAGGAGTCTTACTTTCTGTCGTTGTTGTTGTTGTCGTCATTCTTACCTTTGTATTTTCAAATATTTCTGTGCTAAAAACTGCTTCACTTCAAATACTCCTCTAGAGAAGGGCATTCAAGTATAGAGGAGAAATAGTTTAGAGCTTGGGTAAATAAAGCTGGTGTGACATTTCCATGAAGGGCCAGTAAGCATGGGACATAGAGAGGAGAAAACATGAAAACTTGAGGAAGACCAAACAGGGTAACTGTGGCAAACCTCTCCCTCCCAATGCATTGATCAGTTGGATGTCTCACTCCTCCACTACCTCCTATTCTATTCCAACTTTTCTATACTCTCTGATATTCGAGTGTGTATATCTATTATAGCTCATGCATTTATTCAACCAGCACTTGCTAAGCCCTGCATCTGGCCCTCTGTTAGGTTCTGCAGAGTCTGAGATATGGCGCTCACTAATACTTGTCTCCTGGTATTCACTCTGTCTTCCTTCTGCAGACAGTCCCATATTTTGTTCAGCATGCAATTATGTTTCTTTATAAACCTGTGGTTGATCTTTCCTTACATCTAGGAGAGACTGTGTTGTTGGCTAGAAATACACTGTCAGATAGATATTGGTTCTGTTAGCATGCTCTGCCCTCACCCTCTGCATGTCTGGAAAGTGGACGGGATCATAGAATGAACCCGTAGAGCAAAGACCTCCCTGCTTTGTGTAGGGGATGGGAGAAGATTAGCATAAGGTAATTGTGCTGGTTTATTTTATATCAACTTGATACCAGCTAGAACTATGTAAAAGGAAGGAACCATATTTGAGAAAATGCCTCTATAAGATATGGCTGGATGGCATTTTCTTAATTAGTGATTGATGTGGGTGGCCCTACCCCATTGTGGATGGTACCATCCCTGAGCTGGTGGTCCTGGGTTCTATAAGAAACTAGGATGAGCAAGTGATGATGAGCAAACCATTATACATCATTCCTCCCCTCCATGGCTTCTGTGTCAGCTTCTGCCTCCAGGTTCCTGCCCTGCTTAAGTTCCTGTCCTGACATCCTCAAGGTCGAAATGCCAGCTAAATAATTTCTTTTCTCTCCAAGTTTCTTTTGATTGTGGTGTTTCATCATAGCAATAATAACCCTAATTTAGACCAAAAAATTATAAACCATGATATTTACCATTTATGGGGGAAGTTGGTGAGATGATTCAGTGGGAAGGGCACTTGTTGTCATGCCTGATAACATGAACTCAATCTCCAGGACCTATATGTTAGAAGGAGACAACCGAGTCTCGAAACTTTTTGTCTGATTTCCATGTATACAATGGGGCACTCTTGTCACACACATGCATATATACACACATACACACACACACACACGCATGTGAATAGCATAAATAAATGTAATATATAATGTAACGTATAAAGTATATAATATATGTATAATATAATCATTGTTATATATATTATTAGAATATATATATATATATATATATATATATATATATATATTAGAAGTACATGAACAAATTTCAGTTCTTTCCCAGAAAGTTTGGAGGGCTAGAGAAGATTTCCTATGGGAGAGAATATTGGGTCTGAGGCATGAACAGTAAGTGGAGTTACTTACAGTAAGACTGAGCAGGCGCAGGGAGGCATAGTATGAGTGGTTCTTCAAGAAGCTGTTCAGAGTATCTACAGCATAGACTGGCAACAGCATGAAAAGAACACAGGATTGGCAGGAGAATGGAGGTCTGGGGGCAAATCCCAACAAAGGTAGGGAGATAATTGTCTTTTAGATAATGGAATAGTCCAGCTCAAATCTTAGCATCTCTACTTCAGTGTGAAGAATGGCTGGGCAGGATGGGGTTGGGTGAAGTATCACTAGTGCTGTCATCCTGGAGGAGGAAGGTGTGCTTCAGATGGTCTAAAGGATGTTCTAGAAGGATGGTAAGATAGGAGAGGAAATAGGAGATCACGTACATATCTGTACCTGAAATCCAGGGTCCAACCAGAGGGAGAATCTGTAGTTTGGAAAGGCTTAGATAATAGATACTATGATGCAGAGTCAATGGGCCCAGTGAAGCTCAGGATAAAGGGAAATGATTTGTTTGCAGGAGCAGCGCTTCTCAGACTTTATGAATGGGTATCACTGGATAGCAGCAATGCGCATGTGAGACTGAAGAGGAAGTCAGAGTCAAGTGTACAAGGGAAGGAACGTAAACTGTTAAAGCCACCATATTTTCTCTTAACAGGGATGATAGGCATGAGTTGTTTAGCTGATTTACCACCACCACTAACAACAAACTCCACATATAAACATGCAAAATGCCTATTATATGAACATAATCTGGTGAGCCCAGATTATAGCTAGTATACCCCCACCCAGAATGGATTCCAGGGATGAACTAAACTGATGTGGTGAGGAAAAGAAAAAAAAAAAGACATAGACACAAGCACATGGACACACAGAAGTTTTGGGCTTTCAGCTAGAAAAACCACAGCACCCTACAAACTTAGCGTATTTGTTGTATAGGAGTCAAATGGGTGTGGCATACAGCTGAACAAGAAGGCAGGGTTATTACATGCAGATCAACAAGGAGCCAAGGTGTATGGGATACAGCTGATTAAGGGGACAGATACAGCTGATTCTGGTAGAGCTGTCTCTGGGCTGTAAATATCAGTGGGGATGAAGGCATGGTGGACACTTTCTGTACATACTATCAATATCCACGTGCACTAGAAGAAAGGCTTTTGCCATTCCCCTCTCGACATTGCTGTGGCCATGTCAACAACACACATCCATTCCCTCAGGGCCTCACACATTCATGGTTTCCTCCCTCTACAATGCTCTCCAGGAGTTGGCCCCCAGTATCCTGCAGATTCTTAATTACTCATTTCTCTTTTAGTCCTTTAGGTTCTTCAAAGTCTGTATCCTTCCCACATCTACACATTCACCCTCACATCTCAGTCAACAGACATCTGAAAACATTATCTCTTGCAGACAAAACACATCAAGAGGATGGAAATCAATGTAACTTCTAGGGGTAGCTCTGTTGTGTGACCACCCCCCACCTCCCACAACCTGTGTATCCATTTTCCAGTGGTTTATGGTAGAGGTTATGTATTTAGTGGACAGATTTTCTAGGCTCAAATCTTGCTTTTCTCACCAACAAGGATACTAACTGGCAATGTCCAGTGTCCAGTTCTTGTAAATGGATCTGATAACCCCATCTTCCAGTTGGTATTTTAGAAGTGAGATCCATTGCTCTTTGTCAAACATTTAGGAGATCAGCACATGCAATGCCCAGGATATGCCAGCTGTATTGCCATTATCTGTCACAGAAATGACACAAATCTAAACCAGAGCCAGGACCCACCATGCCACCAGCACCTACTTCAGAGACCAATACCCTTTGCCCCAGCTGCGCCCTACCAAGGCCTAGCATTTTCATTAAATTCATCTTGCATCTGCACTGGTGCTGTTACAATCTCTTTGGTTGCATGGTCACTTCCATACCTAATTAAAATCACAGAAGAAAAGGAGGGAAGAGAAAGGAAAGGAGACAGATATATCCAGAAAATGGAGTAGGGCCCAAAGAGGAAGCCTTTGGGAGGGAGGATTGACATCTGTCTGGTTTATCATTAACCTGGAAAACAAAATGTGAAGGCTTTGAAATGGCTACATTGTGGTCTAGCAGACCTGGAATGGAATTCCAGAAAGTACACAGGAAGAATACTGTCCTTAGTTCGCTATGACTGTCTCAGAGCTGCTGCAGGCACTGGAGAGGAGGTCCCACAGTCCCAGTGGAGGAGAGTTCTCAAACGATGGTTCAAGCCAGTAGTTCTCAAATTGTGACGGCTCAGGACTCTTCTATAGAAAGCTAGACGGGTCTCCCAAGAACTTTTCCTCCTGTGGATTTCACAATCTACATTTACTGCACAGACATACAAATGGAGAGACTTTAAATATACTGATTTTAAGGTAAGAATAAATTCATGAATATTATAACATTTTAATGAAAATAACTATTTTTTCCAACACTAAAAAGAATGACAGGAGTGTCAGGCTTTACATTTCTGCAAACCTTCATGTCTGGCTCAACAGAAGACAGGTCTCTGTTCTTTCAAGTTGCTCTTGCATTCAACCCAGGCCAATCTTTTGGCAGTGTGGGTAGCTCCTGAAAATCTCTATTACACTCTGGGGACAGAGGGTTAAAATAGCATGTAATAGCTTGGCATTGTTGTGAATGACATTTGACTATATGGTCTTTTAAAGGAGCCTAAGGTTCTCCAGGTGTGTTCCTATTGTACCTTATAATTGGTAGCTTGATGCATGCTATTCCAAGCATTCTCCATGAACTGTTTGTCACTACTTGATGTTTAGATTACCATAAAACTGACTAAATGTGTGGAAACTTTTAGTGCTATTTTATAGTACTCTTACGTCTCTTGACTCTAATAGCAATAAATGAAGGATTTGTCTTGTATATTTTTTCCTATATCTCTTCTTAGTAATTTAAGTTTATTATGCTTAAATTTGGTAATTTAAGTTTATTATTATTATGATTAAAGAATCAGCATACAATCAATGGATTGCAAATTAAGAAGGACGAAAGGATCTTTTGTCACAATTTTTACAGTAATTGTCTAGCTTGGTGCTTTGCTGGGCCAGCAGAATATTGGAGCATGTATTCAAGATACAAGTTCCCTGGCTTCATCCCAGGCCAAGTAAATCAGAAACCTGGGGAAAGAGCCCAGTAATAAGGTGTAGCCTTGAATCAATGGAGTAGCAAGTTCTGTACAGTATGATTGAGGAATGACTCAAAAAAGACCAAGATACCATATGGTAGCACTCATCAAAGGATATTGCCTTATTTCTCTTTCCTAAATTAAGATTAATTCAACAGTGAAACAGGTCAGTTTTCAGGAAAGCATACGTTATGGATGAATGGCTTTTCCTTTAGGCTGGGTTATAATCTGGAGCTAAAACCAGAGCCCCAGTTTCTGCCAGTTTGGAATTTCCAGCATAGCAGTTCTCTTTGCACCACCCCACTAGCATAAAATCTGTGTGGCATTGAGTCTGAAGGAGACACACTCCAGAGGGGCAGGAAGGAGCACCTCAGTGGAAAACAGTGAAGCAATTAAACAGGAGCAGCTGTGGCAGCAGCTGACGTCAATAGCTGGGTTTCTCCCAGTTCCGGAGAGAGCCATACTGGGAAAGGGAGCCTGGAGTGGACATCACTAACGTAACTGATGCCATTTCTCTGTCATCAGAATTTGTCAAGTGTAGAAAGAGACTGTGGAGGGAGCCCATGGAACTTTAAAAAAATATCTTCATAAAATAAAAAAGGGGGAGATATATCCCCGTACACCACAAATTTATTTAAATCAGGTTCTTTTTATTTTTTATTTTAATTGTTTTTAAAAGAATTTGGATGCCAAGGAACTTTCTGCTGAGTGTCCATGGCACTCTACAACTAGGCATAAGGCATGATCCCTATCAGGTATTTAATATGGGGAAGAGGGCATGTTTGTGTTTTTCTGCAGGATGCTGAAGGAGCATGGTAGCTTCCAGAGTGATGGGTGAGACATGCTGATGCCAGGGAAAAGAATGATACTGATCTGTGAGTTTGCTGAGTGCCCTGACAATGGGGACTGGGAAGCTGTATTGGACATATGTTCCTGACCCACCATTGCTTACCTATATCCTTGATGGGACAAGCTGCCTTGCCTCAAGTTTTTAGATCTTGTGGAAGAGAGAATCGAAAAGAGAAGTTATAATGACTCTTGTATTGATCTTAAATGTGACCACCTATTCAGACTCAGTCATGTACTGGTCTAGAAATCAGTCCAATATTGGAAATAGACTTCATTTGGAAGTCTAGTTCTGGACACTTTCAGAGACATATATGGAAATTAGCTGCAGTTCTCTATGATGTTATGTTAACAAGAGATAAAGTTTGGGCAGAATCTGGATTTCAAACAGGTGTTTGCATATGTGTTAAGGCTTTGTTAATTGTCAAGTTAAAATTACTTTTGTTTCTTCTACAGTATTTAATGTAAGTTGCATTGATGGTACACCTTCTAATTGTGTTTGTGTTTGAAATCTGGCATGTCAGTTATGGAGTTCTATCAACCAGCTTTTGTTTTATTGCCCTGAGTATCACAGAACCTTGGTATTCTAAAAATAACTCACAAGTACTGGAAGAAATGAGTCAGGCTTCAAGCAGAAGCAAGAGGGTAGTGGGCTTGATTATTGCTGGTATAACAGCTTTATTTACATTAATTGCTAGCACCACTGCTTCTGCAATTGCTGTGACACAAAAGTTAAGACAGCTACTTTTGTTAATTATTTAACAAAAAGTGTTACTAATGTGTTGAATATACAAGAGGATTTAGATAGTTCATTTGGAAGGACAGATTGATGCTCTTTATCCTATTCAAATTATTGGAAGGAGGTTCAGAATTTAAGAGTAAAGAGCCATCTTAAGTGTAATGCCAAATACCATTGGATTCATGTTAGTTCTAAAATTACAGTGGTAGTCATTATAATTAGGAAAGCAAGTTCTTTTTTTGTTTTGTTTTTCGAGACAGGGTTTCTCTGTATAGCCCTGGCTGTCCTGGAACTCACTCTGTAGACCAGGCTGGCCTCGAACTCAGAAATCCGCCTGCCTCCGCATCCTAAGTGCTGGGATTAAAGGCATGTGCCACCACCACCCGGCCTAGGAAAGCAAGTTCTGAATGTCTCCAGGTTTCTTTAGATTATGATAGCTGGAGAAATGGAACAGTTGAGCTGGCTGAGTACTTAAAATCTGTCATCAAGACTCTGCCAGCCATTCCTTTGAAGTAGGAAAGTAAAATGATGCTTGTTTCATACACAAAAGTTATATACAATTATATGTATGTTAAATATATTTACAATACATTTATAATACTATATTATAGACAACATAATTTGGGGCTGGAGAGATGGCTCAGTAGTTAATTTCACTGACTGCTCTACTAGAGGTCCTGAGTTCAATTCTCAGCAACTACATGGTGGGCATACAACCATCTGTAACAGGATCCAATGCCCTCTTCTGGTGTGTCTGAAGACAGCAACAATGTACTCACACATATAACATAAATAAATCTTTTAAAAAGATCACATAATATGTAAAATACAATATATTTATAACAGCATATTTACAAATCTGTTTCCCATGACTGCATATGTGTGTATGCACTTGTGTATATGTGTATAAATGTGTGAATCACATTCCTTTCTTCCCCTCCCCTTCACTTTTTCCTGCAAATGCGATTGTAGACAATATTCATGTATGTCTACAGTCTTTAAAGCTCATTTAGCTTTTTGTATTTGTGTGTGAATGCATAATGGAGGGGGAAGCATGTGTATGGGAGTCTGAAGGCAACTTTCTGGAGTCATTTCTCCCCTTCCACCTTCATGTGGCCTCCAGGAGTGGAACTCAAGTCTTCGGGCACATGAGGCAAATGCCTTTCCCCGCTGAGTCATCTTTCAGTCATCTTTTGCGCTGTCCTTTGTTCAACATGACATGTTCCAGCAGAAGGCAGATAGATGGTCACTGTAGGATTTACATATTTTTTTCTCAAGGAAAATATGAGACATATATGTCTTGTGTATGGTTGTGGAAAGCAGCTCTGTCTTGAGATTAGGGGCTCTTTACCCTTCACCCAGCTTAAGCAGGTGGGGCTTACTGGCTCTATTTTCATATCTCCCCCCTCAAAGCTTCTTGCTTATTTCTCAGTTTGCTTAAGTGTCCTTTAAGTTCAAGTTTCTTATATGTCTATGTGTTTGCATGTGCATGCATGCATGGATGCTTTTGCATGTGTGTGTGTGTGTGTGTGTGTGTGTGTGTGTGTGTATGCTGGCAGAGAGAGAATGGAGAAAGGAACTCCATAGGACTTCTTCCAGCTTATATTTCATTGGGGGAAAATGACAGGTGTTGCTGACAGGCAGTTGCAATGAGATAAGAGCTTGCAATGCATAAGGCTCTGGGAGCCTCCGCAGCCCCCAGCTGTGATGGACAGAGTGGGAAATGGAGAAGTGGTGTGGCAGGGTGTGAATGACGATGGAGCCGCAGCTCAGGCTGGCCCAGTAATGAAGGGACCACCCTCTGAGGAGACCTAAGTCATTACTGTCCTTCTAACTGCCACCCTCTGGAATGCTCGGGGAGCTTGCAAATCCCAGAGCAATCCATTCCCCATTTCTGCTGGAAGAAAAATGAGAAATCATACACCAAGAGGAATAAGTAATTTCTGCCTGTCTTCTTAAAAATACATCAAGACCCCGCAGAGAATATGATTTCAAATCAAGGCCTTTAGATACCAGGCAGCTGGGCAGCATCTGCTGCTGAGTCCATGCTGCCTGGCAGCTTCCCATAAAATTCCTGAAGGAAGAGGGTCTATTACTAATAAAACCTGCCCTCTGGGTCTCTCTTGGCTGATCAGTGCCCTGGGAGCCCTTTATTCCTCCCCTGGCCTCTTCAGAGGTTAACAAGCTACTTTTTTCAAGGGCAGCTCCAAAGTAAAGCACGATTCTTTTTACTCTCCATCAGAAATGAAGATTTGTTCTCTCCCAAACTGACAGTAGAAATGTTTTAAGACCTTGACTGGTATTCAAAAAGATTCGAGTGTGCATTCCCTAGGACTGAGAGCTTTGGGGTAAATGCGTGTATCATAATAGCAGGACCTGTGTGGCAGCCTCTGGCATGGTTAATTCCAGGGGTCAAGTTGACTGGAGTTGATGGATGCCTAGAGGCAGGGAAGCACAGTTTCTATGTGTCTGCCAAGGTTTCCCAAGGAGGCCAGAAAGTGAGTTTGTGGATTGAGAGACTGGCTTTAATATTAAGGGTAACAGGAGCTCAGGCAGAAACTGACCAAGTAAGGAAGTCACAAGGCTTAAATACGGGTACACTGCCTCCCTGCCCTTGCATCATCAGAAGTTCAGTGTCTTAGCCTTTAGACTCCAGGATTTGCATCCATGGCCTGTAAGGTCTACAGGCTTTCAGCCTCTGTGTCTGCCTCATCTACGGTCCATGGTCCTGAAGCTCCCAGGATCCCTCAGGTCTGCATTGCATTGTTTAAAATGATCACCACAACAAGCTCAGATCCCAAGTGTAGAACTTACTTTCCAACTCTCAACTGGTACATGATCAAGGATCTGTGAGCGTGTCTGTCATTTTTGTCTCTTGGATAAAAGAACACTTACATGGGACAGTTACTTCACTTTTTTTTTTTTTAATTTTAGAAATAGTGATTTTGCCGGGCAGTGGTGGCACACGCCTTTAATCCCAGCACTTGGGAGGCAGAGGCAGGCGGATTTCTGAGTTCAAAGCCAGCCTGGTCTACAGAGTGAGTTCCAGGACAGTCAAGGCTATACAGAGAAACCCTGTCTCAAAAAACAAAACAAAACAAAACAAAAAAATCCTAGAAATAGTGATTTTTTTATTTTGACATGTTCATATTTTGATCATACTCTAATGTTATTTGTTTAGTGGTTTAGTCTCTGAAAGTGCCAAGGGTCTAGGTTAGTTGATTCTGTTGGTCTTCCTGTGGAGTTCCTATCTTTTTAGGGGCTGCAATCCTTCCTCCTATTCTTCCATAAGTGTTCCCAAGGTCCATCCACAGTTTGACTGTGTGTGTCTGCATCTGTTTGAGTCAGCTGCTGGGTGGAGCCTCTCAAAGGACAGCCGTGCTAGACTCCTGTCTTCAAGCATAAAAGACTTTTATTACTACCGTGAGATGGGTCTAAAGTTGGGCTGGTTATTGGTTGGCTGTTCCCGCCCTCTCTGCTTCATCTCCAATCTCTGCATTTCTTGTAGACAGGATAAGTTTTGGGTAGAAAGTTTTGTGTGTGGACTGGTGTTTCTATGGCTTCATTGGTGTTCCTGCCTGGCTACAGGAAATGGTGGCCTCTTCAGGTTCCATATCCCCAATGCTGTGAATCACAGCTAAAGACAACCTCATTGATTCTTGGGCACCTCCCCCATCCCAGTCTCTCTCTCTCTCTCTCTCTCTCTCTCTCTCTCTCTCTCTCTCTCTCTCTCTTCAAATCTACTTTCTATGGCTGGGTTTGAAGATGGGCTTCTAAGGAAAATTAAGAACAAGTCACTGGCCAAAGTCTTGTGAAAACATATTTAAAAGAATTTGGTGGGTGAATGTGAGTGTGTTTCTGGGTGCTTATAAATGCACATGCATGTGTGTATATGAGTGTATGTGAAGGCCCTTTCTGAGATCTGCCCATCTCTATCTCTCTCCTTCAGACATTGGGGAAAGTATCAATGATCCAGATTTGGGTCCCACCTTCTTGTGTCAGCCATGTTATTGACTGAACTATTTACCCTGTCCCTAAAAGAGGTTTTTAAAGCTTGTGTCTTTCTTTTTTATTTTCTTTTTTTACTCTTCTTTCCTGGAATTCAGATGACAGTGATGTATCTCCAATGACTGTTTCGAGACTGTGAAGGCAACAGTGAAGATGAAAGTGTACGTTACTGATGATAAATGGGATACTGACAGACGTTGTGGGGCCAATGTGCCAGTCCTGACTAACTTCTTGCTTCAGATTTGAGGTTAGGAGAAAATAAACTAATCGGCAGTTCATTTGATAATTTTTCATCATTATAAATCCCCAAATGACCCAGTGAGAAGAAGCCACAAAAATTAAATGGACCTTATTTTGGTAAATGAGATGATCTCCTGATCAACAAGGAAGGTGGTGGAAGACAGGGTGGTAGATTATGTGGTTAAAGAAACAGCAGGGAAGTGAGGAGGGGTCTGTGGTGAAGAATTTGATAGCAAGATATATATTTTTAAAAGGATCTCTTCCTGGGGGTTACTTGAAAATTACATGTAATGATTCCACAGGAAAAGAGAACAGAAATGGAGGTGAGTGGACAGAGTGGGGTAGCATTTGATATTTCACAGTAATGGGCACTGAGCCATTCGTAAATGGCTGCAGAGACACAAATTACATTTAAGTAAAGAACTACTTGGACACATTCAGCTGATTTCACAAATGTCTATGCCTTGGTCAAGACACAAAGCCATCTTCATCCTGTGAAGATGCTGCTGTTCATTAAGTCTATCATCATCATCATCGTCATCTAATCTTTTTTCACAGTCCAGTCATTATCCCCCTCCAGATTTGCCCTCCTACTGTTCCTCATCCCATTCTTCTTCCCCTCCCCACTCCCTCCCCACCCCACCCCACCCCACCCCACCCCGTCTCCAAGAGGAAGTCCCCATACCCCTACCCCCACTCTACCAGACCTCCCCACTCCCTGGGGCCTCAAGTCTATCGAGGGTTAGGTGCATCTTCTCTCACTGAGGCCAAAGAAGGCAGTCCTCTGCTGTATATGTGTTAGGGTCCTCATATCAACTGGTGTATGCTGTCTGGTTGGTGACTCAGTGTCTGAGAGATCTCGGGGTTCCAAGTTTGTTGAAACTGCTGGTCTTCCTATGGTGTCACCCCCCCTCCTCAACTTCTTCCTGCTTTTCCCCCAATTCACCCATAGGGGTTCCCAGCTTCTGTCCATTGGTTGGGTGTAAATATCTGCATCTGACTCTTTCAACTGCTTGTTAAGCCTCTCAGAAAGCAGCCATGCTAGGCTCCTTCCTGTCTGTAAGCACACCATAGCATCAGTAACAGTGTCAGGCCTTGGGCCCCCCCTTGAGCTGGATCCTAATTTGAACCTGTCACTGGACCTCCTTTCCCTCAGTCTCTTCTATGTTTTTGTCCCTGCAGTTCTTTTAGACAGGAACCATTCTGGGTCAGAGTTTTTTTCTGGATTAGCAACCCCATCCCTCCACTTGATGCCCTGTCTTTCTACTGGAGGTGGACACTACGTGTTCCTTCTCTCTAATGTTGGGCATTCCATCTAAGATTCCTCCTTTGAGTCCTAAGTGTCTTTTACCTCCCAGGTCTCTGGTACATTCTAGAGGGTTGCCCTGCCTCCCACCTCCTGTGGATGCCTGTTTCTATTCTTTCTGCTGACCCTCAGGGCTTCACTCATGTCCTCCACCCCTGATCTTTCAACACCTGATCATGTTCCCCTTTTTCTCATCCTGTCCCCTCTCCCACCCAGGTCTCTCCTTCCCTCCCCCCCCCCCCCCCCATGATTGCTTTCTTCTCCCTCCCAAGTGGAATTGAGGCATCCTCACTTGGGCCCTTTGGCTTGTTAACCTTCTTGTATTCTGTGGATTCTATCCTAGGTGTTCTGTACTTTTTTTTTTTTTTTTTTTTTTTTTTTTGCTAATATCCACTTATTAGTGGTTACATACCATGCATGTACTTTTGGGTATGAGTTACCTCACTCAGGAGAATATTTTCTAGTTCCATTCGTTTGCCTGAAAAACTCATGATGTCTTCATTCTTAATAGCTGAGTAGTATTCCATTTAGTTTTTACAAGATGTTTCAGTAGGATGTAATTCCTTGATGTTGGAAAATGAAACCTACATGGGTCATAGGAGACCAACTTGCACCTGTTCATTATTGATAGAATGAGAAGCAATTAAAACTGAATGGTCTTGGGCCAATGCTTCATTCTGCCTTAAAGTTACCTGAAATGTTTTACTCCTAGGACTCCCAAGGTGACTGTGTCACTTTTAAATGCAAATAGGAAATGGCTTTGATGTATAGGAAATACAAATTCTGAAAAACAGATGAGCCAGGTCAGTACCCTTGACCTCTGACCTTCCTCCAGCTCTTGCCTTCAGCCTTTCTGTGGACAGAGATCATGAGAGACAGCAAGCAGCTGGGCTACTGAGGGATGCCCTCGTCTAGGTATTCCCAGCTAGTAGTTTAGCCTCTCTGAGTCCCATATAAAATTGTAAAGTTGTCCCATATAAAATTATAAAAACTTCTGAGATTTCTTAGGTTTGAAAGTCAACCTTGAAAAGTGATAAGAGCAGTACTCGAAATTTAGAAATCAATAAATATCAACTGGTTCAAATACTAATTTTAGTTTATCAGTTCCTCTTTGGGCATTATAGCTTTTTTGGAGACATACGACTTGCTTTTTTTTTTTCTTTACATTACTAATCTAATGTCATACACATAATAAGGTGTTCAATTAAATAACTTTTACTTTACAAAGTGACTCTTGCAAGGAGTCACTTTGGGGAGAGGGTAGCTTGTCCATCAATGTTTGTTCCCTGTATGGTTGTATGAGAGCCGGTGGGACCTTAGGAGGCAGGGGCTGAGGTTGGATCCTTAGGTAATTGTGGGTATTTCCTCAGAAGGAATAGGTAGTTTTGATGGGACCCTAAGTTATTCCCCCTGCTTTTCTATTCTTTTTTGCTTCCTATGAATGTATTATTTCTTCCAAATACACCTTTTATTATTATGTCATTTTTGTAAGACTCCCACCTGAACTATGTATGTTGACCAGTGCTATCTTCAGAAATGTGAGCTAACTAAACCCTTTTTTAAAAAATTCCCTAGCTTTGAGTATTTCATTATAGTAATAAAAAAATGTCTAAAACACAATGAATTGCTCAAGAATAAACAGGAAGAGAGAAAAGCTGGAGGGAAATTGTTATTTGGGTTCCCTGTTAATATGATATAGTGCATACTCATAAACAAGAAATCCATTTTGATTTACTCATGACTTATTTTATTCATTAAGATTTGGGAGCAAAACTTGACTTAAAAGTCCATTCAGAAATTAGGTTAAGAAAAAAAACTCTAATCTACTTTTCTTTCTACCTAGTTAGTCTTTCTTAGTAGCCAGTGATCTGATGATATTTTCTACTTTATTTTCCAATCCATGCACAAAATCACCACTGAACTCCTATTATGTGCTAGCCAATGAGTGGGCAATGCTGTGTAACCCTCCAGAAGATTGCGATCTAGGGCAAAAGCTAACTTTAAATAATCACACTAAGACATGAAGTAACCCCAGCCAGTTCTCTAAAGAAAAATAGAGTTATGTTTTCCTAAACAACCAAGGCATGTACGTGTACATATGCAGTGAACACTGGGTTTAGTGTGCCCATATCACTATGTGATTACATAAATATGAGTGCCTAAACAAAGATCTGCCCCATATCCCTAAATTGGGAATTTTATGGATCATAATGATAACCTGAAACAAAACTTGCTTTTATGTGACATTGATATGAGAATAATCAATCACCATTTCCTCATACATATCTCACTTCTTGCTTCTTTTCACACATCAGTTACAGTTGACATTAGTAGACATTAGTAGCATATACTGTATCTAATGCTTGGGTACATCCAAAACATGTACAGTAGGAGCTGCTGTCATTAGAGCTATTTCCAGATGAGGAACCAGGACAAGGAAAGCTCAGCCCCTTGTCTGAAGTGAATTATGATGAGCTGTATGTCTATTTCTGCATCAGACACAATAGGGAAATGGATTCTGTGAAAGGCAACCATGTGCAGAATTTGTAAGGAGATACAGGAAGCAAGGATGTGGTGACAGCCCACACAGTCACACAAGAAGTGGGATGGGAGGGGTAGGAGAGTTGGCTGTAGTTACTGTCATTTCAACAGAGACTCCCATCCCATCATCTCTCATCTCAGCCCCTCCCAGCATTTCCAGTCATGAGTTACCAGTTGCCTTTTGGACACATCTACTAGATGGTGGCCAGTATTTTAAATTCATCAGGACCAAGCTTAGCATCCTCTACCCTCACGCCATTTTCTGCTTTATTCCTGTCTTCTCATCCTTACTTATGGTGTGAATTTCAGATCTAACTTCAGCTTTTCCTGTCCCCAACGTGAAGCTGCTCACCAGATGAATTTATTACATCTGGTTCTAGTTTTCTTTTTTGTCACCATGATGAAACACTGTGACAAAAAGAAAATTTGAAGAGGGAAAGGTTTAATTGGGTTATCCTTCCAGGTCACAATATAAATCGAACATTGAACATTGAGAGAGAACAAGGTAGGAACTTAAGCAAAGCTAAAGAAGAAACTGTGAAAATAAAAGGATGCTGTTTACTGGCTGGCTTCCTCTGGTTTATCCTGAGACAGTCTGGCCCAGGGGTGGGAGTACCCACATTGGGACAGGCCTTCCAGCCTCAATCAAATCAAGACATTTCTCAACAGATATGGCCATAGGGCAGTCTGATCTAGATCTCAATTCTTCATTGGAGGCCCTCTCTTCACAGGTAACTCTTGGTTTTTGTCAAATAGGCAATAAAAACTAACCAGGACAATCTTCAAATGTATTGTTTTAACTCCAGGTCATTTTGTTCTAAGGCTCCTCTCAGGGATTGTGTTCTTCCTGTGTCTCTTACGAGATGTGCCTTTCTCCACAAACATTCCTCAAAGCCTGTTATATTTTCCTGCTGCTTCTCAGCCTAGGCATTGAGAATTATTTCTGTTTGACATGTGCGTAGCTCAAGCTACAATGAAGACCTCAAGGGCCTTATGGGGCAGGAAGCTGGGTCAAGTTTATCCTCTGTAGTTGAACACTGTATTCATCTTTAAAAATGAACATGGAAATTCCTCAGGGGTGCTTTGACTCCCCATTTTCATGCTAGCAGACCCTGCAGAGAAGCAGGCATCCAACTGCCTTAAAGTACTTCACGAAGGAAGCCAGCTGCTCTGAGAATCAAAGGCCAACTCTTTCCAGGACTGGTGCCAACTTCTACCTTTGTGGCATATGTGCTAGCCTATGTGGACAGGCTTCGGGAAAGGATGCAAGTATGTGCCCAGGTGTGAGGGCAGGTGGTATCTAGATTTCCCAGAGCAAGAGACTGGAACAGTGTTGTTCATCCTGAGAGTCCTAAAATCTAGTATCTGGAACCTTTTTTTTGTAGGACTGAGTTTAAAATGAAACTCATTTCCACATTTGTATCAAATATTAATGACTACCAACATTCACCAAAAACTTTAATGAGTTTAAATTCATTTCACATATGGAATCTCATTTAGTCCTTATGAAGAGTCCAAACTAAGATATTATCTCACCATGTGTGTACCCTTCAGAGTTCTTGTCACAGTAAGAAATTAGGCATTTCTCTTGAGAGTTTCTTAAATAGCTATCTTTCCTATTAAATTATAAGAGCCAAGAGGGCTAGGCTGGAGAGATGGCTAAGCAGTTAAGAATGATTACTGCTCTAACAGAAGACTAGTTTGAATCCCAGTATTAGGCAGCTAAAAAACATAACTCCAGTTCCAAGGGAGCCAATCCCTCTATCCCCCTCTCTTCTGATCTCTCTGGCCTACACACACACACACACACACACACACACACACACACACACACACACTTTTAATGTAAAAAAAGCTGCTAAGAGAGTAAAAAATCTTGAATACATCCATTCAACATTCTGTGCTTGGCAACTGTATGTCTTGGGGAAGTATTAAAAATGAGCGGCAAGTTCCTGCACTATGCCCAGCTACTCTCAAACCCAGTGGTCTCTCCAGCCTGTTCTTGCCTTGTGGAGACTCAGTGAACCAGAGCTCCAAAATCTCTACACCCTGCTCACTAAGTTTCCACTGGCGGGTCGCTACCACGCCAGCCCCATGTTTTAAACCCCGTCCCCCCCCAGGCCTTTTGTGGTGTACATCAGGCAAACCCATGCTTTGCCGACATACCTTTCTCTCTGGAACCCAGATGAGTCACCACATGAAGGAAAACACAACACAGACTTAGTTCAGAAACAACAGTAACTCAATTGCTGGGTGCAACAACTAAAATTCTAATCTTGTAACCCTTATTAAATCAAAATCCTCCGGTGGAGAATCCTGACAGATCTGCCATTGAAACTGGGAGACACTAGTAGCTACATCTTGTCCTCATGCTATCCCTGTCAAAAAGACCCCTCTCTTCCTCCTGCTTCCTCTCTTCCCCATCTAACCCAGAAGTCCCACTTACTTGCCCAGTGATTGATTCCTTTATTCATTAAGGTATGGTTCACAAGAAATCACCTGATTGTGTGACTCATTCCTTGCTTGGAGCACCTTCCCCCCCCCCCAGGAAAGCAGAATTAGCATCAAAATACAAGCAACCCCAGGGCTATCCACAATACTATAGAAGCCCTAGCATAAACCAAGTATTCTGTGAAGTGTGGGTTCAGTAAGTAAATGAATTACTATATAAATGAGGTGACTTTAAAGGTTAGTTGTAGCAAAACATTATCTATGACTCAGGAGGAAGATCCTATTGCTGAAGACACCATGTATTTGAGTCAGAGAACATGGAGAAATCAAGCTGGTGTGCACCTGACAGCCTCATACTTGTTAGTTTTCATGGTGTTTCAAGTCATTATGCAGATTACTAGAAGAAAGAAGTAACCACCAGTCTTACCCAGCTATGAACCCTACAAACTACTGTTGGACCTAAAGATTCAAAACCAGGGGACATACTCCCCCAGAAACACTCACAGACGGGATTTGCTGCAATAGCATGAGGTTTATTGATAATAAGATGATAACCAGTATACTGGGGTTCTCCTGCATGCAGGCAAGAAGAACCCTGAATTAAAGCTAAGGGCAGCTTATATACCATTTTTACAGAGTTCATAAGGAGAGTTAATTATTTCTTAGACAGTAACCATAAATGATTTCAAACAGCTGTTCCCAGGTTCAGTTCCCATTCCCAGGCCCGATTTCTAAGTAACTCAAATTTGCACCTTATCTTTTACAACAAAGTGGGTCAGTTTAAGTGGCTTCTGTTTACCCAGGTTTACTGTGTTAAGGGCCCATCTCTCTAATAAACTCCTATCTTGGATCTTTCTTCCTGGAATGTTTGTTTGAGTCTTTGAAATGTGCTTCTCCCAGGATGTGTCCCTGGGGGAAGTTAATGTTTGAGTTTAAAACCAAAATCAGAGCTTCTTTTTAATCTTAAGTTTCTACACTACAACTACTGGCCTGATAAGATATGCCCCTTATGCAATAGTGGCAAGAATGATATGGGAGTAACCAACTGCTTTATGATTGGGTCTCAGGCTTATTCCATGAGACAGATTTCACACAGGACACTGTTAAATGAGGCCAAGAACCTGTGACTAGATAGTTCATAGGCCCTAGAAAGAACCCAGTGCTGCTGTTCTGCTAAATAGACATATGATAACACCTAGTGACTTATTGCTATTTTCATAGATCAGAGCATCTCCCATCATTCATCAAAGAAGCTCCTCTTTTTGGTAGCTGGCAATCAACACAAAAGCCTTCAACTGGTCAATACATAGAGAATAAGTGCCTGTGGGGTGCTCATCCTTGAATAAACAGACACATCACACTCCTCTTGCTAAGGCTAAGGGGTATCCTTGGAAGAGGGACAAAGAAATTGTAAAAGCTAGAGGTTGTGTAAAACATCAAGAGAGCTGTGTCTTCCAGACACAACAAAGTGGCTTCACGTATGGACTCATAGCTTATATAAAACCTTGCTTGGGCTAGACAAACATCCCAGCAGAAAATGGAAAACTGGGCATGAAATCCCACTATTAGCTGAGGAGCTATTGGCCTTTGATAGCTGCTGGACTAGAAAGAGTCAGTTTTCTTTAATGATGTGACTCCTGATAAGTTTACCAATATCCCAGGACAGGTCCCACTACCAAGACTAGTTGAACAACATAAACTGGACTCTGGGGAATGGGTTTTAAAAAAGACGATAACTGAAAGTATTCTAGGAAGGGATGTAAGGATGCAAAAGGTGATTATAAGAGGGGTTTGGGATCAGGAATGAATGTTCAAGATACAGTGTATGGAATTCTCAAAGAATTAAAATATTGTTTAAAAAGCAAAGCAAAACAAAACAAAAAATGATTCTAGGTAAACTTGGGCTATATGGCTAGATATTATCCCAAAAAAGAAAGAAAAAAAGAAAGAAACAAACAAACAAACAAAAACTCCAATCAGTATATCTGCCAAGACAGAGTAATCAGCCCTTAATAATTCTGCATCACTAGGTCTGTCAGATGATCCTGGGCCAGAAGGCTGAAGATCAAATGCTCCAACGTTTTGTAGTATAGGGACTGTCCAGGTGCTCAGCAGTCTCTATAATTTGGCTAAGTTTTAGAAGTTATGCTTTATGCTTCCCATAATTTCAGTTAACTCAGTCATTCTGGATTTCTGACGGGTTGAAGACTTATAGTCTTATAGCCAATCTCGGCCATTTACTTTGAGAGAAAAGGTTTGAGAGGATGGTTTTCAGCTGACATTCATTCTAAAGCCAAGAAAAAAAGCCAGGTTCAGAATTATGACTTTTAGTTAGGAGGGATGACAGAGGTTCTGTTTAGTCAACAAAATCATGGACTGGGTATTAGGTCTATCTTGTATCTTACTGACACAAATTGGTATAGTTATGCCCTAATTGTATTTTGAGAGAAAAGTTTTATTTTAACAGGAAAGATGATATGTAGGAGGAGCTAAGGTAGGAGGAGTAAGGAGAGGAGGAGAAGGAGAGGAGGAGCTAGGTGACAAGAGTGTGTGGGACATAGAGGTGGATGTTTGCATGTCCCTGCTAGTCAAAGATAGTTGATATATCTAGGTTGGGTATTGGGTTACACTTCTGATTGATATTGAGCATTACCAAACTTATAAAGTCTTTGATTAACATTAAAAAAATAGTATAAAAACAAAAGTGGGGATGGGATAGAGATTTTCTAGGGAGGAGAAATGGGGAAAGGGGATGGCATCTGAAATGTAAATAAAATATCCAATAAAGATTTTCACATAAAAAAAAAAAAAAAAACCAATCTGCCGGGTGGTGGTGACACACGCCTTTAATCCCAGCACTTGGGAGGCAGAGGCAGGTGGATTTCTGAGTTTGAGGCCAGCCTGGTCTACAGAGTGAGTTCCAGGACAGCCAGGGCTACACGGAGAAACCCTGTCTCAAAAAAACAAAACAAAACAAAACAACCAAAAAAACCAATCAGCCAAGAAAGCAGACAAAAAGTAAAACAAACCCTCATGTATACCATTCAAAACAAAAACCCAAAAAAAACCAATCAGCCAAGAAAGCAAAAAAAAGTAAAAAAAAAAAAAAAAAAAAAAAAAAAAAAAAAAGTAAAAAAAAAAGTAAAAAAAGTAAAAAAAAAAAAAAAAAAGTAAAACAAACCCTCATGTATACCATTTAAGATAAGACAGCCAGACAAGTATTCATCCAAGGCTTATTATTTTATTAAAGTAGGTGGTTTTCTTATAATTATTATTTGCTTATTTTTACTTTATACTCAAAATGCCAGCTTAAAAAAAAAGAATATTGGTGTTTCACCAGCATGTATGCCTTACATTTGCATACATGGTGCCTTCAAAGGCCAGAAGAAATGTATCAAATCTTCTGAAACTGGAGTTACAGATGATTAGTTAGCTGTTCTGTGGGTTCTGGGAATCAAACCTGGGTTGTCTGAAAGAGCAGCAAGTGATTTTAACCATAAAGCTATCTCTTCAGGCTCTCAAAAATTGTATAAAGTATATTCAGAGGAAATTGGAGAGAAATTTTCAGGGAAGACCTATTCCCTTCACCTCTCTTCCCCAATGTTAATACTTTGCATAACAATAGAGTTAAAAGAATAGTTTTAAAAAGTAACTAGGAAATAGAGGGATAAGACAGACCTTCTTTCTTCAGAATGAAGCTGTTATGACTGAAAGATTCCTTTCTCCCTTAGTGAGCATGCAAAGCTATTGACAGGAGACCTGTCTTAGCATTTTATTGCTGTCAAAAGACACCATGACTAACACAACTCTATAAAAGGACAACAATGGGTTACAGTTTCAGAGGTTCAGTCCAGGTACTGATCCAATAGAAGCCAGAAGAAAAGTTTCTCCCACAGGAGGCAGAGCTTGAGGACTAGGATCCCTCAAAGCCCACACCCACAGTGATGCACTTCCTCCAACAAGGCCACACTTCCTAATAGTAGCATTTCCCATAGGCGAAGTGTATTCAAATCACCACAAGGCCCCAAGGCTAATCCAGGAGCACACGGACCTGCTCGTCATCATTGTGTTCCTCGGAATATCCCAGGTCTTTGCACCCTACTCTACAACTGAGCCATTTCTCATACTTGCTTTATTGGTTTTGTTTGCCTGCTTGTGTTTTGTTTTTCTCAGTAACATAGCATGAGACATCCACTCTCAGGGATTGTTAGCAATAAGAGGAATAAAGTTGGCTTTTCTCACCTGTGTGGACAGTATTTACTGCAATTGAAATCTCTGAAGGATGATGCACAGTGCTCTGGAACCCTACTGCTCCCAGCCCAACAGTCTATATTCTGAGCACCGAATAAGCCCTGGAAAACATAGATCACATCAAAGTCCCAGTGTACTATTCTTTTGCAGTGTGCCCAGGGTCCTTTAGTTAGGTCAACAGTCCATCTGCTCCATCTGTCATTCCTCAACATAGTTTTTCCCAGCCAAGTCTGCTACTCTCTCACAGATAAGAATGAAGCTTGTGCAGTGCCCGAAGCACACAGACCTTTCTAGAGAGCTGAAATCTCTCAAAAATGATACCTATAGCTTAGAGGCTATGCCATGTATACAGGACTATTTTAAGCTTGGCTAATCCTTGGGAATGATGTTTAATTATTGTTCTGATCTACCTTGTCATAATTTGACTTGGTTGTTTACATACTGATGCAGCTGACTTGTCCGTCTATTTTGGTCCTGCTGACATAAATACCGTAGACCTCATATTTGAAAGGAAATGGGAAACTTTTTTGTGGATTGACAGCTTCTCCATAATAAAGAAGCAGATGTTTCCCCACTTCTTTTATTTGTGTCTATTGGGGAATTATGGGACACTTCTGAATCGTCACCCCAGGCAGCCTGCTAAGGTTACAAAAGCATGAAGTTGACAAGCTGAGTAATCCAGCTTTGTCTGTGTTTGTGATTAGCTCAGAGACTTCTCAGCCAGATAATAAGGTGCCAAAATATGAAAATTAAAAAATTCTCAGGCTGAGAAAAATCAACTTGTTAGTGTATTTTATGAAACAATGCTAAGATGTATAATTTGGTGTTTTTTAATCCCCCAAATAAACGGTATGCACTTTCCATGTTGACCTTTCTCTAGACAAACACTTGTCTTGTACACAGTGGACCTTGGACTGTAAGACTGCCCCAGAGGCCTGATTGGTTTATATCTCCTAGAAGTGTCTTGTATCATTTCATTTCAGAGTTGCTAGAAGACTCTCCCCCTGCATTCTGTGCATTTTCTCTCCAATTCACTAAGCACATATGGATTGGTTGCCCTCTTCCTATGTTGCATGGAGTCAAGGAAACAAGAGAAAATGAAGTTCACTTATCCCATGGTTTTCAAGTGCCGACGACAAATGTGGTGCCACTCGAAAGGGCGTCCTTCTGTAAAGATCGGCATGTTAATTATGAAATGTGTTGGATAATTACTCTCAGTATCAGCCTGATCATATGGCACTCCACATAGATATCTATTAGACATGAACCAGTGACTATGGCTTATGCAAATGAATGTCACTGATGACAGTTTGGGCTTGAGTGATTTCTTATGAAGCAAGATGACAACAGATTGCTTCCTTTGAGGCCAGAAATGGAACAATGGATTGTTCTGTTACCTTGGTGGTGATGACTCAGTTCTACTGTGGAGAACAGATCTAGTGCTTGGAGATGTGCTGCTACTGCTCAGAGCTGGGGTGACAAGGCTTTAATGTGATGGCGGGTTTCTGCTGCTGCATGTCTCCAACCAGGGGACACCATCTTCTTAAAGCTGCAACGAGACAATTCCCCTTCTCTTTCTATTCTGTGCGTTATGCTCTCACTCTCTGAAGTAACAAACATCAGATTAAACCTAGTCTGGAGAGCCTCTCGGTCTCTCAGTAAGTGTACAGCTCCAAATGCACTGAAAGCATTCCTGGCGCTGCTAAATGTCCTTGTGTGTTCTAATCCCTTCCCCATAGCAGTCAGCGTGCAGTGCCACAGGAGAAAACCATTGTTGTTGTTTTCCTTCTCCCTATTTATCTTGGATATCAAGTCAACCCCAATGAGCCATCATTTAAAGGATGGTATTTGTCACCTCTCCTCAGTGTCCTGACCTCACTGTCTTTGCTCTGACACCACCTCAGCATTGGCAACAGGACAAAGAATGTTGAAAATCAAATCTAAGTAAACATTCTTGTGTTACATTTAACAGTCCTATTGAAATATAATTCACATACCATATTTGAACATTTCAGTAGTTTTTAGTTTTTTTTCACAGCATTGTACAACCTTTGCTGCTACCATGTGATTTTAGGGTATTTTCATGGTTCTCCGTCTTTCTGTACTCTTTAGTAATCACACCCACTCTTGCTTCCTTAAAACTTCAGGGTATCACTAACCTACTTTCTGTCTCTGTGGGTTGACTGACCAGCACTTGCTCAACAAATAGAATAATATATGATATCTCAGCATAATATTTTCAAGGCTCTTTCACATTGTGGCCTGTGCTAGTACTTTATTTGTTTTAATTAGCAAGTGGTAGAGCATTGTGTGAATGTGTCACGTTTGTTTGTCCTTTTGTCACTTAGGATACTTGGGATTGTTTCTACTTTTTAGCTACTATAGAATAATCTGCAGAGAGGGGGAGGGGGAGAAGGAGGGAGCACTTATCTTGTACTTCCACATGTCTTCAAATTCAAGATCACATATAACAATTGGAGGAATTGCCAAATCAGTTTTCAAAATGGTAGACTATATATTCTCACCAGCAACAAATGTAAGTTTCATCTGTTCCACTTGCCATTGTGAATTGTATTTAAAAGTGTTATTCATCCTAATGGATGTGAAACGGTATCTCATTGTGGTTTAATTTATGTTTTTTTAATGATGATAATGTTGAGTGTGTGTGTGTTGCAAATATTTGAAAATATCTTATTTCATTATGTGAGCATTTATTTCACTTAATGGTATCTTTTAAAATACAAACATCTTAAATTTTGATAAAATTATTCAAGTCCTTTTATTTTGTCACTTGAATATTTAGTGCTATATTTTAAAGCATTGTTTAATTCAAAGATCCAAAGATTTACTCCTGTGTTTCCTCCTGAGATTTTAAAAATCATCATTTTCAACATTTAGGTCTTTGGCTCTTTTTGATTTAGTTTTGCATGTGGCTAATAAAAAGAAGGCTTTTATCCTTTTGCAAGTGAATAATCAATCAGCTTTTCTAAGATCATTTATTCCTCACCCCCATGTAACATTCGTAGGACCCTTGTCGAAATCAATTGATCATAAATATAAAGATTCATTTATGACTCAACTCTAGTCCACGATTCTAGACGTCTGTCAAAAGGGTGGTACCACACTGCCTCATGGTTTGAAATCAGAAAGTTTTGTTCCTTTTGTGGTTCTTCTTTTCAAGACTGGTTTGGCTAGTCTCAAATTTCATGTGAATTCCAATATCAGGTAGGCCATCCCTAGCCAGGAGGCTGATAAGGCTTGACACTGTAGATCAAATAATCTGTTGTTCAATCTACTAATGAGAAAGCTTCCTATTAATTAGAGATCATCTTTCATTTGTTTTTTGTGATATTTTGTACTTTTGGAGTATAAATTTGGTATTTTACTGCATTTATCCGTAAGTAATTTTTCTTTTACATAGTTTTGTTTAGATTTATTCTTTTATTCTACATATATGAGTGTTTTGGTGGCTTGCATTTATGTGTACCACATGCATGTCTGATGCCCATGGAGGTCAGAAGTGGGTATTAGATCCCCTAGACTGGGCAGTTGTGAGCCTCTTTGTGGGGCCTGGGTATGAAACTCAAGTGTTCCATAAGAACAACCATTGCTTGTAACTTTTGGATCATCTCTCTAATACACAGTATTTGTTTCTTATTGATATAAGTACAAATGAAACTCTTTTCTTAAAACTTGAATTGTTTATTGGTGATATGTAGAAGAAAAATTGAGCCTGGTCATTAATCTTGTGCTCTTAATGTTTTTACTGAATTCCTTGAGATTTTTGTACATGTAATACAGAGATAGTCTCATCCACACAGAGATAGTTTGCTTTTTAGTCTGTCTTGTCTTTATTTTTCTTGTTTAATTACTCCAGCTTAAATTTCCTGTATTAGTTACTTTTCTGTTGCTGTGATAAAATACCCTGACAACAGGCAAGTTAGTTGGGGCAGGGTGGTGTTTATCTCAGCATATAGGTCCAGAGGGGATGCAGTCTAGCAATATATACATATGTATATATATACTCAAAGCCAGCTCCCAGGGACAAGCTTGCTCCAATGGGGCTCCATGTCCTGGAGGTTCCATAGCCTTCACAAACAGTTTAACCATCTCTCCTGTATAGAACACATTTTTAGTCTGGTGCTCCTTTGTGCACCCACTGGTTTCCCTTGCCCTACTGTGGTAGTAAGTTCTCTGTCTCCTTCCCTCTATTATCTCAGTCTACACCTCCGCCTCTGCCTCTGCCTCTGCCTCTGCCTCCTCTGCCTCCTCTGCCTCCTCTGCCTCCTCTGCCTCCTCTGCCTCCTCTGCCTCCTCTGCCTCCGCCTCCGCCTCCGCCTCCGCCTCCGCCTCCGCCTCCGCCTCCGCCTCCGCCTCCAGCTCCCTCTCCTTCTCCATCCATCTATCCCACTTTTCTCTCTAGATCACCCTGCTGCACAAACAATATCCTGTTGAAGATCCTTACTCTAGAATTCTGTGCAAGAATTTTCCTGGAACAAAAAAGAGAGGTTTTAACTTTTTTCCCCCTTAACCAATTTTAATTTATTGGACTAACATCACTTCATTTTCCAAAGCATTTCTAAGACTGCATGGAGGTTCTTCAAATACCTACACCTTCCTGAAAGCTTGAGTTTAAGAAATTCACCTTCAGGACTGGAGAGATGGTTCACTGGTAAAGAGCATTGACTGCTCTTCCAAAGGTCCTGAGTTCAATTCCCAGCCATTGTATGGTGGCTCACAACCATCTGTAATGGGATCCAATGCCCTCTTCTGGTGTGTCTGAAGACAGCTACAGTGTACTCATATACATAAAATAAATAAATAAATCTTTTTAAAAAAAACCCAAAAACCAGAAAACCTCACCATCAACAACAAAGGTAAACTCAAGTAATAAAAATGATGGAACAATTATTACATCAGTGGCTATAAACCTCAAATATTTAAAAAAAAAAAAAAAGAAAAAGAAAAGAAAAAATAAATTAAAAAATAAAAGAAAGAAAAAAAATCACCTTCTATGAGTTTGCTATCATGGAGGACAATACAGATTTGTTATTTCTCTGAATGCTAGTGAGGTTGAAGGTATTCTCTATATTTCTTTTATGTATTTTAAACTTCCTTTTCTGTAATGCAGATGCCCATATTCTCTGACCCATTTTCTACCAGATTTCTTGGTTGTACTGGATACATTTATAGTGATTAAATATTAGCTTCTTATCAGTTTTAAATATTGCAAATATTTCTCCCAAGAAATCATTGGCCTACTTTTATGCTATAATTATAAGTAAATGTATTTGATGTTTGTGAAGATAGTAGAGTAAATGAATAGCAAATGACTTACAATGTCTGGACATATAAAAAACATTTTAGAAGTTTGGAAGACTAGAACATCCATCCTGGAAGCCAAGGGGCCTGGATTCTGGTGATGGTGGCCATTTCCTAACCTCTTGACTGACTATTCAGTGACCTCATTAACTTTCTTTCCATCCTCCTTTTTCTCCCCTCCTCCACTTTTTGTTTATCTGATGTTTGAGATAGTGTCTCTCTGCTGAGAGACATTAATCCCATTAATCCCATTAATCCCAGCACTTGGGAGGCAGAGGCAAGAAGATTTCTGAGTTTGAGGCCATCCTGCTCTACATAGTGAGTTCCAGGACAGCCAGGGATATACAGAGAAACCCTGCCTTGGGAAAAAAAAAACAGAGATAGTGTCTCTCCACATAGAGTGGCCTCAATATTGCTGGTCTTCCTTCCTCAGCCTCTCAAGTGCTGAGCTGATTGGCATGGGGCCACAATGCGTGGCTCCTCCTTTTCTTTAGTAGCAATTCTGTGAAGCAACAGTGATTGTACTAATAAAAACACCCGTAATAGGGATGATTGTCATTTAAGAAAATAGAGTTAGTCACATATATATCATAGCACTATGGAGACTGAAGTATGAGGAAATTGACTTCAAGATCCCATCTCCCAAAAGCAAAAACTAGGTAGTGACTCAGCTTAAGGGCTAGCTATTTTTTTTCAAGCTCAAGCGTGCAGGTGTGGTTCCTAACACAGGGGGGGAAAGCAGGTAAGCAAGCAAACAAATAAAACTCATCCACATCACAAAACAACAAACCTCTAAAATCCTACTTTTTCTTTTTAAAAAAATTTTTTATTATTTTTTATTGAATATTTTATTTACTTTTTTTTTTTTTTTGTTTTTGTTTTTGTTTTTGTTTTTGTTTTTCGAGACAGGGTTTCTCTGTGTAGTCCTGGCTGTCCTGGAACTCACTCTGTGGACCAGGCTGGCCTCGAACTCAGAAATCCGCCTGCCTCTGCCTCCCAAGTGCTGGGATTAAAGTGTGCCACCACCACCCGGCTGAATATTTTATTTACATTTCAGATGTTATCCCCTTACCCACTACCCTCTCACCCAGGAACACTCTATCCCATCCCCCTCCTCCTGCTTCTATGAGGGTGTGCCTCCACCTACCCCCCCACTCCCACCTCTCCACCCTCGAATTCCTCGGTGTTCAGCCTTCATGGGACCAAGGATCTCCTCTCCCATCTATGCCCGACAAGGCCATCCTCCCTACATAGACAGCTGTAGTCATAGGTCCCTCCCTATGTGCTCCCAGGCTGGTGGTTTAGACTCTGGGAGCTCTGGTTGGTTGGTATTGCTCTCCTCATGGGGCTGCAGACCATTTCAGCTCCTTCAGCAGTTAAGATCATTGACTGTTCTTCCAGAGGTCCTGACTTCAATTCCCAGCAACCACATGGTGGCTCACAACCATCTGTAATGGAAGTTGATTCCCTATTCTGATATGCATGAAGACAGAATGCTCATCTACATAAAATTCTATGTTTTCAATTTTTTATTTACAATTATTTATTTTATTTTCATGTATGTGGGGAGAGAGGGTGTTGCATATATCATGGTACATTTGAGGAGATGAAAGAACACCTTGTGGAGTCTGTTCTCTCCTACCATGCATGTATCAGGGTTCAAAGTCAGATCATCAAGTCTTGGTTACAAATATCTTTATCCACTTGGTTAACTCGTTGTCCTAAGTCTCCATTTTCTGTAACAGAATTCAGTGAATTTATTGATAAAATGGAATATGGAGCCTTAGCTACCAGGGACTCCCCCTGCCCCTCCCCCCCAGTGAACCACATGGGGCCGATGCAAAAGCAAGAGGAGTATATTGTTCCAGTGCGCTGGGGTCTTCCTGCATTCAAAGGAGAGGCAATGACTCCTGGCGGCCCAGGTGGCCAGTTTTTGTACATTTTTCAGGGATAGAATAGAGCAACAGCCACTAGGCACAATGTGATTAGCAGAACAGTGTGACTTTTAAACTGATTGGTACTTAGAGAATGAGGTAACAAGGGCTTTCCCTGTTTAGGGGTGGGGGTCAATGGTCCATCTGCCCTGAGGAATGTGTCTAAGGTCAGTCCTCCCTGTGGTCTTCCTGAGGAATATAATTGGCCTGTCCTTTCCTGAGGGGAGGGTTGCCTACATGCTCTACGACCTTTCTCTTCCAGGGGGTGAGGGATACCTACGTGTTCCAACGACCTCTCCCCTTCCCTTCTGGGAAGGGAAGGGAAGGGGTCTGGTGGAATTTTCCAAAGGCTCTGAGCTGAACTCTTCATTAGCAGGTAGATAACATCATTAGATCAGCACATAGAACATCCAGAAGAAATGACTTGAAGTGGCTACCTGGAGTTCCTGATTGGGAATCCATGACAGAGCAGAGCATTGCCCCTCAGGTGAGTGTGGAGTGCTTTTGGAGCCACTTCTAGAAACTTGGCAAGAATTTGACAT